>NC_092086.1:106250760-106597426 GCF_045679555.1 Salvelinus alpinus
TCTTAACTGACTTGCCTAGTTAAATAAAGGAAAAATAAAATTATAGTTCTGTAAGTTGTGCTTACTATAGGTTTAGGTAAGTATGTCAATGTGACACTATGTGCTTTTGTGTATAGATAGAGAGATGGAGTGCGTAACTGAGATTAAGTGTTTAGTGTGTAGCAGAACAGAGAGTGTTTTTAGTAGCAGAGCGGGCCAGATGGCGGCTAGGGTAGTGTAGGATCCGGCTGGGGCCTGGCACCGAGGAAAGTAGCTCCCAGGAACCCTAATTAAGGGGAGGGAGAATCACCTGAGGGCCAGAGGGACATCAAAGAGCCCTTTCTCTAACCCTCTCTCTGCCCCCTCTCTCTCACTCTCTCCTTCTCTCACCCATCTCTCCTTTTCCCTCTCTCTCTCTCTCTCTAAAGGACTGCTCTACAGTAACACCTTTGACTGGTTTTGTGTTCTCTCCCCTTCTCCTCCTCTCCTCCTCTCCCCCTCTCCCCCCTCTCCTCCCTCTCCTCCCTCTCTCCCCCCTCCTCCTCTCCCCCTCTCCCCCCCTCTCCTCCTCTGCCCCCTCTCCCCCTCTCCCCCCTCTCCCCCCTCTCCTCCTCTCCTCCTCTCCCCCTCTCCTCCTCTCCCCCCCCCCTCTCCCCCTTTCCTTCTCTCCTCCTCTCCCCCCTCTCCTCCTCTCCCCCTCTCCCCCCTCTCCTCCTCTCCTCCTCTCCTCCTCTCCCCCTCCTCCCCATCTCCCCCCTCTCCTCCTCTCCCCCTCTCCCCCCTCTCCTCCTCTCCCCCTCTCCTCCTCTCCCCCTCTCAATCTCTTCTCCTCCCTCTCAGCGATGGACCTGATGGTGGGGTTAGGGTGAGGCAGTGAAACCAGGGGGTCGACCTCAGCTGGAGCTTTTATGTCACAGTAAATCTTCCCCTTTTTCTACACGGCCAGTTCAGACAGATAGAGAATGCCCAAGCCCAGGTAGAGAATGACACGTCAGTGACCAGGACGAAACTGTAGGAATAACTGATATATAGAGATCACTGAGTTTGTTATAGGGTTAGTAGGGTTCATGATCTTGTTTTCAGTCATTACAGACCGACCACTGCTTAGCGTTCATGTATGTAACCACTGCACCTTGCTCAGTGCTCAGTATGGTAAATATTTGAACATTCTAGCTTCATGTATGAAGTAACGCACTTGCGTACATACACACACACACACACACACACACACACACACACACACACACACACACACACACACACACACACACACACACACACACATACACACACACACACACACACACACACACACACACACACACACACACACACACATCCAGCCAGTCCTTCCGTATGACGTCATGCAAAATTCAGATGAAAATTGGGTAGATTAGCAGTAAGCGGTTAATTGGGAATATTGCGAGAGCGTAGAGTAAAGAGGTTGTCAGGATACCAAGGATAGAACCATCAAACAACATGTAATAGCCTACAGACAGCATGTAGTAGCCCACAGACAGCATGGAGTAACCTACAGACAGCATGGAGTAACCCACAGACAGCATGGAGTAACCTACAGACAGCATGGAGTAACCTACAGACAGCATGGAGTAACCTACAGACAGCATGGAGTAACCTACAGACAGCATGGAGTAATCTACAGAAAGCATGGAGTAACCTACAGACAGCATGGAGTAACCTACAGACAGCATGGAGTAACCTACAGACAGCATGGAGTAGTCTACAGACAGCATGGAGTAACCTACAGACAGCATGGAGTAACCTACAGACAGCATGGAGTAACCTACAGACAAAATGGAGTAACCTACAGACAGCATGGAGTAACCTACAGACAGCATGGAGTAACCTACAGACAGCATGGAGTAGTCTACAGACAGCATGGAGTAACCTACAGACAGCATGGAGTAACCTACAGACAAAATGGAGTAACCTACAGACAGCATGGAGTAACCTACAGACAGCATGGAGTAACCTACAGACAGCATGGAGTAACCTACAGACAAAATGGAGTAACCTACAGACAGCATGGAGTAACCTACAGACAGCATGGAGTAACCTACAGACGGAATGGAGTAACCTACAGACAGCATGGAGTAACCTACAGACAGCATGGAGTAACCTACAGACAGCATGGAGTAACCTACAGACAGCATGGAGTAAACTACAGACAGCATGGAGTAACCTACAGACAAAATGGAGTAGTCCACAGACAGCATGGAGTAACCTACAGACAGCATGAAGTAACCTACAGACAGCATGGAGTAACCTACAGACAGCATGGAGTAAACTACAGACAGCATGGAGTAACCTACAGACAAAATGGAGTAGTCCACAGACAGCATGAAGTAACCTACAGACAGCATGGAGTAAACTACAGACAGCATGGAGTAAACTACAGACAGCATGGAGTAAACTACAGACAGCATGGAGTAACCTACAGACAAAATGGAGTAGTCCACAGACAGCATGGAGTAACCTACAGACAGCATGAAGTAACCCATAGACATAATGGAGTAACCTACAGACAGCATGGAGTAACCTACAGACAGCATGGAGTAACCTACAGACAGCATGGAATAACCTACAGACAGCATGGAGTAGCCTACAGACAGCATGGAGTAACCTACAGACAGCACGAAGTAGTCTACAGAAAGCATGGAGTAGTCTACAGACAGCATGGAGTAGTCTACAGACAGCATGGAGTAACCTACAAACAGCATGAAGTAGTCTACAGAAAGCATGGAGTAGTCTACAGACAGCATGGAGTAGTCTACAGACAGCATGGAGTAACCTACAGACAGCATGGAGTAGCCTAACGACAGTATTGTGTAACCTACAGACAGCATGGAGTAGTCTACAGACAGCATGTAGTAGCCTACAGACAGCATGGAGTAACCTATAGACGAAATGGAGTAACCTACAGACAGCATGGAGTAACCTACAGACAGCATGGAGTAACCTACAGACAGCATGGAGTAACCTACAGACAGCATGGAGTAACCTATAGACGAAATGGAGTAACCTACAGACAGCATGGAATAACCTACAGACAGCATGGAGTAGTCCACAGACAGCATGTAGTAGCCTACAGACAGCATGGAGTAACCTACAGACAGCATGGAGTAGTCTACAGACAGCATGTAGTAGCCTACAGACAGCATGGAGTAACCTACAGACAGCATGGAGTAACCTACAGACAGCATGGAGTAAACTACAGACGAAATGGAGTAACCTACAGACAGCATGGAGTAGTCTACAGACAGCATGTAGTAGCCTACAGACAGCATGGAGTAACCTACAGACAGCATGGAGTAACCTACAGACAAAATGGAGTAACCTACAGACAGCATGGAGTAACCTACAGACAGCATGGAGTAACCTACAGACAGCATGGAGTAGTCTACAGACAGCATGGAGTAACCTACAGACAGCATGGAGTAACCTACAGACAAAATGGAGTAACCTACAGACAGCATGGAGTAACCTACAGACAGCATGGAGTAACCTACAGACAGCATGGAGTAACCTACAGACAAAATGGAGTAACCTACAGACAGCATGGAGTAACCTACAGACAGCATGGAGTAACCTACAGACGGAATGGAGTAACCTACAGACAGCATGGAGTAACCTACAGACAGCATGGAGTAACCTACAGACAGCATGGAGTAACCTACAGACAGCATGGAGTAAACTACAGACAGCATGGAGTAACCTACAGACAAAATGGAGTAGTCCACAGACAGCATGGAGTAACCTACAGACAGCATGAAGTAACCTACAGACGAAATGGAGTAACCTACAGACAGCATGGAGTAAACTACAGACAGCATGGAGTAACCTACAGACAAAATGGAGTAGTCCACAGACAGCATGAAGTAACCTACAGACAGCATGGAGTAAACTACAGACATCATGGAGTAAACTACAGACAGCATGGAGTAAACTACAGACAGCATGGAGTAACCTACAGACAAAATGGAGTAGTCCACAGACAGCATGGATTAACCTACAGACAGCATGAAGTAACCCATAGACATAATGGAGTAACCTACAGACAGCATGGAGTAACCTACAGACAGCATGGAGTAACCTACAGACAGCATGGAATAACCTACAGACAGCATGGAGTAGTCTACAGACAGCATGGAGTAACCTACAGACAGCACGAAGTGGTCTACAGAAAGCATGGAGTAGTCTACAGACAGCATGGAGTAGTCTACAGACAGCATGGAGTAACCTACAAAACAGCATGAAGTAGTCTACAGAAAGCATGGAGTAGTCTACAGACAGCATGGAGTAGTCTACAGACAGCATGGAGTAACCTACAGACAGCATGGAGTAGCCTAACGACAGTATTGTGTAACCTACAGACAGCATGGAGTAGTCTACAGACAGCATGTAGTAGCCTACAGACAGCATGGAGTAACCTATAGACGAAATGGAGTAACCTACAGACAGCATGGAGTAACCTAAAGACAGCATGGAGTAACCTACAGACAGCATGGAGTAACCTACAGACAGCATGGAGTAACCTATAGACGAAATGGAGTAACCTACAGACAGCATGGAATAACCTACAGACAGCATGGAGTAGTCCACAGACAGCATGTAGTAGCCTACAGACAGCATGGAGTAACCTACAGACAGCATGGAGTAGTCTACAGACAGCATGTAGTAGCCTACAGACAGAATGGAGTAACCTACAGACAGCATGGAGTAACCTACAGACAGCATGGAGTAAACTACAGACGAAATGGAGTAACCTACAGACAGCATGGAGTAGTCTACAGACAGCATGTAGTAGCCTACAGACAGCGTGGAGTAACCTACAGACAGCATGGAGTAAACTACAGACAGCATGGAGTAACCTACAGACAGCATGGAGTAACCTACAGACAGCATTGAGTAACCTACAGACAGCATGGAGTAACCTACTGACAGCATGGAGTAACCTACAGACAGCATGGAGTAACCTACAGACAGCATGGAGTAACCTACAGACAGCATGTAGTAGCCTACAGACAGCATGGAGTAACCTACAGACAGCATGGAGTAGCCTACAGACGAAATGGAGTAACCTACAAACAGCATGGAGTAACCTACAGAGAGCATGGAGTAACCTACAGACAGCATGGAGTAGGCTACAGACAGCATGGAGTAACCTACAGACAGCATGGAGTAACCTACAGACAGCATGGAGTAGCCTACAGACAGCATGGAGTAACCTACAGACAGCATGGAGTAGTCTACAGACAGCATGGAGTAACTTACAGACAAAATGGAGTAACCTACAGACAGCATGGAGTAACCTACAGACAGCATGGAGTAAACTACAGACAGCATGGAGTAACCTACAGACAGCATGGAATAACCTACAGACAGCATGGAGTAGTCCACAGACAGCATGTAGTAGCCTACAGACAGCATGGAGTAACCTACAGACAGCATGGAGTAGTCTACAGACAGCATGTAGTAGCCTACAGACAGCATGGAGTAACCTACAGACAGCATGGAGTAACCTACAGACAGCATGGAGTAAACTACAGACGAAATGGAGTAACCTACAGACAGCATGGAGTAGTCTACAGACAGCATGTAGTAGCCTACAGACAGCGTGGAGTAACCTACAGACAGCATGGAGTAGACTACAGACAGCATGGAGTAACCTACAGACAGCATGGAGTAACCTACAGACAGCATTGAGTAACCTACAGACAGCATGGAGTAACCTACTGACAGCATGGAGTAACCTACAGACAGCATGGAGTAACCTACAGACCGCATGGAGTAACCTACAGACAGCATGTAGTAGCCTACAGACAGCATGGAGTAACCTACAGACAGCATGGAGTAGCCTACAGACGAAATGGAGTAACCTACAAACAGCATGGAGTAACCTACAGACAGCATGGAGTAACCTACAGACAGCATGGAGTAGGCTACAGACAGCATGGAGTAACCTACAGACAGCATGGAGTAACCTACAGACAGCATGGAGTAGCCTACAGACAGCATGGAGTAACCTACAGACAGCATGGAGTAGTCTACAGACAGCATGGAGTAACTTACAGACAAAATGGAGTAACCTACAGACAGCATGGAGTAACCTACAGACAGCATGGAGTAAACTACAGACAGCATGGAGTAACCTACAGACAGCATGGAGTGACCTACAGACAGCATGGAGTAACCTACAGACAGCATGGAGTGACCTACAGACAGCATGGAGTAACCTACAGACAGCATGGAGTAGTCTACAGACAGCATGGAGTAACCTACAGACAGCATGGAGTAACCTACAGACAGCATGGAGTGACCTACAGACAGCATGGAGTAACCTACAGACAGCATGGAGTAGTCTACAGACAGCATGGAGTAACCTACAGACAGCATGGAGTAACCCACAGACAGCATGGAGTAACCTACAGACAAAATGGAGTAGTCCACAGACAGCATGGAGTAGTCCACAGACAGCATGGAGTAACCTACAGACAGCATGGAGTAACCTACAGACAGCATGGAGTAACCTACAGACAGCATGGAGTAACCTACAGACAGCACGGAGTAGTCTACAGACAGCATGTAGTAACCTACAGACAGCATGGAGTAACCTACAAACAGCATGAAGTAGTCTACAGAAAGCATGGAGTAGTCTACAGACAGCATGGAGTAGTCTACAGACAGCATGGAGTAACCTACAGACAGCATGGAGTAGCCTACAGACAGTATTGTGTAACCTACAGACAGCATGGAGTAGCCTACAGACAGCATGTAGTAGCCTACAGACAGCATGGAGTAGCCTACAGACAGCATGGAGTAACCTACAAACAGCATGATGTAGTCTACAGACAGCATGGAGTAGCCTACAGACAGCATGGAGTAGTCTACAGACAGCATGGAGTAACCTACAGACAGCATGGACGAGTCTACAGACAGCATGGAGTAGTCTACAGACATTGTGTAGTAGCCTACAGACAGCATGGAGTAGCCTACGGACAGCATGGAGTATCCTACAGACAGCATGGAGTAGTCTACAGACAGCATGTAGCAGCCTACAGACAGCATGGAGTAACCTACAGACAGCATGGAGTAGTCTACAGACAGCATGGTGTAACCTACAGACAGTATGGTGTAACCTACAGACAGCATGGAGTAACCTACAGACAGCATGGAGTAGTCTACAGACATTGTGTGGTAGCCTACAGACATTGTGTAGTATTCTACAGACATAATGGAGTAGTGTACAGACAGCATGTAGCAGCCTACGGACAGCATGGAGTAGTCTACAGACATCATGGAGTAGCCTACAGACACCATGGAGTAGCCTACAGACAGTATGGAGTAGTCTACAGACAGCATGGAGTAACCTACAGACAGCATGGAGTTATCTACAGACAGTATGGAGTAGTCTACAGACAGCATGGAGTAGTCTACAGACAGCATGGAGTAACATACAGACCGCATGGAGTAACCTAAAGACCGCATGGAGTAACCTACAGACCGCATGGTGTAACCTACAGACAGCATGGAGTAACCTACAGACAGTATGGAGTAACCTACAGACAGCATGGAGTAACCTACAGACAGCATGGAGTAACCTACAGACAGCATGGAGTAACCTACAGACAGCATGTAGTAACCTAAAGACCGCATGGAGTAACCTACAGACCGCATGGTGTAACCTACAGACAGCATGGAGTAACCTACAGATAGTATGGAGTAACCTACAGACAGCATGGAGTAACCTACAGACAGCATGGAGTAACCTACAGACAGTATGGAGTAACCTACAGACAGCATGGAGTAACCTACAGACAGCATGGAGTAACCTACAGACAGCATGGAGTAACCTACAGACAGTATGGAGTAACCTACAGACAGCATGGAGTAACCTACAGACAGCATGGAGTAACCTACAGACAGCATGGAGTAACCTACAGACCGCATGGAGTAGTCTACAGACATCATGGAACAACCTACAGACAGCATGGAGAAACCTACAGACAGCATGGTGTAACCTACAGACCGCATGGTGTAACCTACAGACAGCATTGAGTAGTCTACAGACAGCACGGAACAACCTACAGACAGCATGGAGTAACCTATAGACAGCATGGAGTAACCTACAGACAGCATGGAGTAACCTACAGACAGCATGGAGTAACCTACAGACAGCATGAAGTAACCTACATACCGCATGGTGTAACCTAAAGACCGCATGGAATAACCTACAGACAGCATGGAGTAGTCTACAGACAGCATGGAACAACCTACAGACAGCATGGAGTAGTCTACAGACAGCATGATATAGTTTACAGACAGCATGGAGTAGTCTACAGACAGCACGGAGTAGCCTACAGACAGCATGGAGTAGCCTACAGACAGCATGGAGTCGTCTACAGACAGCATGGAGTAGACTACAGACAGTATGGAGTAGTCTACAGAAAGCATGGAGTAGTCTACAGACAGCATTGTGTAACCTACAGACAGCATGGAGTAACCTACAGACAGCATGGAGTAACCTACAGACAGCATGGAGTAGTCTACAGACAGCATGGTGTAACCTACAGACAGTATGGTGTAACCTACAGACAGCATGGAGTAGCCTACAGACAGCATGGAGTAGGCTACAGACAGCATGGAGTAACCTACAGACAGCATGGAGTAGTCTACAGACAGCATGGTGTAACCTACAGACAGCATGGAGTAACCTACAGACAGCATGGAGTAGTCTACAGACATTGTGTAGTAGCCTACAGGCAGCATGTAGTAGCCTACGGACAGCATGGAGTAGTCTACAGACAGCATGTAGTAGCCTACGGACAGCATGGAGTAGTCTACAGACAACATGGAGTAACCTACGGACAGCATGGAGTAGTCTACAGACATTGTGTAGTAGCCTACAGACATTGTGTAGTAGCCTACAGACAGCATGGAGTAGTCTACAGACAACATGGAGTAACCTACGGACAGCATGGAGTAGTCTACAGACAGCATGGAGTAGTCTACAGACAGTATGGAGTAGTGTACAGACAGCATGGAGTAGTCTACAGACAGCATGGAGTAGTGTACAGACAGCATGGAGTAGTCTACAGACAGCATGGAGTAGTCTACAGACAGCATGGAGTAGTCTACAGACAGCATGGAGTAGTCTACAGACAGCATGGAGTAGTCTACAGACAGCATGGAGTAGTCTACAGACAGCATGGAGTAGTCTACAGACAGCATGGAGTAGTCTACAGACATCATGGAGTAGTCTACAGACAGCATGGAGTAGTCTACAGACATCATGGAGTAGTCTACAGACAGCATGGAGTAGTCTACAGACAGCATGGAGTAGTCTACAGACATCATGGAGTAGTCTACAGACAGCATGGAGTAAGCTACAGAGACATTTTAGCACACCAACAACACCTCGGAGCCACAGGTGAGAATGCCACAAAATCCAACCTCAAATTCTTCACACTTCACAAAGATACTGTCTTCTGCAGAGAAGCAAAAGAAGGCTGTCAGAGGCCCTTTCCACACCCTCCCCAGCTCCCCACCTCCCCACCTCCCCTCCCCACCTCCCCACCTCCACACCCTCCCCACCTCCCCACCTCCCCAACCTGTTCCTTCCCCTCTCATCTCTGTTTGACAAGGACATGTTATTTCCACGGCATAGCTGTGACTGCTGTCTGGGAATGGGCCAGAAATGGGTCAGTATTTAGAATAAATTGTACCCTGCGAACCATCTGTCCCCCCCCCCCCCACACACACATCCCTCCGCCTCCCACCCACAGTGCACAGCCCCATGCCGCTCAGCCACCAATACCCCGTAGCCAGGAAGCCTTTCTTACAGGGGTAGTCGTTTCCATGTCACAACCAGATGCTACTCAGAGATTAACACGAGAGGTGTCCCCCTCTGATCATCACCCGCCCGGCTCGCCACCTCAGCTCTCTCTCTTTTCTGTCGCTCCCTTTTCTGCAAGTCCTCTGAAAGAGAAAATACACTACTTATCATAGCTTAGTCAGATCAGAATATGTTTTATTCGGTCGGTGCCCTTCTGTTTTTTTTTTCTCTCTACATTTGTATACGTTTATAAACACTATTTGCATATTGATCACGTAATGATTCCTATTTAGCAAATGCTTAAACAAAGATTCCGTATAAACATTTGTAAGGTAGGATGGATTAAATCTAGCTCTACTGTTTCTAAGGAACAAACAAATCCCTCTTAGTTATACGAACACAGGAAGAACGTCAGAAACATTAGCCGAAGTAACACCAGTAACAGCAAGACAGAACCCACAGTTATACGTAACTATTCGTACACAACACCATTAGTCAGAGGTGACAGGAACATGGCTAAACTCCTCTAAACTGTAACACCACAGTTTAATACTTCCCTCTGTATTGGACAGGCTATGACATCACCGCTGAGATGAGACCTGCCAGAAAGTAAAAAGGCACATCATTTCCTGACTGCAATACAGTGGCAGTTTGTTTCACTTCAGACCGAAAATTAAGACAAGACTTGAAGGTTAGCTCAGTTGCCAACTTATTCACAAAGCATCTCAGAATAGGAGTGCTGATCTAGGGTCAGTTTTTCCCTTAATATCATAATGAATAATGTGGAACTGATCTTAGATCAGTAGTCCTACTCTGAGACGGTTTATGAATATGGGCCCTGGTTTCAGAAGTAGGAATAGATGTTATCTTGTAATGTACTTTTCATTCAGTTTCACATCAGGGTTATATTGGGATCTGTGTACAGTATTAAATGTAGATAGAATCAGTATGACGGTGAAATTTAATAATGAATCATAATGTAATTATTGATTTCAGAGAAGAACACATCATCCCATAATATGATGTAGAGGTTTTATATTGCAGTATGACAGCCCTCTCAGTTCCCCTGGGGAGTCAAATGGAAACCAGTGAATCAATCCATTGACACAGTCACTGAGAGTCGGTGGTTTGGCTGTGAATCACCATTCATTCAGTCTCTCCTACCAACCTCAGTCCCTGGCTCTGGCTCTGTGTGGGAGAAGGCCTGGTAGTTACAGGCTGTGGACTCATAGGGTACATTTAAATAGTGTACAAGTAGCATCCTCACCTCGTCTCCTTTCCACTGCACTGTCACATACAAAAGAAAATAAGACAAAATAAAATATATATATATGTATATATATATACAGTGCAAGCTCGTAGCATCATACCCAAGAAGACTCGAGGTTGTAATCCCTGCCAAAGGTGCTTCAACAAAGTACTGAGTAAAGGGTCTGAATACCTATGTAAATGTGATTTTTAAGTTTTTTATTTTTAATAGATTTGATCAAATTTCTAAAAACCTGTTTTTGCCTTGTAATTATGGGGTATTGTGTTTAGATTCATGAGGGGAAAAAACGATGTAATCAATTTTAGAATAAGGCTGTAACGTAACAACATGTGGAAAAAGTCAAAGGGTTTGAACACTTTCCAAATGCACTACAATATGTTTTATTGTCACTTTGACTCAGTACTGGTACCCCATGTACAGTCTACTTCAGAAAGCATTAATACCCCTTGACTTATTCCACATTTTGTTGTGTTTCAGCCTGAATTCAAAATGTATTCAAAAAACAAATCTCGCCCATCTACACACAATACCCCACAATCACAAATCTCACCGATCTACACACAATACCCCACAATCACAAATCTCACCGATCTACACACAATACCCCACAATCACAAATCTCACCCATCTACACACAATACCCCACAATCACAAAGTGAAAACATGTTCTTAGAGATTTCTGCAAATTTTTTGAAAATGTAATATAGAAAAATCTCATTTAAATAAGTATTCACACCCCTGAGTCAATAATTTGTAGGAACACCTTTGGCAGCAATTACAGATGTGAGTCTTTCTGGGTAAGTCTCTAGAACTTTCTACACCTGGATTGTGCTACATTTTCCCATTATTCTTTTCAAAGTTTTACAAGCTCTGTCAAATTGGTTGTTGATCATTTCTAGACAACCATCTTCAGGTCTTGCCATATGTTTTCAAATAGATTTAAGTCCAAACTGTAATTCGGCCACTCAGGAACATTCACTGTCTTCTTGGTAAGCAACTCCAGTGTAGATTTGCCCTTGTGTTTTAGATTATTGTCCTGCTAAAAGGTGAATTCATCTCCCAGTGGAAAGCAGACTGAACCAGGTTTTCCTCTACGATTTTGCCTGTGCTTAGCACCATTCCGTTCCTTTTTTATCCTGAAAAACTCCCCAACCCTTAACGATTACAAGCATACCCATAACATGATGCAGCCAACACCATGCTTGAAAATATGGAGAGCGGTACTCAGTGATGTGTTGTGTTGCATTTGCATACAACATAAACCTTTGTATTCAGGACATAAATGTAATTTCTTTGCCACATTTTTTGCAGTTTTACTTTAGTTTACTTTAGCTTCCTGGGTTTCACTCTATAATTTAGGTTAGTATTATGGAGTAACTATACCGAACAAAAATATAAACGCAGCATGCAACAATTTACAGTTCACATAAGAAATCAGTCAATTGAAATAAATTCATTAGGCAGTAATCTATGGATTTCACATGAGTGGGATTTCAGATATGCATCTGTTGGTCATAGATATCTTAAAGAACAGGTAGATGTGTGGATCAGAAAACCAGTCAGTATCTGGTGTGACCACCATTTTCCTCATGCAGAGCAACACATCTGCTTTGCATAGAGTTGATCAGGCTGTTGATTGTGGCCTGTGGAATGTTGTCCCACTCCTCTACAATGGCTGAGCGATGTTGCTGGACATTGGCGGGAACTGGAACACGCTGTGCCACAAGTTTTGAGGGTGCATGCAATTGGCATGCTGACTGCAGGAATGTCCACCAGAGCTCTTGCCAGAGAATTTCATGTTAACCTCTCTACCAAATTCACTGCTTGACTGAGGGACCTTACAGATAATTGTATGTGTGAAGTACAGAGATGAGGTAGTAAATCAAAAATCATGTTAATTAAACATGCAACTTATGTGACTTGTTAACTCCTGAAGTTATTTAGGCTTGCCATAGAAAAAGGGTTGAATACTTATTGACTCAAAACATTTCAGCTTTTCATTTGTAATTAATATATACGTACAGTACCAGTCGAAAGTTTGGACACACCTACTCATTCCACGGTTTTTCATTCTTTTTTTATTTTCTACATTGTAGAATAATAGTGAACACATCAAAACTATGAAATAACACATATGGAATCATGTAGTAACCAAAAAAGTGTTAAACCTTTGAGATTCTTCAAAGTAGCCACCCTTTACCTTGATGACAGCTTTTCACACTCTTGGCATTCTCTCAAACAGCTTCATGAGGTAGTCACCTGGAATGCATTTCAATTAACAGGTGTGCCTTCTTAAAAGTTCATTTGTAGAATTTATTTTCTTCTCAATGCGTTTGAGCCAATCGGTTGTGTTGTGACAAGGTATGGGTGGTATACAGAAGATAACACTATTTGGTAAAAGACCAAATCCATATTATGGCAAGAACAGCTCAAATAAGCAAAGAGAAATGACAGTCCATCATTACTTTAAGACATGAAGGTCACTCAATCCGGAACATTTCAAGAACTTTGAAAGTTTCTTCAAGTGCAGCAGCAAAAACCATCAAGCACTATGATGAAACTGGCTCTCATGAGGACCACCATAGGAAAGGAAGATCCAGAGTTACTTCTGCTGCAGAGGATAAGTTAATTAGAGTTAACTGCACAGTACAGTATATACAGGTCATATAGTAGTCATGTACAATATATAATAGTCATATAGTAGTCATGTACAGTTCATAATTCTCATATAGTAGTCATGTACAGTATATAATAGTAATGTACAGTATATACAGGTCATATAGTAGTCATGTACAGTATATAATAGTCATATAGTATATACTAGTAATATAGTAGTCATGTACAGTATATAATAGTCATGTACAGTATATAAAAGTCATTCAATATATAATGGTCATGTAAAGTATACAATCTCATATGTGAAAAACACACTGAAAGTTTATGTTACAACCTCGCAGGTAAATCTGGTATTTATCAAAGTCCCTAAATAAGGTATAACTGCCCTTTTTAGATTCCAGTCATACAGGCATCTCTTTCTTCAGAGGTTGGTTTAAGCTAGCAGAGCAGCCCAGGCATCTTTTTCCTAAGATGTTGGTTTGAGCTAGCAGAGCAGCCCAGGCATCTCTTTCCTAAGATGTTGGCTTGAGCTAGCAGAGCAGCCCAGGCATCTCTTTCCTAAGATGTTGGCTTGAGCTAGCAGAGCAGCCCAGGCATCTCTTTCCTAAGATGTTGGCTTGAGCTAGCAGAGCAGCCAAGGCATCTCTTTCCTAAGATGTTGGCTTGAGCTAGCAGAGCAGCCCAGGCATCTCTTTCCTAAGATGTTGGCTTGAGCTAGCAGAGCAGCCCAGGCATCTCTTTCCTAAGATGTTGGCTTGAGCTAGCAGAGCAGCCCAGGCATCTCTTTGCTAAGATGTTGGCTTGAGCTAGCAGAGCAGCCCAGGCATCTCTTTCCTAAGATGTTGGTTTTAGCTAGCAGAGCAGCCCAGGCATCTCTTTCCTAAGATGTTGGCTTGAGCTAGCAGAGCAGCCCAGGCATCTCTTTCCTAAGATGTTGGCTTGAGCTAACAGAGCAGCCCAGGCATCTCTTTCCTAAGATGTTGGCTTGAGCTAGCAGAGCAGCCCAGGCATCTCTTTCCTAAGATGTTGGCTTGAGCTAGCAGAGCCGCCCAGGCATCTCTTTCCTAAGATGTTGGCTTGAGCTAGCAGAGCAGCCCAGGCATCTCTTTCCTAAGATGTTGGCTTGAGCTAGCAGAGCAGCCCAGGCATCTCTTTCCTAAGATGTTGGCTTGAGCTAGCAGAGCAGCCCAGGCATCTCTTTCCTAAGATGTTGGCTTGAGCTAGCAGAGCAGCCCATGCTAAAATGTAATTTTAGCATCCAAATGAGAGATTTGGGTTTTCATAAGGTTAAAGCTCTGCTCACTCAGTGACCCCGCTCATGTGAAGAGACATTGGTTATAAACTATGAAACACGCCCTTCTCTCCCCTCCTGTATAAAGCCCTTGACGAAAATGTAACTTTCTGTTCCGAGGACGTTAAAAGTCCTACGTTAAAAGGGCTCAGATAATAAGCTGTTCCAAGGACGTGTGGACTTGAGGTCCCCACGTTGAAAGGACAAAGACCACCTACAGAACTAAGCCAACCTTAGAGAACCTAACGAAATTAGCATCGAATTCCAATGTGAAGGTGACGACCTACATGTCGGAAGGATGAATTTCGACTATACCAGCCAGAATATAGCATGAGCATATAGCATGGCAACTTGGTATGAACTTTGAACTCTTTTTCACTAAAGAAGTGCTACCCCCTCCGCCCGCTAAATTAAACCAAATTTTGTATTGCTGATTCAACTTGTTAGCCAGGGTTCGTGAAGATAACCAAGAATTTACAACTTTCAGATGAGACTAAACAAGGTGACGATTAAATATGGACTGCTATTGATGTAAAAGATTACTAGGTCTTTAAGAGTTTATTCGGAAGATAACAGCTCTATAAACATTATTTTGTTGTGCCCCGACTTTCTAGTTAATTATCTACCTGATTAGCTTAATCAGGTAATATTGATTACAGAGAAATTATTTTATAGAATAGCATGTCATATCACTTAATCCGGCATAGCCAAAGACACGACACAGTCTTAATCTGATTAAGGAAATGTGCTTGTGAATGAGAAAGGGGGAGAAAAGAAAGGTAGGAGAGAGGAGAGTTTGTGTAGGTGAGTAAATGCCCTATTTTCTTGCTTTTCTTGTTTTGTGTTTATACTTCCACCGATCCTAATATTCCACAGTACGAGGACAGGACAGACAGAATAGCCCCCATAGTGTCACACTGTCACCACTGACAACAATGGCCGTGTTCGAGAGGATCAAAACCACAATGTATCATGGGTAAATTGTGACTGGCTGACTGATCTACAAATAATAATGAGTCGTTATTTATGATGGAAGGTGATTTGTAGATCAGTCAGTCGGCAGTCGCCTGCAGTCGTTTTAATGCTCTCGAACACGGCCATTGTTATTCAGCAGTTAAAGGGACTGGGAAATGCTCTGCTTGGCATGGTCGCCAGGTAGAAACCCACATTTTTAGCTCATATTAAAATAAACATTTGAACATTTTGTGGTGTGTTTTCTAATCTGAGTTTGATATTGAAACTATTTTCTGTCCCTATATCCTCATGCAATAGACTTCAGGTTTTAGCCCTCCTCAAGCCCTCGAGGGTCCGGAAAATGTTTACCCTCTGTGCAAATAAGACCTCAAAGATTTATACCACAGCAGGATAGAGAGATTTACCACAAAGTGAAGCTATTCAGGCTATCTCATATACCAAGGCATATATGTCTAGATGAAAGAGATTGAGGAAATGTATAATGATGGTGATGATGATATCATACACTCAAAAACCTTAAGTGTACATTAACACCAACTGAGTTATAACTCTCTCTTTCTCCTTCTCTCTCTCTTTCCCTTCTACTCCCCCCTCTCTCTCTCTCTCTCTCTCTCTCTCTCTCTCTCTCTCTCTCTCTAGAAGGTGACTCATGGATGAAGTACACATTTAGAAAGAACTGCCAGTGAACATAGTTGTGAATTCACCTTCTTCTAGAGAATGTGGTTTCCCCTCTCTGCAGTTTACTCAATTTCCGACCATGACAAAAAATGTGTCATTATCTCTAAACATGAGACCAGTGGAACATAGGACAAGTCAAAGAGAGACAGACATTCTCTCAGGGGTCTGTAATGGAACCTCAGCATCAGGCAGGAAGGAAAGAACAAGGTGAACAGAGAAAGTAGTGGGACCACGTGTGATGTGACTCACTGATGAATAGCGTCTGCTACCAATGACTGGATCAGAAATAGAAATAGCCAGGTTCTGGACCTCGTTGAGCCTTCCTGGGCCTCATCCAGGGGAGAAGGCGGTGTGGCCAATGGGCCTCACCCTTGACCACAGACATACGGATGAAGAACCCAGACATTGGTGTAAGCAGTGTACAATGAGACAAATAATGAGCCAAGTTATCATTCAGGCTGATCTTCTCTGGTTAGTCAGACATTAATAACAATCACACAGACAATTCCATTCTAGTGGACGGTGAGACTGTATTCACCGCTGGAGGGTAAGGTGTGTCCAGTTGTGTGTGTTTCCCTGGATCCTCTGGGTGATAGCGGGATGCTGCGGAGGGGTCTGCTGGCCTGGGTGTCCCGTGTGGGCGTTCTGCTGGTCCTAGTGTGCTGCTCTCTGTCCCTCCTCTACGTCATGACCTGCAGCCCCCACTCCGAGGACAACCTGGTGAGCCACGCCCTGCCACGCCCCGGGATGGGGGTCGGGGTAGGAGGGGCAGCAGGGGGCACGGGGGCGGCTCAGAGCGGACCCACTGGGCGGAATGGATACCAAGCCATGCTTGCAGAGCGCGAGGAGCAACACAAGCTCCACATCACTAGTTTAAAGAAACAGATCGCCCAGCTGAAGGAAGCGCTACAGGAGCGCAGCGAGCAGCTGAAAGGAGTTCAAGACTCCATGGAGCGGGGGACAGGGGGAGGCCGGGGTGGCCAGTCCCCAGGAGGAGGTATCCTCGGGGAGGGAGGACAAGGGCCAGGGGCCGACAGGAGCCACGCTGACCTTCAGGAGTTCCTCCACAGTCAGCTGGGCCGGGCGGAGGTCCACCAGGGGACTAGACTACCCAGTGAGTACGCCATGGTGCCCTTCGAGAGCTTCACCCTGCAGAGGGTGTACCAGCTGGAGATGGGCCTGACAAGGCACCCTGAGGAGAAGCCTGTGAGGAAGGACCGGAGGGATGAGCTGAGTGAAGCACTAGAGACAGCCCTGCAGAGTCTCAACACCCCCCGCAACGGAGCAGACAAGGGCCACACCACCAAGGTCTACTCAGCATCAGACTTCATAGAAGGTGAGTCATTAAGCTCAATACCAGAGCCAAACATACAGTATGTATACAGCTATACATAAATGTATGGCATATCTACAATATATACAGTGCATTCAGAAAGTATTCAGACCCCTTAACATTATAGCCTTATTCTAATACTTATTCAATAACCTGTATTAACAAAAACAGGTTTTTAGACATTTTTGCAAATTTATTACAAATAAAAACTGAAATATCACATTTACGTAAGTATTCAGACCCTTTACTCAGAGATGTTAAATCGGATTCAAGTCCAGGCTTTGGATGGGACACTCAAGGACACTGAAAAAAATCTACACAGCATGATGCTGCCACCACCATGCTTCACCGTAGTGATGGTGCCAGATCTCCTCCAGACATGACTCTTGGCATTCAGGCCAAAGAGTTCAATCTTGGTTTCATAAGACCAGAGAATATTATTTCTCATGATCTGAGAGTCTTTAGGTGCCTTTTGACAAACTCCAAGCGGCTGTCATGTGCCTTTTACTGAGGAGTGGCTTCCGCCTGGCCACTCTACCATAAAGGCCTGATTGGTGTGCTGCAGAGATGGTTGTCCTTCTGGAAGGTTCTCCCATCTCCACAGAGGAACTCTGGAGCTCTGTCAGAGTGACCATTGGGTTCTTGGTCACCTCCCTGACCACGGCCCTTCTCCTCTGATTGCTCAGTTTGGTCGGGCCACCAGCTCTAGGAAGAGTCTTGGTGGTTCCAAACTTCTTCCATTTACGAATGATGGAGGCCACTGTGTTCTTGGTGACCTTCAATGCTGCAGAAATGTTTTGGTACACTTCCCCAGATCTGTGCCTTGACACAATACTGTCTCGGAGCTCTACGTACAATTCCTTGAGCTCATGGCTTGGTTTTTACTCTGACATGCACTGTCAACGGTGGGACCTTACATAGACAGGTGTGTGCCTTTCCACATCATGTCCAATTAATTGAATTTACCACAGGTGGACTCCAAACAAGTTGTAGAAACATCTCAAGGATGATCAATGGATACATGATGCACCTGAGCTCAATTTCGGATGTCATAGCAAAGGGTCTGAAAAGTTATGTAAATAAGGTATTTCTGTTTTTTATTTGTATACAATTTTGAAAAAATTCTAAAATCCTGAATTCGCTTTGTCATTATGGGGTATTGTGTGTAGATTGATGAGGGAAAATATTTGTTTAATCTGTTTTAGAATACGGCTGTAAGGTAACAACATGTGGAAAAATAGAAGGACTCTGAATACTTTCTGAATGCGCTGTATACAGTTGAAGTCGGAAGTTTACATACACTTAGGTTGGAGTCATTAAAACTCGTTTTTCACTCCACAAATTTCTTGTTGACAAACTATTGTTTTGGTAAGTCGGTTAGGACATCTACTTTGTGCATGACACAAGTCATTTTTCCAAAAATTGTTTACAGACAGATTATTTCACTTATAATTCACTGTATCACAATTCCAGTGGGTCAGAAGTTTACATACACTAAGTTGACTGTGCCTTTACACAGCTTGGAAAATTCCAGAAAATTATATCATGGCTTTACAAGCTTCTGATACTCTAATTGGCATTATTTTAGTCAATTGGAGGTGTACCTGTGGATGTATTTCAAGGCCTACCTTCAAACTCAGTGCCTCTTTGTTTGACATCATGGTTAAATCAAAATAAATCAGCCAAGACCTCAGAAAAAAAAATTGTAGACCTCCACAAGTCTGGTTCATCCTTGGGAGCAATTTCCAAACACCTGAAGGTACCACGTTCATCTGTACAAAAAATACGCAAGTATAAACACCATGGGACCACGCAGCCGTCATACCGCTCAGGAAGGAGACGCGTTCTGTCTCCTAGAGATGAACGTACTTTGGTGCGAAAAGTGCAAATCAATCCCAGAACAACAGCAAAGGACCTTGTGAAGATGCTGGAGGAAACAGGTACAAAAGTATCTATATCCACAGTAAAACGAGTCCTATATTGACATTACTTGAAAGGCCGCTCAGCAAGGAAGAAGCCACTGCTCCAAAACCACCATAAAAAAGCCAGACTACGGTTTGCAACTGCACCTGGGGACATAGATCATACTTTTTGGAGAAATGTCCTCTGGTCTGATGAAACAAAAATAGAACTATTTGGCCATAATGACCATCGTTATGTTTGGAGGAAAAAGGGGGATGCTTGCAAGCCGAAAAACACCATCCAGACTGTGAAGCAGGGGGGTGATAGCATCATGTTGTGGGGGTGCTTTGCTGCAGGAGGGACTGGTGCACTTCACAAAATAGATAGCATCATGAGGAGGGGAAATTATGTGGATGTATTGAAGCAACATCTCAAGACATCAGTCAGGAAGTTAACGCTTGGTCGCAAATGGGTCTTCAGAATGGACAATGACCCCAAGCATACTTACAAAGTTGTGGCAAAATGGCTTAATGACAACAAAGTCAAGCTATTGGAGTGGGCATCACAAAGCCCTGACCTCAACCCTATAGAACATTTGTGGGCAGAACTGAAAAAGCATATGCGAGCCATAATGACGAATGCTGAGAATCAGAGCAAAACAATAGAGGATCCTGCTGCTGGGTGCTGAAGAGCCAAAGCTAGGATATCCGGCTAGTCTAGCATGATCTGCAGTAGGAACGGAGCACAGCTGCTTTCCATTCAGTGTGTAGCATCTCTACAAGCTCAGAGAGGGGGGCTGTTTCCTTCCACAAGCTCAGAGAGGGGGGCTGTTTCCTTCCACAAGCTCAGAGAGAGGAGCTGTTTCCTTTTAAAGGTCAACATCTTTACTGGGGCCACTTCTGACTAATACCTACGTGTACCTGGGAGAGGGACACGGGCATCCTGAAACACGGGCATCCTGAAAATATAGTGAAAACATCATTTCAGCCAGGAGTGTTTACGTACCTCTTCCTTGAAAGACCTGTTTAGGTATCTGCTATTAAACACTCCAATAGGAAATATGCTTCCACCCTGTAGATAACCAATTTGCTAATTATCCAAAAACTAGTCTGTTGTTGGCCGTGTGTGCAGCAAGTAGCAAACAACAACCATTGTTCAACAACAAAGATGAAAGCAGCCGTGTAGGCTAGTTAATGAACTGTGTAGGCTAGTTAATGAACTGTGTAGGCTAGTTAATGAAACGTGTAGGCTAGTTAATGAACTGTGTAGGCTAGTTAATGAACTGTGTAGGCTAGTTAATGAACTGTGTAGGCTAGTTAATGAACTGTGTAGGCTAGTTAATGAACTGTGTAGGCTAGTTAATGAAACATGCAGGCTAGTTAATGAACTGTGTAGGCTAGTTAATGAACTGTGTAGGCTAGTTAATGAACTGTGTAGGCTAGTTAATGAACTGTGTAGGCTAGTTAATGAACTGTGTAGGCTAGTTAATGAAACATGCAGGCTAGTTAATGAACTGTGTAGGCTAGTTAATGAACTGTGTAGGCTAGTTAATGAACTGTGTAGGCTAGTTAATGAAACATGCAGGCTAGTTAATGAACTGTGTAGGCTAGTTAATGAACTGTGTAGGCTAGTTAATGAACTGTGTAGGCTAGTTAGTGAACTGTGTAGGCTAGTTAATGAACTGTGTAGGCTAGTTAATGAACTGTGTAGGCTAGTTAATGAACTGTGTAGGCTAGTTCATGAACTGTGTAGGCTAGTTCATGAAACGTGCAGGCTAGTTAATGAAACGTGTAGGCTAGTTAATGAACTGTGTAGGCTAGTTAATGAACTGTGTAGGCTAGTTAATGAAACGTGCAGGCTAGTTAATGAAACGTGTAGGCTAGTTAATGAACTGTGTAGGCTAGTTCATGAACTGTATAGGCTAGTTAATGAACCGTGTATGCTAGTTAATGAACCGGTTAGGCTAGTTAATGAACCGTGTAGGCTAGTTAATGAACCGTGTAGGCTAGTTAATGAACCGTGTAGGCTAGTTAATGAACCGTGTTATATCTACCGACGTTTGTTGTTTCTCTAAAATCTGTGATCGTGACACACGGCGCTGCATGATTTACAACTGCCCCGTTGACGGGACCCCTATCCCTAAGAAGTTTTAATGAACCATGTAGGCTAGTTAATGAACTGGCAACTGTCTTTAGCTTAGCAGTTCTCCTTCGCCTGTCCTTTTAACTTAATTGTACCAGTGGACAAGTACCTTTTCATTTACTCAGACAACTTCAAGCTTGTTGAGATGCTGACGATTATAAAGGGAGCATTATGAGCCCTGCCAATCCTCAGTTAGCGAGCCGTGACTGAACACAAATAGTGAATGCTGCCCATTGGCTGTGCTGAATAGAGTTTTTCAAGAGCTGCTATGGGTGGATTTGCTCATCTGTCATACAGAAAGAATGAGACATGGGTAACGAGACAACAGGAGTGAGAGAGAGAGAGCGAGATCAAGATAGGGAAATGAAAGACAGAGAGGATGAGAGTGAAAGAGAGAACAGCACAGGGAATGAGAGTGAGAAAAACCAGACGGTTTGGTGGAAAAAGAGTGGTATGCTGTGTGAGTAACAAACATGTTCATGTGGTACAGTACATGGAGCTAGGCTGTGGAGCCACATGCTACCCTGTCCCCAGAGTGAAGAGACATGGAGCTAGGCTGTGGAGCCACATCCTACCCTGTCCCCAAAGTGAAGAGACATGGAGCTAGGCTGTGGAGCCACATGCTACCCTGTCCCCAGAGTGAAGAGACATGGAGCTAGGCTGCGGAGCCACATCCTACCCTGTCCCCAAAGTGAAGAGACATGGAGCTAGGCTGTGGAGCCACATCCTACCCTGTCCCCAAAGTGAAGAGACATGGAGCTAGGCTGCGGAGCCACATCCTACCCTGTCCCCAAAGTGAAGAGACATGGAGCTAGGCTGTGGAGCCACATCCTACCCTGTCCCCAAAGTGAAGAGACATGGAGCTAGGCTGCGGAGCCACATGCTACCCTGTCCCCAAAGTGAAGAGACATGGAGCTAGGCTGTGGAGCCATATCCTACCCTGTCCCCAAAGTGAAGAGACATGGAGCTAGGCTGTGGAGCCACATCCTACCCTGTCCCCAAAGTGAAGAGACATGGAGCTAGGCTGTGATTTCAAATATCCTGAGTTTATTCTTAAATGAAAAGTAGAATGTTTGAAATGGGAGCAAAGTACATAATTCTTTCTTAGATCATTTTCTTTTCATGATGTTGAATCTCACACTGTAGTTCTCTAGTCCAGTAATGTCCATTGAGACTCGTCTTTGGAACATTTGATTTTGACTTCAGAAAACAAGAGGTTTTGACTGACAGTTTACAGCTGTGAAATGGAGACAACAGGGACAACGGAGTCTACTGTATTGTTGTTAAGTTATATGTCTGGGTACGTCTAACTTCTATGAGAAGGTATAATCCAGTGTCAGTATGATCTCTATGCGTGACCGGTCTCCTTCAACTGTCATAATGGCAGAAGGCCCAGGGCACTAGCCAGGAGCAGAGAGGAGAAGCAAGTGATGCTGTCCCCTAATGAGACCTGAAAATCCCTTTCTGTCCCTCTGAAATTACCTGTCTGTCCTCTCTCCTTTGGCCTGAAGTGCCCTGTCTGTCGTTTTCTCCCACGGCCACAGAGCCAATGCTATTCTTCTCTGTCAGAAAATGCTTACAAATCCAGGCAGCACAGTGGAGAAATGATTCTCCATTTGACAGATTGTTGACAGTGCAAATGCAGTAGCGACGGACAGTCTGGCTGAGTTTGAGTGTGTTTGTGTACAAAGCAAGAAGATGATCCCCAATGGACTACTGGATATATATCACGATTATAACATTATAATTACAAACAAATAACACATAGGCAAATAAACTGAACTGCACTTCAAATGTGTGTACATGTATGTGTATATACACTGAGTATACAAAACATTAAGAACATGTCTTTCCATGACACAGACTGACCAGGTGAATCCAGGTGAAAGCAATGACCCCTTATTGATGTCACTTGTTAAATCCACTTCAATCATTGTAGATGAAGGGGAGGAGACAGGTTAAAGAAGGATTTTTAAGCCTTGAGACAATTGAGACATGGATTGTGTATGGTGCCATTCAGAGGGGGAATGGGCAAGACAAAAGATGTACGTTTCTTTGAACGTGCCAGGTGCAACATTGCTGGGTTTTTCACACTCAGCAGTTTCCTGTGTGTATCAATAATGGTCCACCACCCAAAGGACATCCAGCCAACTTTACACAACTGTGGGAAGCATTGGATCAACATGGGCCAGCATCCCTGTGGAACGCTTTTGTAGAGTCCGTTCCCAGACGAATTGAGGCTGTTGTGAGTGCAAAAGGGGGGGGGTGCAATTCAATATTTGGAAGATGCCTTTTCATGTGTATGTGTGTGACACATGCCTGCACGCTATGGGTAAACACACTCGTCTCCCTTCCCCAGGTATCACTCGGACGGAGAAGGACAAAGGCACTGTGTATGAGCTCACCTTCAAAGGTGACCAGAGCCGTGAGTTCAGGAAGCTGGTTCTGTTCCGTCCCTTTGGGCCGCTGATGAAGGTGAAGAACGAGAGGGTGGACACGGCTAACGTCCGCATCAATATCATAGTGCCCCTCTCCCAACGAGCCGACAAGTTCAGACACTTTATGCACAACTTCAGGTACAGTGAGAGCCACTCAGTTATTCATGCATGTTATTGGCTCATTCTCACCTTCCTTGTAACTCTTCCCCTGGGTTGTTGTTGTGTTCTCAGTTAACCTTACTAAAGAATAAGGGTAAAAACAAGGGTTCATTCAAAACAATCATGTTCCATGTCCACTTGTATTAACTGTGATAATTGTATGACATAACCAACAGAATGAGAAACAGAATATACTGTAGTTAACCATGTTTGACATGCCCAGTTTGTCACAGCAGCAAGGATTCAAACCAAAGGAAGTAATTGCTGCGTTTGTACTCTGATAGTGACAGCATGTCTCTCTCTCTCTCTCTGCTAGAGACGTCGATGGACTCTTTAATTCCTGTGATTTGTTACACTCCTGCACAGCTGCTTATCAAGGCTTTTTTTTATTTTTATGGCAAATCCTGCTTAGTAGCAGTCTTAAAACCAGCACATAAAACTGATATACTGCAGTGGTGCTGTTCCTGCTGTGCAAAGTCTCCCTGAGTCGCTGAGCAAACGCTTTGGTCTCATCCATATTAATGTAGATGGAGGAGGAGGTGTGTGGAGGTGCGGCGGGGTGTTTGTGTGTGCAGTTTTTTCAGGAAGAGATGAGAGGAATGTTAGGAGGACTGACGTTCTTTCAGAAGCCGTGTGACACATTTACTGAGCACAGCGTATACAGGAATGACACGTACACAGATAAGTGTACGTTTACTGTATGCACATACACACAAGCACACACACACACACACACACATATATATTATGTATGACAGCCAAGTAATCAAAGCATCAATAGCTAAAATTCCCAGCCATATATTCTTAATAACTATTCATTTCAATATCCAGGCCTGGAGGCAACAGACACTAAACACAACACTTTATTCCAACAAACCCTGCATCTACTAACCTTCTTCTGTTTAAATGGCAAAGGAAGGCCAATCATCTAAGATGACAACGGTAGGTTTACATTATTCATATCTGTCCAATGTTGTCTGCTGCAAATGTGATCAGATTAAACCTGGAGGGAGCGATAATGGAGACTAGGGACCTACATGTAGTTTAACTAGTAATTTAATTACATTTTGCTGTAGCTTGGTGGTAGTTGAACTACATTAAAATCTAGGTAGTGTTTGTATTAGTTAATTACATACTATAGCCATGTAGTGGGGTAGCTAACTACTGGAACTACACACTGCTTTTTTTTGCAAATATATCTCAAAACTTCATTTTTGTGTTTAATAGGCTAAATTACACGTTATGTTAACATCTGACTTCAGAGTGATCTGTTCTTGCAATTTGTAGTCTATGATATTTCAGATTTAGATATGGTAATTTTTCACGAAGTAATTTGGATGTAACTTTAGTTAAGTGCACTATATGTTTCTTAAGGGGAGCTTTAGTGTAGCTCCAGTTTGAAGTAATTGTTTGCCTGGTAAACTATATTTTCAGAGTAGCGTCCCCAACACTGTTCGAGAGACTGAATGAGGATTAGTCTTCCTAATGTGTATAGTGAGAGGAGGTGGAGAGAAAGAGGTGAGATGAGGAGAAGGGGAGGTGAGGAGAGGCAGAGAGGTGAGGAGGAGGAGGAGGAGGAGGAGAAAGAGAGGTGAGGAGGAGGAGAGGAAGAGGTGAGGAGGAGCGGTGAGGAGGAGAGGAGGGTGAGGAGGATGAGAGGAAGAGAGGTGAGGAGAAGGAGAGGAGAGGTGAGGAGGAGGAGAGGAGAGGAGGAGGAGAGAAGCAGTGAGGAGAAGGCGATGAGAGGAGGAGAGATGAGCAGGAGTAGAGGAAAGGAGGAGGAGAGAAGCAGTGAGGAGAAGGAGAGGAGAGGAGGAGGAGAGAAGCAGTGAGGAGAAGGAGAGGAGAGGAGGAGAGGTGAGCAGGAGTAGAGGAAAGGAGGAGGAGGAGGAGAGGAGCTGCCCACCTGCTCCTCTGCATTAGCGTTGTACATTTGGCATGTCTCTATTAGAACGTCTGGTGCTAGAGTTCTGGAATGTCACACCAGGGCTGGAGATGGATCCCTCCTCGGGGATTCTGTCTGTTACCAAGTCCTCACAGTGTGCCTCTTTAGCAACATAACATATGTACATAGCAAATGTACATTATACATAACATAAAGTACATGTACCTGATCTTGCTGTGACCCCTTTTGAACTGACCTCTGTTATCAATACAGAATATGTTTTCTTTCAAATACTTTGAACATTTGGTTTCAGGCTACCTTCAGTGCCAAGTGGGCAGGGTTTGCACTTTGGGGATTATTCCATCGGTTCAGTCAGGCAGGCTTCATCAAACGCAGCTAAAGTCTCTGAAAGAAAACCAATGATATCAACTGTGTTACCCCCTGGGTTGTGTGTTGAGTCCTCTGCTTTGTGTGATTAATTATTTCTTCATCTGTGTTTGTTTGTTGTTGCAGAGAGGTGTGTGTGCGGCAGGACGGGCGTGTCCACCTAACTGTGGTGTACTTTGGGAAGGACCAAATGAATGAAGTCAGGAGCACGCTGGAGAACACATCTAGGTGGGTGGACGCTCTCTCTCTCTCTCTCTCTCTCTCTCTCTCTCTCTCTCTCTCTCTCTCTCTCTCTCTCTCTCTCTCTCTCTCTCTCTCTCTCTCTCTCTCTCTCTCTCTCTCTCTCTCTCTCTCTCTCTCTCTCTCTCTCTCTCTCTCTCTCTCTCTCTCTCTCTAATGTAGGAGTGTGGCCACATAGAAGCACTCTGTGACCTCTGCCAGTGTTGGATTTTACAGGTCAAGGCTGATAGTGGCCACGGTGAAATTAGTGTCACATTGACGTCTTGCCTGCATAGAAGATTACAGGTCCAGGGTCAGTTTGAGATGGTGTTGTGGGTGAGATTAGTTCACATGGTACTCTGGTACTGTGCTGATTGTCTAGCAGGTTTCCATGGAGACACTTTAGCCTAACGTATGCCTGGCCGAATGGTTTGCAGGGGTAGAAAGAAGGAGAGAGAGAGAGAGAGAGAGAGAGAGAGAGAGAGAGAGAGAGAGAGAGAGAGAGAGAGACAGAGACAGAGACAGAGACAGAGACAGAGACAGAGACAGAGACAGAGACAGACAGACAGACAGACAGACAGACAGACAGACAGACAGACAGACAGACAGACAGACAGACAGACAGACAGACAGACAGACAGACAGACAGACAGACAGACCTCACGCTGGGCTTTGAGCTGGTTTCAGATGTCACGCCACCGCTTTCTCTCTCTGGCTCTCTCTCATCTTTCACTCAAAGGCACCTCATTCTCAACAGCTCTGCTGTCTCTGGGAATGGCCTTGGCGGTTTGTCTGTGATGGTTTGAATAGCGAGAAAGAGAGAAATACAAGACAGTATCCTTGTACATTCAGTGACCTCCTCTAATAACCTGTCTCACTGTGCATGGGGTTGAAGCTGCAGCATTGGGAAGGAACTGTGTTAGGCCTTGGAGAATTTGTTCACTTTGTTCCCAGCAAATACCTTAGACACAGCATATGCCTAGCAAGACATGTTTAGACATCTGTTCTCTAAACAGTCCCTTGTTCTTGCTAGCTTTTTGTACCACAATTACATTTCTAGTGATTATGCTAATAGTCCTGATCAGTCCCAGAGTTGAGCTCACTTCACATCAGACCAGGTTAAGAATAGTGTTTGATATTATTGATTGAGCTGCGTACGTGTGTCCGGCATTCCAGGCATGCTCAATCAAACGCTCAAAGTAATTATATTTGAATCCTGGTCTGCTACATTTCAGGATCACATCACACCAAACATATATATCAGTCCTGGTCTGTCCTCATGTTACCTGATAAACAGCTCAGTCTGAGTCAATGCATTCAATCGCCATGGTTACGTAAGGCTTTATCTGACTCAGTATCAGCCACTTTAATCAAGCACTGATCTGTTAGAGAGAGAAAGAGCACAACATCCAAACTCTAATCCTTTTCCTTTTTCTGTTGATTTGGTCTAAATGGTTATGGATTATTTACGAGGGAGAATGGGGGGGGGACGACTTTTGCCATTGTCGATGACCTGAATCCTGAACCTGCCTGCCCTCATTGTAGCTCCACATAGACTGCCTCTGCCTGCGTCAATATCTGTTTCCAACAGCAGACAGCATGTGGATAATTTGATGCTATATCCAAACGCTTTTTACCCCTTTTACACTGTACATGTATGTGTTCACATTCATAGGGCAAGCACTGTATCCAAGCTAGTAAAGTATAGGTACGGGGCAAGTTGAATCAAAGTTCAACTCCTTATGCCAGGGTTCCCCAACTGGTGGCCCGCGGGCGAAATTAGGCCCGCCAGAAATATTATTTGGCCCCCCAAATTAATTATGAGAAGGAAAAACTCCGAAATGCAATGTCCCAAGAAGGAAGTTACCCTACCTAAATAACGCAAAAGTTACATTTGAACTTAATCAATAAGGAGAGAGAATGCAGGAGACAGTCAACTAATAAAGCAGGCAGCAGAACATTCTGTGGTGCTGAAACGTAAAGCTGCAACCACAGCGCAATCAATAGGAGGTGAACAGCACCTGGTGCTGAAAATATAGATAACTTGTTATGCAAGTGTTGCACAGCAACATATGGAGAAAAAACTACACCGGTCGAGTAATTCATTTCAACAATATACAGTGGGGCAAAAAAGTATTTAGTCAGCCACCAATTGTGCAAGTTCTCCCACTTAAAAAGATGAGAGAGGCCTGTAATTTTCATCATAGGTACACTTCAACTATGACAGACAAAATGAGAAAAAAAATCCAGAAAATCACATTGTAGGATTTTTAATGAATTTAAAAATTCCCAATTATGGTGGAAAATAAGTATTTGGTCACCTACAAACAAGCAAGATTTCTGGCTCTCACAGACCTGTAACTTCTTCTTTAAGAGGCTCCTCTGTCCTCCACTCGTTACCTGTATTAATGGCACCTGTTTGAACTTGTTATCAGTATAAAAGACACCTGTCCTCAACCTCAAACAGTCACACTTCAAACTCCACTATGGCCAAGACCAAAGAGCTGTCAAAGGACACCAGAAACAAAATTGTAGACCTGCACCAGGCTGGGAAGACTGAATCTGCAATAGGTAGGCAGCTTGGTTTGAAGAAATCAACTGTGGGAGCAATTATTAGGAAATGGAAGACAAACAAGACCACTGATAATCTGCCTCGATCTGGGGCTCCACGCAAGATCTCACCCCGTGGGGTCAAAATGATCACAAGAACGGTGAGCAAAAATCCCAGAACCACATGGGGGGACCTAGTTAATGACCTGCAGAGAGCTGGGACCAAAGTAACAAAGCCTACCATCAGTAACACACTACGCCACCAGGGACTCAAATCCTGCAGTGCCAGACGTGTCCCCCTGCTTAAGCCAGTACATGTCCAGGCCCGTCTGAAGTTTGCTAGAGAGCATTTGGATGATCCAGAAGAAGATTGGGAGAATGTCATATGGTCAGATGAAACCAAAATATAACTTTTTGGTAAAGACTCAACTCGTCGTGTTTGGAGGACAAAGAATGCTGAGTTGCATCCAAAGAACACCATACCTACTGTGAAGCATGGGGGTGGAAACATCATGCTTTGGGGCTGTTTTTCTGCAAAGGGACCAGGACGACTGATCCGTGTAAAGGAAAGAATGAATGGGGCCATGTATCGTGAGATTTTGAGTGAAAACCTCCTTCCATCAGCAAGGGCATTGAAGATGAAACGTGGCTGGGTCTTTCAGCATGACAATGATCCCAAACACACCGCCCGGGCAATGAAGGAGTGGCTTCGTAAGAAGCATTTCAAGGTCCTGGAGTGGCCTAGCCAGCCTCCAGATCTCAACCCCATAGAAAATCTTTGGAGGGAGTTGAAAGTCCGTGTTGCCCAGCAACAGCCCCAAAACATCACTGCTCTAGAGGAGATCTGCATGGAGGAATGGGCCAAAATACCAGCAACAGTGTGTGAAAACCTTGTGAAGACTTACAGAAAACGTTTGACCTCTGTCATTGCCAACAAAGGGTATATAACAAAGTATTGAGATAAACTTTTGTTATTGACCAAATACTTATTTTCCACCATAATTTGCAAATAAATTCATTAAAAATCCTACAATGTGATTTTCTGGATTTTTTTTTCTCGTTTTGTCTGTCATAGTTGAAGTGTACCTATGATGAAAATTACAGGCCTCTCTCATCTTTTTAAGTGGGAGAACTTGCACAATTGGTGGCTGACTAAATACTTTTTTGCCCCACTGTATTTCATTTTTACAAACAACAAACAGAAAATACGGTCAGCTCTCTGTATAAGCACTCACAATAATGTTAGTATTTACTAAATACAGTCATATAGGCCACTATGTGACTTACTCAATGGAAAAAGTTGCATTTCCCCTCGGACACGATATTGTGGATGTCGGGTGAGATGAATGTGAGATGGACGTCTGAGATTGAATTCTTTGCAAACAGCGACATTGTTATTGTAAATAAGACACACTGGCTTGGTATTGGGAAAATATGGTAAGATGAACACATTTCTCTCTGTACATTCTTCGCTGAAACTTCCATTTTCATTATCCACCTTTCTTTTGAGAGCAACATCTTTTCTTGCTATAAAGCAAATTGATCTGAAGGAATGTTGACGTTAGATAAAGTAGTGTAGACTACAGTAGGCTACGTAGACCTGGTTTTCCCCACCAATCTACGCACAGAGAAATAGACAAAAATAAAAACTGAATACAGACATGGTGATATTATTGTAATCAGATTGTAATCAGATCAAAATTATTATGTTATTGCACTGAATTTATTATGTACTAATCAGATGTGTTAAAAATTATGTTCAATTTGTAGTGTAGGCCAATTAATTTTGCTAATATTATATACTAATTATGTTCTGGCCCACCGACTATTAGCTCAGAAAAAATTAGGACCAAGGTCAAACCTAGATGACGAACCCTGCCTTATGCTGTGTCTTAGTGATGGACAGGGCAAGTTTAAGTAAAGTTCAACTCCTTATGCTGTGTCTTAGTGATGGACAGGGCATGTTGAAGTAAAGTTCAACTCCTTATGCTGTGTCTTAGTGATGGACAGGGCATGTTGAAGTAAAGTTCAACTCCTTATGCTGTGTCTTAGTGATGGACAGGGCAGGTTGAAGTAAAGTTCAACTCCTTATTCTGTATCTTAGTGATGGACAGGGCATGTTGAAGTAAAGTTCAACTCCTTATGCTGTGTCTTAGTGATGGACAGGGCAGGTTGGAGTAAAGTTCAACTCCTTATGCTGTGTCTTAGTGATGGACAGGGCAGGTTGAAGTAAAGTTCAACTCCTTATGCTGTGTCTTAGTGATGGACAGGGCAGGTTGAAGTAAAGTTCAACTCCTTATTCTGTGTCTTAGTGATGGACAGGGCAGGTTGAAGTAAAGTTCAACTCCTTATGCTGTGTCTTAGTGATGGACAGGGCAGGTTGAAGTAAAGTTCAACTCCTTATGCTGTGTCTTAGTGATGGACAGGGCAGGTTGAAGTAAAGTTCAACTCCTTATGCTGTGTCTTAGTGATGGACAGGGCAGGTTGGAGTAAAGTTCAACTCCTTATGCTGTGTCTTAGTGATGGACAGGGCAGGTTGAAGTAAAGTTCAACTCCTTATGCTGTGTCTTAGTGATGGACAGGGCAGGTTGGAGTAAAGTTCAACTCCTTATTCTGTGTCTTAGTGATGGACAGGGCAGGTTGAAGTAAAGTTCAACTCCTTATTCTGTGTCTTAGTGATGGACAGGGCAGGTTGGAGTAAAGTTCAACTCCTTATTCTGTGTCTTAGTGATGGACAGGGCAGGTTGAAGTAAAGTTCAACTCCTTATTCTGTGTCTTAGTGATGGACAGGGCAGGTTGAAGTAAAGTTCAACTCCTTATGCTGTGTCTTAGTGATGGACAGGGCAGGTTGAAGTAAAGTTCAACTCCTTATTCTGTGTCTTAGTGATGGACAGGGCAGGTTGAAGTAAAGTTCAACTCCTTATTCTGTGTCTTAGTGATGGACAGGGCAGGTTGGAGTAAAGTTCAACTCCTTATTCTGTGTCTTAGTGATGGACAGGGCATGTTGAAGTAAAGTTCAACTCCTTATGCTGTGTCTTAGTGATGGACAGGGCAGGTTGAAGTAAAGTTCAACTCCTTATTCTGTGTCTTAGTGATGGACAGGGCATGTTGAAGTAAAGTTCAACTCCTTATGCTGTGTCTTAGTGATGGACAGGGCAGGTTGAAGTAAAGTTCAACTCCTTATGCTGTGTCTTAGTGATGGACAGGGCAGGTTGAAGTAAAGTTCAACTCCTTATTCTGTATCTTAGTGATGGACAGGGCTTATGCTGTATCTTAGTGATGGACAGGGCTTATGCTGTATCTTAGTGATGGACAGGGCAGGTTGAAGTAAAGTTCAACTCCTTATGCTGTATCTTAGTGAGCTGTACCAGACAACGACATGCTTATCTCCAACACTCTTTAACCAGGCACACAGAGCTGTTTGAAGAGCGGGGAAATCGATAGACATGAATAATTAGTATTGATGAAGGAGAGAGGAGAGGAAAGAGGAAAGAGGAGAGAGGAGAGAGGAGAGAGGAGAGAGGAGAGAGGAGAGAGGAGAGAGGAGAGAGGAGAGGAGAATAGAGGGAGAAGAGAGAGGAAGAGATGAAAAGACAAGAGAAGACGAGGAGAAGAGATGTGAGGAGAGGTCAGGAGAGGAGAGGAGAGGAGAGGAGAGGAGAGGAGAGGAGAGGAGAGGAGAGGAGAGGAGAGGAGAGGAGAGGAGAGGAGAGGAGAGGAGACCATTTTGAGCCCAGGGTGAAAGCTAAACACCAGTGAACGGCAGATGCACTCAGAGCACAAACACCAGCCCACCAGCTACCAGCTCACAATGAATACTAATGCACCATCCCTACATCTCCACATATGGATCAGCTCCTCAGGGAGACAGACAGAGCACTGCCTACTATCGAAAAACCTACACCACAGCAAAGTGTGGCATTTCGGCCGGGGTGTGTTCTTTTGGGAAGCACTCTTTTCACACCACTGGCCTGAAAAGAGTGCGTCCCGTGTTCTTTCAGTATTTCCAGTGTTTCCATTCAACGTTGATGTTTGGTACATCATACTATATCTTTCACACACACGCACGCACGCACGCACGCACGCACGCACGCACGCACGCACGCACGCACGCACGCACACACACACACACACACACACACACTAAGGCAGAAAGTGAGACTCATCAGGGTATCAACAGTCACTTATGCAGAAAGTGAGACTCATCAGGGTAATAACAGTAGACAGATAGGGGTCTTTGTGGTTTTGTTTGACATGGCGGCACTTTAGCCATGACCAAATCTGAAGGGGTCCGCTGGATGAGAGAGACAGACAGACTGACCGACAGAGACAGACAGAGAGAGAGAGACAGAGGTAGTGAAGAGAGAGTGTGAGATACAGACAGACAGACAGACAGACAGACAGACAGACAGACAGACAGACAGACAGACAGACAGACAGACAGACAGACAGACAGACAGACAGACAGACAGACAGACAGACAGACAGACAGAGAGAGAGAGAGAGAGAGAGAGAGAGAGAGAGAGAGAGAGAGAGAGAGAGAGAGAGAGAGAGAGAGAGAGAGAGAGAGAGAGAGAGAGAGAGAGAGAGAGAGAGAGAGAGAGAGAGAGAGAAAGAGAGAAACTGAGAAAGAGAGGGAGAGAGAGAGAGGGGGGGGCTGTCCCAGACCTGCACCAGATGGACATTCCCTTTAAAGCAAACTGGATCACAAAAGGAAATACCAGAGTTTTGGGGCTTCTTGAATCACTGCCTGGATCCTGAAATAAACCCACTCAAATCAAATCAAATGTTATTGGTCACATACACATGGTTAGCAGATGTTAAAGCGAGTGTAGCGAAATGCTTGTGCTTCTAATTCCGACCGTGCAGTAATATCTAACAAGTAATCTAACAATTTCACAACAACTACCTTATACACACAAGTGTAAAGGAATGAATAAGAATATGTACATATAAATATATGGATGAGCGATGGCCGAACGGCATAGGCAAGATGCAGTAGATGGTATAGAGTACAGTATATACATATGAGATGAGTAATGTAGAGTATGTAAACATTATATAAAGTGGCATTGTTTAAATTGACCAGTGCATCCAATTTTGTATTATTATAGTGGCTAGAGATTGAGTCAGTATGTTGGCAGCAGCCACTCAATGTTAGTGATGGCTGTTTAACAGTCTGATGGCCTTGAGTCAGAAGCTGTTTTTCAGTCTCTCGGTCCCAGCTTTGGTGCACCTGTACAGACCTCGCCTTCTGGATGATAGTGGGGTGAACAGGCAGTGGCTCAGGTGGTTGTTGTCCTTCTTGTCCTGGCTTTCCTGTGACATCGGGTGGTGTAGGTGTCCTGGAGGACAGGTAGTTTGCCCCCGGTGATGCGTTGTGCAGAACTCACTACCCTCTGGAGAGCCTTACGGTTGTGGGCGGAGCAGTTGCCGTACCAGGCGGTGATACAGCCCGACAGGATGCTCTCGATTGTGCATCTGTAAAAGTTTGTGAGTGTTTTTGGTGACAAGCCAAATTTCTTCAGCCTCCTGAGGTTGAAGAGGCGCTGTTGCGCCTTCTTCACCACGCTGTCTGTGTGGGTGGACCATTTCAGTTTGTCCGTGATGTGTACGCAGAGGAACTTAAAACTTTCTACCTTCTCCACTACTGTCCCGCCGATGTGGATAGGGGGGTGCTCCCTCTGCTGTTTCCTGAAGTCCACGATCATCTCCTTTGTTTTGTTGACGTTGAGTGTGAGGTTATTTTCCTGACACCACACTCTGAGTGCCCTCACCTCCTCCCTGTAGGCCGTCTCGTCGTTGTTGGTAATCAAGCCTACCACTGTAGTGTCGTCTGCAAACTTGATGATTGAGTTGTAGGCGTGCATGGTCACACAGTCAATGTTAGTGATGGCTGTTTACAGGGAGTGAACAGGGAGTACAGGAGAGAGCTGAGAATGCACCCTTGTGGTGCCCCAGTGTTGAGGATCAGTGGGGTGGAGATGTTGTTTCCTAACCTCACCATCTGGGGGCGGCCGGTCAGAAAGTCCAGGACCCAGTTGCACAGGGCGGAGTAGAGACCCAGGGCCTCAAGCTCTTGAAGCATGTGGGAAGAGCAGACTGGGATAGAGATTGATTGAATATGTCTGTAAACACACAGCCAGCTGGTCTGCGCATGCTCTGAGGACGCGGCTAGGGATGCCGTCTGGGCCAGGAGCCTTGCGAGGGTTAACACGTTTAAATGTTTTACTCACGTTGGCTGCGGTGAAGGAGAACCCGCAGGTTTTGGTAGCTTTGGTAGTTTTGGTAGTGTCAGAGGCACTGTATTATCCTCAAAGCGAGCAAAGAAGTTGTTTAGTTTGTCTGGGAGCAAGACATCGGTGTCCGCGACGGGGCTGGTTTTCTTTTTGTAATCCGTGATTGACTGTAGACCCTGCCACATATGTCTCGTGTCTGAGCCGTTGAATTGCGACTCTACTTTGTCTCTATACTGACGCTTAGCTTGTTTGATTGCCTTGCGGAGGGAATAGCTACACTGTTTGCATTCGGTCATGTTTCCGGTCACCTTGCCATGATTAAAAGCAGTGGTTCGTACTTTCAGTTTTGCGCGAATGCTACCATCAATCCACAGTTTCTGGTTGGGGAAGGTTTTAATAGTCACCGTGGGTACCACATCACCGATGCACTTGCTAATAAACTCGCTCACCAAATCAGCGTATACATCAATGTTGTTGTCTGAGGCTATCCGGAACATATCCCAGTCCACGTGATCGAAGCAATCTTGAAGCGTGGAATCAGATTGGTCAGACCAGCGTTGAACAGACTTGAGCACGGGCGTTTCCTGTTTTAGTTTCTGTCTATAGGCTGGGAGCAACAAAATGGAGTCGTTGTCAGATTTGCCGAAAGGAGGGCGAGGGAGGGCTTTGTATGCGTCACGGAAGTTTGAGTAGCAATGATCCAGAATTTTGCCAGCCCGGGTCGCACATTCGATATGCTGATAAAATTTAGGGTGCCTTGTTTTCAGATTAGCTTTGTTAAAATCCCCAGCTACAATAAATGCCGCCTCAGGATATGTGTTTTCCAGTTTTTATAGAGTCCAATTAAGTTATTTCAGTGCCATTTCAGGACACTCCTACTCTCTACTAATGTGATTGAAATAAAATCCTGATTGACTGCTTTTAACTATTCCGAATCCCACAGGATTGCTGGCCCACATACATTGCGTGTGCTTATTTTTGTGGGAATTAATGGTTTGAAAGGTATTTATCCGATGCAAAACAACTCCCATGGGTCTTGGTGAACAATGTTTTCGTGTCCCAAGATTTTGTGCACCTTGGAAAAACCACAGGCTGAGAATTCTGGTGGCAGCCCTTACAAGGACATTCGGCTCTTTTCTGATAAGTTTTAGTACGAGTGAATGGTAGACGTGTGTGTGTGCAGTGTGTTTGCTTTTGCGTTTGTGTGTGTCTGTGTTTCTGTCTGTCTGTATTTTTCAGCCAGTCTGTATTTCTTGGTGCGCGTTAATGCTTTGGCTACACCAGCCAATTCGTGGGTGTATCTGTGTCTAAACAGGATTAAGTACAAGTATACTGGTCCTAAATCAACGTTTTCATTCTGACAGCAGATATAAATTAGGCTCCGTACAGATTAATCTGAAATGAAACACCCAGCTCATCGTTTCCAGAGCCAGAGTCCCCAGGGAAGCAACAGGAAGCCCTTCCATCTGGTTCAGCTGCTGCTAGGGAGATGGGAGGACTGCTCAGCACTGGGAAGAGCCTACAACCTGTAGAGTGTGAATGACAACCAATGTCACCCTAGCCATAGCCTTATATTGATATACAGTACCAGTCAAATGTTTGTACACACATACTCATTCAAGGGTTTTTCTTTATTTTGACTATTTTCTACATTGTAGAATAATAGTGGAGACATCAAAACTATGGAATAACACATATGGAATCATGTAGTAACCAAAGAAGTGTTAAACAAATCAAAATATATTGTATTTTTGAGATTCTTCAAAGTAGCCACCCTTTGCCTTGATGACAGCTTTGCACACTCTTGGCATTCTCTCAACCAGCTTCATGAGGTAGTCACCTGGAATACTTATACAGTGTAGGTATGGATAAAGTGATAAGGCAACGGGATAGATAATAAACAGTAACAGCAGCAGCGTATGTGTCAAAACAGTTATAGCAAAAAGGGGCAATGCATATAGTCCATATAGCTATTGGTTAACTATGTAGCAGGTGTCACGCACCCTTACAGCAGTCTTGGGGCTAGAAGCTGTTCAGGGTCCTGTTGGTTCCAGACTTGGTTCAACTATGTCACAGATGACTAACGATGTTCTCCTTTTAACTGGAAAAAGTTTCTGTTATGATCTATTATGGGCATGAATCTGTGATTATGTTCATTTGAGAGAGTTTGTTAATAATGCATTAGCAATTTTATAGTGTTCACATCTCAAACGATTAATTGCAATGTTTTTGGGAGATTCTAGCTAATTCCCCCTAGTACAAGGCCCAAGGTTAGGATTTAATGTATAATTTATCCTGCTGGATCCTGCAGTGTGTGCGTGCGTGTGTGTGTGTGTGTGGCAGACCTCAGTCTCTCCATGCGTCTCTCTCCATCTCTCTCTGTTGGTCTTGTACAGTTAGCAGGCTTGTGTTTGAGTTGAGTCACCAAAGTGCCATTCAGTCGCTGACACTATCCAGCAGGGCAGTAATCCCTCACTAATACAGGAACATCAGTCAGTGGATGTTTACCGTGGGTGGAGGAGGAGGATTCCTAAAGGAGGCTGAGATGTTAAAACACATTTGCCACATTGACAGTGAGCAGCATATTAACAAACCTTACTTCTCATCCCACACACCGGGGCTACGTGCCGACTGGCTCCCTATTCCCTATATATTGCACTACTTTGGACCAGAGCCCTAAGTAAGTGCCCTTGTCAAAAGTAGTGGAGGAATGTAGGGAATAGGGATCCATTTGGGACACAACCATCATGTAGCCACTTTATAGCCTGATCTTATCAGTCCTGCTGCTGTCAGAGGGGAAATTAGGTTCACTACAATATGCTGGATAGTCTCTGTCTGTGTGTGTGTGTGTGTGTGTGTGTGTGTGTGTGTGTGTGTGTGTGTGTGTGTGTGTGTGTGTGTGTGTGTGTGTGTGTGTGTGTGTGTGTGTGTGTGTGTGTGTGTGTGTGTGTGTGTGTGTGTGTGTGTGTGTGTGTGTGTGTGTGTGTGTGTGTGCATGTACTGTAGTTAATGGTACAGTACAAAGACAGAGCTGTGTGTATTGTATGTAGTGCCTGTATCCAGGCTCAGCTGGGTCCTCTGCCCTCTCTGCTCTCATAACACCCATTAGACACTGATCAATTAAGACTGTCCCATTCCCTCTACTAAGTTAACTTTGAACCAATTAAGCTAATTCACTTTTTGAGCAATTTCTTGAGGAGCCATGTGGTTTCCCTCTTTCTGGTGTCCATTGGGTTGGGTTTCTCTTGTCCTCTCCCTCTCCTTTCTTCTCTTTCTCTCCCTCCTCTCCTCAGAGGACCACAGCAGCAATAAGTTCTTAAAGGTCCAATACAGTCAGAAATGTGTGTGCAAGAGTGTGCAAAGCTGTCAAAAATAAAATAAAAATAGCTTCTTAGCAAAGATACATTTCTCAAGCATTAATTTTTCTTGGACTGTCTGGGAGTGTTCTGAGTGGGGAGGGGAAAACTGAAAACTAGCTGTTATTGGCAGAGAGGTTTGGAACACAGTGGTCTGGAAAATATTAACTGTCTTTATTATTGGTCTATTAACTAATTTATCGCCTAATTAGTTCATAGACCAATAATAAAGACAGTTAATATTTTCCAGAGGGTGTCTGTGTTCCAAACCTCTTGAGAACCTGCTTGAGAAATGTATCTTTGCTAAGAAGCTATTTTAATTTTATTTTTGACTATTTTAATTGAAAACAATCACAGTAAGGTACTTAATTATGACCCAGAAATGATTTGACATTGAAATAAAAACATCTGAATTGGATCTTTAAACGTTATTGTGTTATCCTTGATGATTTTAAATACAGTGTATTCACGTGTAGCTGAAATGTGTTTTTCAATTGTCCACAAATCTAATGAATAAAGTCTCTCCCTTTCCCACCTCACAGGGAGATGAACTTTAAGAACTTCACTCTGCTCCAGCTGAATGAGGAGTTCTCCCGGGGGCGTGGCCTGGATGTGGGCGCCAGGGCGTGGAAAGGAGGGAACGTTCTCCTTTTCTTCTGTGATGTCGACATCTACTTCACCGCTGACTTCCTCAACACCTGCCGACTCAACACTCAACCTGGTGAGTGAGGTTACTACACTTGACTGAACAAACCCACATCAGTGCTGTGTTCAGAATGGGATGCTCTAACAACATGTTCAACTTCAACTTTATTTAACATGGGTAATAAATACATTAGGAATCTTTTGATTTGTTTGATAACATTTGCATATCTTTCTTCCTTAGGTAAAAAGGTGTTCTATCCCGTTCTGTTCAGCCAGTACAACCCAACCCTGATTTACGGTAACCACGACCACATCCCTCCAGTGGAGCAGCAACTGGTAAGAAAGCTGTTTTCACTGATGTCCTCTAAATTATTCTTCCACATACATGGTACAACAGCATGTTTTCTCACATTACATTTGCCTGTTCTTTATTGCTCTGGTTTAATAGGTCATTAAAAAGGATACAGGATTCTGGAGAGACTTTGGCTTCGGAATGACATGCCAATACCGATCAGATTTCATCAACATAGGTAAAGATCAGGTTACCTCATCGCTGGTCAATTATGCCTTCATATTAATGGTAATGCAAATTGTGATAAGAGAAACATATACAGTGCATTCGGAAAGTATTCAGATTCAGATTATTTTGTTACGTTACAGCCTTATTCTAAAATTGATTGTTTTTTTCCCTCATCAATCTACACACAATACCCCATAATGACAAAGCAAAAACAGGTTTTTAGAAGAAAAAAAAGAAAAAAACCTGAAATATCACATTTACATAAGTATTCAGACCCTTTACTCAGTACTTTGTTGAAGCACCTTTGGCAGCGATTACAGCTTTGAGTCTTCTTGGGTATGATGTTACAAGCTTGGCACACCTGTACTTGGGGAGTTTCCTCTCAAGCTTGTCAGGTTGGATGGGGAGCATTGCTGCACAGCTATTTTCAGGTCTCTCCAGATATGCTCGATCAGGTTCAAGTCTGTGCTCTGGCTGGGCCACTCAAGGACATTCAGACTTGTCCCGAAGCCACTCCTGTGTTGTCTTGGCTGTGTGCTTAGGGTCATTGTCCTGTGTGAAGGTAAACCTTCGCCCCAGTCTGAGGTCCTGAGAGCTCTGGAGCAGGTTTTCATCAAGGGTCTCTCTGTACTTTGCTCTGCTCATCTTTCCCTCGATCCTGACTAGTCTCCCATTCCCAGCCGCTGAAAAACATCCCCACAGCATGATGCTGCCACCTCCATGCTTCACCGTAGGGATGGTGCCAGGTTTCCTCCAGACGTGACGCTTGGCATTCAGGCCAAAGAGTGCAATCTTGGTTTCATCAGACCAGAGAATCTTGTTTCTTATGGTCTGAGAGTCTTTAGGTGCCTTTTGGCAAACTCCAAGTACCTTTTACTGAGGAGTGGCTTCCGTCTGGCCACTCTACCATAAAGGCCTGATTGGTGTAGTGCTGCAGAGATGGTTGTCATTCTGGAAGGTTCTCCCATCTCCACAGAGGAACTCTGGAGCTCTGTCAAAGTGGCCATCGGGTTTTTGGTCATCTCCCTGACCAAGGCCCTTCTCCCCCGATTGCTCAGTTCAGCCGGGCGGCCAGCTCTAGGAAGTGTCTTGGTGGTTCCAAACTTCTTCCATTTAAGAATGATGGAGGCCACTGTCTTGTTGGGGACCTTCAATGCTGCATACATTTTTGGGTACCCTTCTCCAGATCTGTGCCTCGACACAATCCTGTATCGGAGCTCTACGGACAATTCCTTCGACCTCATGGCTTTGTTTTTGCTGTGACATGCAATGTCAACTGTGAGACCGTATATAGACAGGTGTGTGCATTTCCAAATCATGTCCAATCAATTGAATTTACCACAAGTGGACTCCAATCAAGTTGTAAAAACATATCAGGGATGATCAATGGAAAAGAGTCTCATAGCAAAGGGTCTGAATACTTCCGTAAATAAGGTATTTCTGTTTATTTTTTTATTTTTATAAATTGGCAAATAGTTCTCAACCTGTTTTCACTTTGTCATTATGGGGTATTGTGTGTAGATTGATGAGGAAAATGTTTTATTTAATCCATTTTAGAATAAGGCTGTAACGTAACAAAGTGGGGGAAAAGGGAAGGGTTCTGAATACTTTCCGAATGCACTGTATTTCCATTCATATCCAATCCACCAGCAATATCATTATGGATTCAGGTATATTGGCTCGCAGGACAGGTTTTGCCTCAACACGATTTTCCACCTCAGTTGAGGCCATTAGATGAAATCAGAGGCTATAAACTATGGTGGGAATAAGGACCTTCTCTGTATCAGTGTCTGGCTGTCCCAAATGGCACCATATTCCCTTTATAGTTCACTCTTTTTTACCAGGGCCCATAGGGAGAAGTAATGCACTATATAAGGAATAGTGTGTAATTTGGGACGCAGCTACTGTCCAGAGACGGTCCTTATTCCCAACATAAATCATTGATATTACTGCGGCGGGAGACAGAGGAACAGCATCTGTCTGACCTTAGGTTCTCAGGAGAGAGATACATTATATCACTGTCCACCTCAAGATCTAAAACTACCTATAATATATGTACATAAAATAGTCCTTGCAACTCTTTGGCTGAGTGATTTCAGATTAGATGTGAATAGTAATTAATAAATAATTGATCCATGTGTTGAGATTTTCACCCAAAGTAGAGAGAGAGAGAAAGAAAGAAAGAAAGAAAGAAAGGCAGAGATTGAGAGGGTGGGGGGAAGAAGGGAGGAAAATAAACAATTTGCTTCTCCCAGTGAGATGAAGAGAAGAGACAGAATGAGTTCAAACAGAGAGGATATTTTTAGGCCCCAGCATACAAACAATCGCTGATAATCGTTCTCAAAACATGTCGTTGCACATCTCACATTACAAGAGCATTGCAGATTTTGTGCCGATAAAATCAAACCTATTTCAAAATATCAGGACGTCTGGGACGCTCAAAGACGGGATCAGTAGCCCTCAGATTGTGTTTCAGACCCGCTCACATTAAACGAGCGTTGGTAACAGCAGCACATCCCGAGTAGGCAATGACATGGGAATTTTGTCTCCTATCTCAAAAACTTGTCTGGGACAGCTAAATCAGATCAAAAATAGTGTACGCCAGGCTTTAGTTGTTTATTTTCTGTAAATGTTATTTTTCTGATGACAAAAACTAGATTTGATGTCTTTAGTCCTAGTCTTTACTCCTCCCAGAGTGCTAAGAACCTTGGCGTGATCCTGGACAACACCCTGTCGTTCTCAACTAACATCAAGGCGGTGACCCGTTCCTGTAGGTTCATGCTCTACAACATTCGCAGAGTACGACCCTGCCTCACGCAGGAAGCGGCGCAGGTCCTAATCCAGGCACTTGTCATCTCCCGTCTGGATTACTGCAACTCGCTGTTGGCTGGGCTCCCTGCCTGTGCCATTAAACCCCTACAACTCATCCAGAACGCCGCAGCCCGTCTGGTGTTCAACTTTCCCAAGTTCTCTCACGTCACCCCGCTCCTCCGCTCTCTCCACTGGCTTCCAGTTGAAGCTCGCATCCGCTACAAGACCATGGTGCTTGCCTACGGAGCTGTGAGGGGAACGGCACCTCCGTACCTTCAGGCTCTGATCAGGCCCTACACCCAAACAAGGGCACTGCGTTCATCCACCTCTGGCCTGCTCGCCTCCCTACCTCTGAGGAAGTACAGTTCCCGCTCAGCCCAGTCAAAACTGTTCGCTGCTCTGGCACCCCAATGGTGGAACAAACTCCCTCACGACGCCAGGTCAGCGGAGTCAATCACCACCTTCCCGGAGACACCTGAAACCCCACCTCTTTAAGGAATACCTAGGATAGGATAAAGTAATCCTTCTAACCCCCCCCCCCTTAAAAGAGTTAGATGCACTATTGTAAAGTGGTTGTTCCACTGGATATCATAAGGTGAATGCACCAATTTGTAAGTCGCTCTGGATAAGAGCGTCTGCTAAATGACTTAAATGTAAATGTAAATGTTTAGTGTCTGAAACTTTCAAATCAAATCAAATTGTATTTGTCACATGCGCTGAATACAACAGGTGCAGACCCTCATTACTAAAACTGACACGTTTTTATTTTCATCAAAACTATTTTATATCGATGGAGTGCATTTGATTTTACGGTCTGCACATACGCAGTTCGGCGCTATACGACCATTAGACCCGATGACGTGTTTCTGCACATGCACTTAGCTAGCTAACGAGACCATGACATCGCCCCCTAACTGTGATCAGGGACCCGACGATTTGTTTCTGCGCATGAGTTTAGCTAGCTAATGTCACCATGACATCGCCTAAAAGTGTGATCGGGGATTTCTATTGGATAAGCAGTTTCTGTTTATGGTTGAGCATTGAGCAGTCTGCAGTCAGAGAAAAAGGAAGAAAAACATAAATAAACAAAACATGATTACCTGTGTCACCTAGGGCATGAGGAGGATGTAGTCCAGATAGTTTGAAAGAACTGACGTCAGCATCTTAATTCCTCTGAAAGTCGTGTTAGGCAGATACTCTATAACGACAAAATGGTCTTGTCTCTGCCCTAACAATGGGAGTCGTTGTCACAAACGTGGAAAGGCAGGCGGGAGGAGGTGAGATCAGATGGGAACATTCTAGCCAATGAGAGGGCAAATACACATTTGAACAACAGACACAATTCCGAGATAAAATTGTCTTTCTCAAAGTTGTCGAGATGCCACGTGCATACACTTATATCAGTACATTCGTAACAACCTAAACATTTCCTAACTTCTACTCGATCAAATAAGCCTCAGTTAGCAAATTAGAAATAAAAAAAGTTGTTGACCAAATCTGACCCTCTCTAATAGAACTCCATACAAAAAATCCTCACTTGGTCTGCTTATTGCTATTTTCTCGCATGGACAGAGCCTCTCGCTTTACCTCTTCCTCTCTGAGTTAGGGCATGTTCTGAGGTTCTATCCCAATAGCTCATCACTCCTCTGCTGTCATAAATCAAATCAAATCAAAGTTTATTTGTCACGTGCGCCGAACATAACAGGTGTAGACCTTACAGTGAAATAGCAACAGACCCCAGACATTATGCGTGTAGAACAGACCCCAGACATTATGCGTGTAGAACAGACCCCAGACATTATGCGTGTAGAACAGTTCCCAGACATTATGCATGTAGAACAGACCCCAGACATTATGCGTGTAGAACAGACCCCAGACATTATGCATGTAGAACAGATCCCAGACATTATGCGTGTAGAACAGACCCCAGACATTATGCGTGTAGAACAGATCCTAGACATTATGCGTGTAGAACAGATCCCAGACAGTATGCGTGTAGAACAGATCCCAGACATTATGCGTGTAGAACAGACCCCAGACATTATGCGTGTAGAACAGATCCCAGACATTATGCGTGTAGAACAGATCCCAGACATTATGCGTGTAGAACAGATCCCAGACAGTATGCGTGTAGAACAGATCCTAGACATTATGCGTGTAGAACAGATCCCAGACAGTATGCGTGTAGAACAGATCCCAGACATTATGCGTGGAGAACAGATCCCAGACATTATGTGTGTAGAACAGATCCCAGACATTATGCGTGTAGAACAGATCCCAGACATTATGCGTGTAGAACAGATCCCAGACATTATGCGTGTAGAACAGATCCCAGACATTATGCGTGTAGAACAGACCCCAGACATTATGCGTGTAGAACAGATCCCAGACATTATGCGTGTAGAACAGATCCCAGACAGTATGCGTGTAGAACAGATCCCAGACATTATGCGTGTAGAACAGACCCCAGACATTATGCGTGTAGAACAGATCCCAGACATTATGCGTGTAGAACAGATCCCAGACATTATGCGTGTAGAACAGATCCCAGACAGTATGCGTGTAGAACAGATCCTAGACATTATGCGTGTAGAACAGATCCCAGACAGTATGCGTGTAGAACAGATCCCAGACATTATGCGTGGAGAACAGATCCCAGACATTATGTGTGTAGAACAGATCCCAGACATTATGCGTGTAGAACAGATCCCAGACATTATGCGTGTAGAACAGATCCCAGACATTATGCGTGTAGAACAGATCCCAGACATTATGCGTGTAGAACAGACCCCAGACATTATGCGTGTAGAACAGATCCCAGACATTATGCGTGTAGAACAGATCCCAGACATTATGCGTGTAGAACAGATCCCAGACATTATGCGTGTAGAACAGATCCCAGACATTATGCGTGTAGAACAGACCCCAGACATTATGCGTGTAGAACAGACCCCAGACATTATGCGTGTAGAACAGATCCCAGCAAACCGGATATGTGTTTGCATTAATATATTAATTTCACAAGCTGTCATCATGACAAAAACAGAACCCTGCCATCAGATTTGACCTCTGACCCCTGTGTGACCTGATCAATCAATCAGGGACATAGTTCAGTGGGTAAATGTTGTGCAATGTTGCAAATAGAAATGTAATGAAAAGAGCCAGCATGATTTATTTTACTACATTCTGCATTTAAGAGAGGCTTAATTGTTTTTCCACATAACATATTTCTATATGAACACTCCACAACGTCCTACTGAACGCACCCCTGATCTCCCTCTGTTATATATGTGCAGTGAGTTGATGAGTTCATGTTGTCCCTCCTCCAGGTGGTTTCGACGTGGACATCAAAGGCTGGGGCGGCGAGGACGTGCACCTTTACAGGAAGTACCTTCACAGCAACCTGCTGGTGGTGCGGTCCCCGTCTAGGGGCCTCTTCCACCTGTGGCACGAGAAGCGCTGCGCGGACGAGCTGCCCCCGGAACAGTACAGGATGTGCATGCAGTCCAAGGCCATGAACGAGGCCTCGCACGGCCAGCTGGGCATGCTCTTCTTCCGACACGAGATCGAGGCACACCTACACAAGCAGAAACCCCAGAGGCCAAACCCTGCCAAGAAGACATGATGAAGACATGATGAAGACATGATGAAGACATGATGAGGGAGTCACACAGGACTCTAGACTACAGGAGGAGGGCATGACAGTATGGCAGTCAGAGACAGTGAGGGGGAAACAACAACAGAACAGAGGTCTATTGTTGTGAACTGATGACAACAATACTGACTCACTACGGAGGAAAAACACTCCATTTTATCCTCCAATGGCAAAACGGACATATAAAACACACGTAAGGCACCTGTCATATCTTGAAGAAGTGAGAGCACTGTAAAACAGTGAGAGTCAAAAGGAGCAGCAGAAAGACTTGACTGCTCCTCTGTATTTTGTTTAAAATCATGTGCCTTGTGTTGACTGACTGACAGCTGGTTTTGAGAATCATGATGTGGCATCTGCTGGTATTTCTTGAAGGCTAGATAAAGACTAGAACTATATTTTCCTGTAGCCTATTAGAGACACCTTGTGGACTGGAAGAGAACAGCATGACTGTGAATGGAATGAGGATACTCTAAATCTTAAGTCATGTCAGCTGGTTTACGTGACTCTCCTCAGAACTGATGATCAATCAATACATTAAAACAGGCATTACTGAGGGTTGTGTAGAGAGACAATGACAACAATGGAGGGACATGGAAGCTTTTAGATATTCATTATTTCTCAAGCTCCACAGAATCATTATACAGATGTAGTAACCTAATTTGATCACTCCTTTGTTGCTGATCATTTTCCTGCACTGCAGCAAATGCATATGAGCTTTGTGATTTACATAAATTCACAGAAAACCCCAACTCTAGCCCTGTTTACACCTGGTGCTAACATGGGTCCTTTGTGCACAAAATGTGGACAAAATCAGGACAAATTACGCAAGTTAGAACCAGGTATAAACGAGGTTAATACATGGTTATATTAACAGTATTGCACTTTTCATGTAGCCTACTTTTGGCCAGTTGATAGCCAAACCACCGATCAAGCAACATTATGGACTGAACGTTGCTGCAGGATTATTTTGCTGTGACAAAACAGGTCAAATTAAGATCCTACATCTATAGTGTACTGCTTTTTCATTTAACTAATCCTACAAGTGCTTTTATGTGCTTTTTTTTCATCAAGAAACAAAACAGTGTAGTTTGAAGGGTGTCGTTTGAAGGGTCAAAATAAATATCTAGATTTTTTGGGGGCGGTATTATTATGGTGTGCTGTTTGAGCAGGAAGCTACGAGGGATAGGGAACATGTTATGGTCCTGAGAGAAAATATGGATACAGTGTCCAACATATTTCTCAATGTTGTGACATTAAGAGATAAAACAAAGACTATCTACAATAGTCAAATTATTTTGTGTATGGTCTAACTGTGCAAATAATATATTATAATAGATAGAATACACTTCGATTCCATAATTAAGTTATAAACACAGTGTTAAAATGGTAGAATGGTCTTCACCCTTTATCAGAACTTTTATTGTTAGAAAAAATGAAAAGCCTTGCTCCAAAAATTCTTATATATTATTTAACAATGTTGTTATCTGTATTGATAATATGCCTACTCTTCCTTAGAAGCTTAAATGACGATGGCTTGACACAAGTTCAGAGGTAGTAGAATGCTTCCATGTCTATAGAGCAGTATAAGCTAGGTATGGGCCAGTATAGGCAGTCCATCCACAGAGCAATATAGGCCAGGGGATGGGAAGGTTAAGAAAAGGCCAGAGGCCAGTATGAAAGTGTAAATTAATTAGAAATGTAAAGTTAGTGGCGAGGTGCCTCTGATATTTGAAAGTGACACGTGGTTTTTATGTTATCCAGATGGATTTCTACTGAGAGTTTGTCTTAGAGATGTAGCCTATCGATGGCTAAGCGCAGTATTATAGATGAACACATTTTCACAGGCTTGACATTCACAGCGAGTGACAATGACTTTATGACATTTCACTTATTTGTCTTAAATGTCAGCTCTCAACATTTTGTGTTAACTGTATATTAAGGTGTTTGATTACATTCCTCATGAGTATTTCAATCCCATGACAGTAGTGGACTGTTTCACATGGAATAATTTATATTAACCTACATTTGTGTTGGATCACCAAAACCTGTAAACAGAGTAAAGAAGACACAGTTTTTAATGAATGTTTATTTTTTAAATTTGTTTTATTGTTTCATGAAAGGATACTTCTTTCTGTTAATAATAAATATAACTTTCCTGATGATGTTCTTGATTGATTCTCAATGCATACCTTTTTTTCCTTCAAATTATTCTGTTTAAAGTTTTGTCTTCAGTTGAAATGCACTTTTATTCATTTTGAGACCATTGTAATAGTTTAAAATGAAGAAAATAAGTTATTTTCTGGTCTGATGCTTCTTCCCAGATGTTATTTGACTCTTGCAAAAAACTGCAGTAGTCTGGAATCTACTTTATTCTACTCTGCTCTGTCACGTTCTGACCATAGTTCCTTTTTGATGTCTTTATTTTGGTTTGGTCAGGGCGTGAGTTGGGGTGGACATTCTATGTTGTTTTTCTATGTTTTCCATTTCTGTGTTTGGCCTGGTATGGTTCTCAATCAGAGGCAGCTGTCGATCGTTGTCTCTGATTGAGAATCATACTTAGGTAGCCTGTTTTCCCCATTTTGGTTGTGGGTGATTGTTTTCTGTTTTGTGCGTAATCCTTACAGAACTGTTTCGTTTTTGTTCTCGCTCTTTATTATTTTTGTCATTTCAGTGTTCAGTTTATTTTGTTTATTAAAATGAACACTTACCACGCTGCACCTTGGTCCTCTTCTCCTTCACCAGACGAAAGCCGTTACATGCTCTAGACTGTACTCTAAGAAAAAATTGCTATTTGGGGTTCTACGTACATAGAACCTTTTGGAACTTCTTAGGGCTAGGCGTCCCGCCAGCGGGACACCTGTCGACAACTTCCGGTGAAATTAGAGGGCACGCAATTAAAATAAATAATCATAAACATTATGGATTTTAAACATCTAGATACATACAAGTATCTTATATTGGTTCAAAGCTTAAATTCTTGTTAATCTAACTGCATTGTCCGATTTACAATAGGCTTTACAGAGAAAGCATGCCATGCGATTGTTTGAGGATGGCGCCCCACATCAAAATATTTTTCAACACAATTTTTATGAAGCACAGGCTTCATAAAATCACAAATAGTGATTAAATATTCACTTACATTTTGAAAATCTTCCTCTGATTTGCAATCCAAAGGGTCCCAGCTACAACATGCATGGTTGTTTTGTTAGATAAAATCCTTCTTTATATCCCAAAAAGTCAGTTTAGTAGGCGCCATCGATTTGAGTAATCTACTCGTTCAACATGCAGAGAAAGGAATCCAAAAAGCTACCACTAAACTTTGTTAAAACAAGTACAAATATGATTCCAGGTAATCCTCAGGTACCCTAAATGTAATTAAAACGTATTTGGGACAGGGGGGCAGTATTGAGAAGCTTGGATAAAAATGTGTCCAGAGTAAACTGCCTGCTACTCTGTCCTAAAAGCTAGAATATGCATATAATTAGTAGATTTGGATACTCTGAAGTTTCTAAAACTGTTTGAATGATATCTGTGAGTATAACAGAACTCATATGGCAGGCAAAAACCTGAGAAAAAATCCAACCAGGAAGTGGGAAATCTGAGGTTTGTAGGTTTGCCTATCCAATATACAGTGGGATATTGGTCATTTTGCACTTCCTAAGGCTTCCACTAGATGTCAACAGTCTTTCGAACCTTGTTTGATGCTTCTACTGTAAAGAATGAGGGAAGGAGAGCTCTTTGAGTCAGGTGTCTGGCACGAGCTGAACATGTCTGGCACGATCTCAACATCACGTGAGAGCGACCTGCTTTTCATCGCATTTCTGAAGACAAAGGAATTCTCCGGTTGAAACATTATTGAAGATTTATGTTAAAAACATCCTAAAGATTGATTCTATACATCGTTTGACAACATTCACAACAAGTGTAACTTTAACTTGGTGTATTGCATGTGTGATTTCATGAAAGTTAAATTTTTATAGTAATTTATTTGAATTTGGTGCTCTGCATTTTCACTGGATGTTGGCCATGCGGGACGCTAGCGTCCCACATATCCCAGAGAGGTTTTAAACTATAATATTTTACACGGAAAGAAGTATGTTCAATATGAAAGTAAAATTAGCAGGAGCGTGTCCTCTTCGTCACGCACGCACTGACTGATTTCCAACTCTGACTCCCAGTACCAAAACTCAAAATTCTTCCTTGTTTGGGAAGAAACAAGCCTGAAACCTTTAACAAAGACTGTTGACATCTAGTGGAAGCCATAGGAATTGCAATCTGGGAGCTGGAATTGCATATGCCCCATAGCCTTCCATTGTAAGAGCATGGGCTCTCAAAAAAAACAAAAACATTCTGGTTGGTTTTTCTTTGGGTTTTCTCCTACCATATCAATTGTGATATACTCCTACATTATTTTAACATTTCTACAAACTTCAAAGCGTTTTCTATCCAATGGTACCAATTATATGCATATCCTGGCTTCTGGGCCTGAGTAACAGGCAGTTTACTTTGGGCACGTCAGTCAGACAGGAAGTGGAGAAAAATAGACCCTAAAGCTGCAATAAGTAACTTTTTGGGCGATCCTACCAAATTCACATAGAAATATGAGTTATTATTACGAATTCCCTGCCGGGGACTGTTACTGCACCTCACAACCCAAAGCTGCACACTCCACTCCCTCACAACCTGAGCCTGAGAGTTTAGGGAGTACCATAAACCTGCCTCTCAAACTTTCTCTGACCTGTGTGACCTGTGCCCTGATAGGTTTCTAGGGAGATTACTAGGGGGCCAGACATCTGCCCATCCTCTTGACTCTGCAGGTCACACAATACTTGCAGTCTCCCTCAAGCAGTGGCAGAGAGCAACATCTCTGTCTCTGCCCGCACCAACAACTGGACTCAATCATATCTCTGGACTTGTAGGATGGTCTGCGTGCCCAAAGTGAGTTGTGTAAAATGTGTACGGTATATTGTTCTTGAGATTTAGTTACTTCTATTGTCGATTGTATGTTGCCCCTCTGAGTTTACTGTGTTGTGTAATGCTCTGCAGGTGGCATATGCAATCTATACAGTCCTTTGACGTTTATTACTGCTATATTCTGTATCTGTTCATTTGTGCCCTGGTGTATTCATTCAGTATGTGTGTATTCATTACCTCCGTTTCTGTCCATTACAGAACCACTACCATTCCACAACCTCTCTCTCTTTTCATCCCCATGTTCATCTTCCTCAGTGTGTTTAAATAAAGTTCCTGTTTGTGTTAACTCTGGGCTGCTTTATTCCCCTCTAACCGGGGGCCGTGTCAGTGGGTCACAAACCAGTACAATATGTAGAGAGATGTTATTTTGTCACATAAACTGAAATTAAGCGAACTATTAGAATTTTAGCAACCAGGAAATGCCAGAGCGATTTGTGCATCTTTAATGAAACGTTTATTTTAAAAGGTTTTATTCCCAGTGAAGGCATTGATGGTTCTAGCCCTATCCCAGATTGTAGTGGGGGATTTTAGAAATCAACAGCTAACAAAAGCTAACCCAGTCATGTCAATCTCTGAAATGGCAGTTAATATTCCCTTTTAATTTGTTTTAGCTCTTTTCAATTGACATTTATATCCATATTAATGAAGCTGCTGCATGATTTCGCCTGGTCAGAAAAATGGCTAGCTGATGTCCGACACGTTAGCTCTCGATGTCAAGTGGTAGATCGAATTCATATTTTGCAACATTGTTGCCGAGGTCTGAGTGGCAAATAGCAAGGTTCATACAAACATATACTGTTGCAAACTAAATGCTAGCTAGAAACAGGAGAAAATAATGTGTTTATTGTAAGCATACAAGATTTAAAAAATATATATATATTGAGCCCCACAATGGACACGTCATAATACCAATAAAACCTACCGGTCAAACATTGATTTGGTTCCATAGCCTAGTGATTAGAGCGTTGTACTAGTAACCGAAATGTTGCAAGATCGAATCCCCGAGCTGACAAGGTAAAAATCTGTCATTCTGCCCCTGAACAAGGCAGTTAACCCACTGTTCCTAGGCCGTCATTGAAATAAGATTTTTTTCTTAACTGACTTGCCTATTTAAATAAAGGTAAAATAAATAAGTACAAAAAAATGTGCCATGAGTACTAGGCTAGTTTCTTGCAAAGAAGCTTTATAGCTAGCTAGCTACCTAGATGATATTAGCAACATACCCTTATTTTACCAGATCCTCTTCTCATTCAGCTGGTGGAGGTCTTTATTTAATCCCTTATAATTTCTGCAAATGATATGAACAAGGTGAAATCTGTTTCAATTGATGGTGTCAGAATGCACTGCTGTATTAAAGCAATTCAGAACTAACTTGTTGAAATGTTCTGTTGCAGATTCAAAGCCATATTAACTCATTGCAGAATGTATCCATAATCATGAATTAATATGTATTCGACAAGAATGCACCTAGTCATCCATCAATCACATAAAACACCTGAACTCCCAACAATTACATTGTTTTAAAGAAATCAAAATAGTAAACAATACATACATATGCCTTTTATAAATAATGTATAAACATCTCAATTTAAGTCAATAAAATATGTATTAATCAATGCTACAAACCTGGGACAGAGAAAAGCACCATATGAACTATTATTGCTATCAGAGAGAGCACAGATTCTTCTACTTTTCCATTATAGGAATTAGACCAGCACAAATAACACAACATGTAAAACAGCATATTGTGATTTTGGTGGGTAAGTTAAAAATGGAAAAGCTGGATGCGTAAGGTAGGTGTTATATAAAAGTACTATGTCAACTGAAGCAGAATGAGAAACACACTTAACAGACTCAAAACAAGGAAGCCATATCTAAACACAGCTATATCAACACCCTTCTTGTCGATTTAACAGGTCCATGTTTCTGCTGTCATTTGTGAGCAGCACATTTACCACTACATTCAGTCTGAATCCCAGAATAAGCAGGAGGACAGCATTACATAGGTGAAAAAAAGGTAGCAAAAACAGTACACCACAACACTTTTAAACGTGTTACTGAGTCTAGATGTTATCAAATCAGGAGAAAAACAATGAAGGAATTAGAATAAAGAAAATGGGTGACGGTAGGGTGGGTTTATAGAGACAGAGAGATCCAAAGTGCCCGAAAGTTAAGGGACCATGGGGCATAAAACAGTGGACCATGGGGCATAAAACAGTGGACCATGGGGCATAAAACAGTGGACCATGGGGAATAAAACAGTGGACCATGGGGCATAAAACAGTGGACCATGGGGCATAAAACAGTGGACCATGGGGCATAAAACAGTGGACCATGGGGCATAAAACAGTGGACCATGGGGCATAAAACAGTGGCGGTCAGTGCCATTTATGATGAGGGAGATTTCTATTACAGCAGTTTGGATGACTGTCATTCATACTCCATTCACCCAGTTCAATGTAACAGCGATAGGTTTAGGCTACTACATGATACTCACATTTTCCCTGTACCCATCATGAGTTTGCTACAACCTAGACTATGAATGAAAGTTTACAACGTAAGTGCACACAGGTCCAGAGATAAATTAGAAGACAGCTAGCTGTCCTCCTGCTACACCATGGTGCTACCCTACAGAGTACTGTTGAGGCTACGGTAGACCTTCATTGCAAAACAGTGTGTTTTAATGAATTATTTGGTGACGTGAATATATTTAGTATAGTTTTATCTAAAAATGGTAACTTTTTCAATGTTTTACAAATGTTATTTTTATGAAATTCACTGAGGAGGATGGTCCTCCCGTTCCTCCTCTGAGGAGCCTCCACTGGCATAAAAGGCATTGTGTGGAATAAGGGGTAGCTAGAGAGATGGTTGGCCATGGAATAAACATAAAATGGGGTGCTGGTGTGCTTCTGCAACCCTTTTAGGTCATTGTCACAAATATCCATCCATGTCCAGTCATACTTGGGGTCTCAGCGTGTCCTTCGACGTCATTCAGTCTCAGTTGCAGCATTCAAATCATGGTCCTCGTGTGTCTGAATCACAACATTAAAAACAAAGAGTGATAACAGCATTTCCACAAATTGACCCATAGACAATACAACTTAACATTGAGGACAGCATTTTGTTGACAACGTGGTGGTTTACATGATGTCTACCGTGTGTGAATGATGGAAGAATCTTACCCCAGCTGTAGGTCTATATGAGTGTGTGTGTGTGGTCACTTAGGCCTGCACATCAACCGCTACTGGAACCATTGGAGACTTGGGATGCTTGCTCAGAGTGCTGCTTGAATGTCTTCAGGTCTGCATCTATAAAGGTCAAGGACAAAATGGAGGAAGTTAATCTATGGCTTAGATTGAATTCAGAGTTGACATAAATGATAAATTAAGCAATAAGATGCAACAAACTACTACACATATGAAAGACTGTAGCACACAGGCCAGTACAATAGCCTACACATGGAGATGAACCTAAAGGCACATACAGTACCAACCAATACTATTCACCCGACAGACAGGGCAGGTGTGAACCAGTGCTGCCTTGGCTGCAGTCTTCTTTTTCTCAGCTGCTTCCTTCTTAGCAGCTGCCATGGCATCAGTCAACAAGTTCAACTTCAACTTGAGAGTGGAGCATTTAAAATAAAAAAAATGCACCTTTATTTAACCAGGTAGGCTAGTTGAGAACAATTTCTCATTTACAACTGCGACCTGGCAGAGATAAAGCAAAGCAGTGCGACACAAACAACAACACAGAGTTACACATGGAATAAACAAGCGTACAGTCAATAACACAATAGAAAAAACAAAGAAAGTCTATATACAGTGTGTGCAAATGGCGTGAGGAGGTAAGGCAATAAATAGGCCATAGTAGCAAGTAATTACAATTTAGCAAATTAACACTGGAGTGATAGATGTGCAGATGATGATGTGCAAGTAGAAATACTGGTGTGCAAAAGAGCAGAAAAGTAAATAAAAACAATATGGGGATGAGGTAGGTCGATTGGACGGGCTATTTACAGATGGGCTATGTACAGCTGCAGTGATCGGTTAGCTGCTGATGTTTAAAATAAGTGAGGGAAATATACTGTAAGTCTCCAGCTTCAGAGATTTTTGCAGTTCGTTCCAGTCATTGGCAGCAGAGAACTGGAAGGAAAGGCTGCCAAAGGAGCTGTTGGCTTTGGGGATGACCAGTGAGATATACCTGCTGGAGCGCGTGCTACAGGTGGGTGTTGTTATCGTGACCAGTGAGCTGAGGTAAGGCAGAGCTTTACCTAGCAAAGACTTATAGATGACCTGGAGCCAGTGGGTCTGGTGACGAATATGTAGCGAGGGTCAGCCGATTAGAGCATACAGGTCGCAGTGGTGGGTGGTATATGGGGCTTTGGTGACAAAACGAATGGCACTGTGTGTAAGGGGTGCGTGTTGGTGGCAGGGAAGTCAGGCGCAGTAGAACGAACTTGGTATAAACAGAGTTTTTAATGAATGCTGACAAAACTCCAAAACAACCTAAATTTGCAAAATAACAAAGTGGGTACAAAACCAGTCGCGCACCAACACTGAAATGCACATCACATACAAACAAAACAATCTCCGACAAGGACATGAGGGGAAACAGAGGGTTAAATACACAACATGTAATTGATGGGATTGGAACCAGATGTGAAGGAAGACAAGACAAAACCAATGGAAAATGAAAAATGGATCAGTGATGGCTAGAAGGTCGGTGACGTCGACCGCCGAACACCGCCCGAACAAGGAGAGGGACCGACTTCGGCGGAAGCCTTGACACTGTGATAGACTGCATTCAGTTTGCTGGGTAGAGTGTTGGAGGCTATTTTGTAAATGACATCGCCAAAGTCGAGGATCGGTAGGATAGTCAGTTTTACTAGGGTATGTTTGGCGGCATGAGTGAAGGAGGATTTGTTGCGTAATAGAAAGCCGATTCTATATTTAATTTTGGATTGGAGATGTTTAATATAAGTGGAAGGAGAGTCTACAGTCTAGCCAGACACCTAGGTATTTGTAGTTGTCCACATATTCTAAGTGAGAACCGTCCAGAGTAGTGATGCTAGTCGGGCGGGCGGGTGCGGGCAGCGAACAGTTAAAAAGCATGCATTTAGTTTTACTAGCGTTTAAGAGCAGTTGGAGGCCACGGAAGGAGTGTTGTATGGCATTGAAGCTCATTTGGAGGTTTGTTAACACAGTGTCCAAAGAAGGGCCAGATGTATACAGAATGGTGTCGTCTGCGTAGAAGTGGATCAGGGAATCACCCGCAGCAAGAGCGACATCATTGACATATAGAGAGAAAAGAGTCGGCCCGAGGATTGAACCCTGTGGTACTCCCATAGAGACTGCCAGAGGTCCGGACAACAGGCCCTCCGATTTGACACACTGAACTCTGGCTGAGAAGTAGTTGGTGAACCAGGTGAGGCATGCGTTATATATCAATACCCCCATCTCCAATTGTACTCATAGTACATAATTATGACTTAAATAGAGGGACAGGTCCAGATCTGAATGGCAGGAGTGTGTATAAGAGTTTGTTCCAGCCCAGCCCACAACTGATTACAAATCATAGTCTATCGCCGTGACTCGGGGTGTTGATTATTTAAGTCAGGTGTTAGAACTGACTCACACTCTACCTGCAATGACTGAAACAGACCAAAGCAGCAGAATAGTGTTCCAGGATGAAACAGCTGACCTAGTTGAGAGGTGATAAGACTCAGGCACACCCATTGGTTCTGGAATAGAGAAGGTGCAAATAAAGTTTGCAATTTGGCATCAATAACATGACAGTAATTTTACTTCAATAACAAATGTGTGAATAACAATTAATTTAAAACCCACCATAGCAGGTATGACTAAATAAGGTTACATAACCTTGCCTACTAGCTATACTAATGATATGTTGTCCAGAGGGTAACAGCAAACATATCAATGTTTTCCCGCAGTAAAGTAAGCACACTGTTGACTCAAGAGAGGATGCTAATCAGTCCATCTCTGAAACCTATCAAAAAGGCGAATATATTGATAAAAGCCACCTTGTCTGAGAGAGATTTACATGTTTATCAAAACGGCCTACACGAAACATACGTTTTTCTAAAATTCACAAAGGATTAAATGAATAGTGGAAAAACGATTGGAACCACGTCTATGTTTGACCTCTAGGTTCCATCAGTATAATAAGGAAGTCCAGAGAGGACATATGAATAAAATAAAAAATGGCCTTGTTATGTCAAGATCACACTATTTATTTATCTCATGATCACTACATAACAAAAGTTATTTTGTCGAGATCACGAGATTATCAAAAGTAACACGCATCATCCATTCATTTGTTCAGATGCACGACTGTGGCAGTGAGTAGGTCCGGAGACATGTTGGACAAAACCCATTGAGTCGATGATGTCTCTGAAAGCCATTTGGAGTGGGTCTGTGGAGTTTTCCATGTGAATAATAAAGTCACCAAAAATTAGAATATTATCTGCCATGACTACAACGTCCGATAGGAATTCAGGGAACTCAGTGAGGAACGCTGTATATGGCCCAGGAGGCCTGTAAACAGTAGCTATAGGTAGGCTGCATAGATTTCATGACTAGAAGCTCAAAAGACGAAAACGTCTGAGGTTTTTTGTAAATTGAAATTTGCTATCGTAAATGTTAGCAACACCTTCGCGGGATGCGCGGGGGATATGGTCACTAGCGTAACCAGGAGGTGAGGCCTCATTTAACACAGTAAATTCATCAGGCTTAATCCATGTTTCAGTCAGGCCAATCACATCAAGATTATGATCAGTGATTAGTTTATTGACTGTAACTCCCTTGGAAGTGAGGGATCTAACATTAAGTAGCCCTATTTTGAGATGTGAGATATCACAATCTCTTTCAATAATGGCAGGAATGGAGGTCTTTATTCCAGTGAGATTGCTAAAGCGAACACCGCCATGTTTAGTTTTGCCCAACCTAGATCAGGCACAGACACGGTCTCAATGGAGATAGCTGAGCTGACTACACTAACTCCACTAAGCTGGCAGGCAGGCTGACTAACAGCCTGCTGCCTGGCCTGCACCCTATCTCATTGTGGAGCTAGGGGAGTTAGAGCCCTGACTATGTTCCTAGATAAGATGAGAGCACCTCTCCAGCTAGGATGGAGTCTGTCACTCCTCAACAGGCAGGCTTGATCCTGTTTGTGGATGAGTCGCAGAAAGAGGGCCAATTATCTACAAATTCTATATTTTGGGAGGGGCAGAAAACAGATTGAGTTGTGAGACTCTGCTGTAGAGCTCATCACTCCCCTTAACTGGGAGGGGCCAGATACAATTACTCAATGCCGACACATCTTTCTAGCTGATTTACACGCTGAAGTCATTTACATTTACATTTACATTTAAGTCATTTAGCAGACGCTCTTATCCAGAGCGACTTACAAATTGGTGCATTCACCTTATGACATCCAGTGGAACAGCCACTTTACAATAGTGCATCTAAATCTTTTAAGGGGGGGGGGGGGGGGGGGGGTGAGAAGGATTACTTTATCCTATCCTAGGTATTCCTTAAAGAGGTGGTCATGTTGTCATGTTGCTCTTGGTGACCTCTGACTGTTTCATCCTAACATCGTTGGTGCCGACGTGGATAACAATATCCCTATACTCACCAGTTTTAGCTTTAGCCAGCACAATCTTCAGATTAGCCTTAACGTCGGTAGCCCTGCCCCCTGGTAACCAGTGTATGATAGATGGATGATTCGTTTTAAGTCTAATACTGCGGGTAATGGAATCGCCAATGACTAGAGTTTTCAATTTGTCAGAGCTAATGGTGGGAGGCTTCGGCGTCTCAGACCCCGTAACGGGAGGAGTAGAGACCAGAGAAGGCTCGGCCTCTGACCGACCCGTTGCTTAATGGGGAAAACCGGTTGAAAGTTTATGTCGGCTGAATGAGCGACACCTGGTGAGCATTTCTACAGCATTTCCTTCCAGAAGCAATGAGAAAATTGTCCGGCTGCGGGGACTGTGCGAGTGACTTTAAACTACTATCTGTATTTACTGGTGGCACAGACGCTGTTTCATCCTTTCCTACACTTAAATTACCCTTGCCTAACGATTGTGCTGAAGCTGGGCTTGCAGCACAGCTATCCTCGCCATAAGGCGATCGTTCTCCTGTATATTGTGAGTACAGCGACTGCAATTAGAAGGCATCATATTAATGTTACTACTTCGCTTCGGCAGGTGGAGGTCCTGACAAACCGCGTCCGGGGTGAAAAAGTAGAATGAAAAAAGTTGAGCGAGGGAAAAACTAAAAAATATAAACGGTAATTAAAAAGTAAAAACCGTAAAGTTGGCAGCTAGCAAGAACGGTTAGCAACAAACCGCACAGCAGCACGTAAACAAGTCTAAAAGTTGTGATCAACTTTCAAAGCAGAATTACTTTCCCATTGTTCCTCAACAGTAGTGTATGATACACAATTGTGTAGCCCTGAGTCTCTAAGTTATCCATTGTAAAAACATTTTTTTTTTTTTATGTTGCTACATAAGACTGAATTGAGGTGGTCAAACAAATATTATAGGTGTATGCCTCCACCTACTGTATTGCCTGTGTATCTGCCTACTATTCTGCAGTATGAATTCATTACACTTTGTGAAAGAATTGCCTCACAATACCAACTAACCCTGAACCCATTAAAACCTCACCACTATTCCACTACTTTGGCCCTATCTGAATTTACTTCAGGCCAGCAGTCTGGGAGGACGGGACACCATCGTTCAAAATGTCTTGTAACTTTTCTGCTCTGACGAAGGCCGTGCGGACGATACGTAAACTTATTAAAGAGCAGTGTTACTATCAAGAGCAGTGTGCGGGTTTCTTCTTTTTTCTCATTTTATTCAACTGTTACCATGCACCTGCAAAAAAAGATAGCTCAGATGTGCGAGTGCCTTATGAATTTTGAACTATTCCGCAATAAAATATTGTCCGCCATCTTCTCCTTCATCAGATCTTCCAGAAGGCTTGTGCATTCCCCCATATTTACAAATGTTCCACTTTTCTCCTTTTTTTCCTGTCTGCCATCTTACCCGCCCGCACCTCAGGTCACACTGGCAGCCATTGGGGCTCCGTACACTCAGTGGTATTTTTCAGTGATCTCATCATTACAGTTTTCAGTGGTACACCTAGATGGCAGCATTGTATCGCTGTTGAGGAACCGAAGTGCCAAAATGAATGTTGTGGACATGAGGCTATCACTTTGGACATTATTGGCCTATAAGCCATTTGCAACCGGAGACTGACCTTTAGTGCATCCTGTTACATCCGAGCACACAACATCATGCATTATTAGAGGATGGAGATGTGGTCAGGTTTTGTGCTGCTGCCATGTTGTGTTGCTACCATGTTGTTGTCATGTTGTGTTGCTACCATGCTGTGTTGTCATGTGTTGCTGACATACTATGTTGTCATCTAAGGTCTCTCTTTATGTAGTGTTGTCTCTCTTGTCGTGATGTGTGTTTTGTCCTATATTTTTATTTAATTTTGTATTTTTAATCCCAGCCCCCATCCCTGCAGGAGGCCTTTTGCCTTTTGGTAGGCCGTCATTGTAAATTCGATATTTTTCTTAACTAATTTGCCTAGTTAAATGAAGGTTAAAAAAATAAATAAAATAAATAAATAAATATTGTAATAAAATATAATCCTGAGAAAAGTAATGTGTACCATACTCCTACAGGTTGAATAAGAACCAAACCGTGAAAGCCGATACCACTCATGCGTTTCATTCTCGCCGGTGTTCACGTGCTATCGGAGTTATCTATACTCCACGTCGGAATTGCAAGTGATACATTTTTTTTGCCAAGTTGTCAAGTTGTGAATTTTTACCACTTACCTTTCACCTTTTCAACCAAAAGTTGACAGATCAGTTTTTGACAACTTCCTTATTAATAGGTAGCCTATAGATCATGTAGGCCTAGCTAGTTTGACCATATTAATAGGTAGCCTATAGATCATGTAGGCCTAGCTAGTTTGACCATATTAATAGGTAGTCTATAGATAATGTAGGCCTAGCTAGTTTGACCATATTGCCAATGTTAAGCAAACTAGCTAACTTCATTATTAACAACATTAATAACAAGCACTTGAACACAAACATGTCGGATTTCAGACTTCCCACCTCCCAGTTTCCCATTTCACACGAGCACGTGAAGAAAACAATATGGTTCCTAAACTTCAATAAAATGTCCTGGATAAATGATATAGGCTTTATAAGATATAGTTTACAATATTTATGAGAAGTCTTGGGAATGTTTATTGATAAAACCAATATAGCTTTTTGTTACAGGTTTACAAATTATGCTTTGCATTTAGCCTATCAAGCAGGCTGCATAAGATATTTTCTTCCTATGTGATATCTGTGTATCTTTTGCTCAATTAGTTATTAAAGGACCATAATAATGTTGCTACTTTAATTGAATAAATTAACACCGCAATGGCAGTAGGCCTAGAGTAGGCGGGGCGAAAGGTTATCCGTGCTGTCATATTCTATTGTGCTTTTGTGCTGGCAGACAGGCAGGCGATAGTCTCTTCTGTCCATCCTCTTCGCCAGCTGCCATAACGAAACCCCACTGTGCTCATGGCTCTTTGCGCAGTCTGGTAGACTACAGAGTATACAGACCTCTACATTATAGCCTTCACCGTCGGCTCTGTCAACCGATTTTAATGATACTCAAAGGACCGTCTAATTTACCGGGCCACGGTCGGCGCCTGTGATTAGGATTTCGATGCGCACGACGATTCGATCATTCAAAGGGGAGGATCAGCTCTAACATTCTGTGTCAAATTACGGCATTTACGCTGTCTGTAGTCATTATAAGGCTTCAAAGGTTAGGCTTCTCAATTGACGGTTTCTAATATTATTTTTAGATCGAAGTATTGTTTAGGTTTAGTCTAATCAGATCTACGGTTACTCGGCTACTACGCTTTCAAGGATACGACGACAACACGAGTCGTCTAAGGATCATCTGTGTCAACGAGCTGAGGAGAAACCGTAAAAATGTTCGAGACGAGAGGGATTCCTTTTATTCTGCTTGACATCGCCTGTCTAATTCTCGGTATGTATCTGCTTGCTATGACTTGCTTATTATAATGTTGTTATATTGTAACGAGTTAACCTTATTTACATAATATTTGACAATTGCTGTCACGTGTATAGGCTATCGAGGGAGTGGTTATATGTTGCCTATTGGTCAAACGAGGGTGAATCTTTCGTGAAGAAGTTGATCATTTGATAATAATTAGGCTAATTAACACCAAAACAAGTATTTTGTGACCAAAGCAGTGAAAGAGATTGAGTGCCATATGTGTCTTACTACTGCTGCTGCACTCCGTTGATTGATGTTGAACAGTTAATGTTGCTTGTGAAATTGGTGATGATACAATGTAATAGAACGATAACAAATGTAACTCTTGCGTTCTAGAATGACTATTCAAATTGTATTCCTGTCGTAAAAGTAGGAACTATGGAATGAGCCTTGCTGTTTAGATTGCATTACATTATATCCATCACCCCTACAGTATCTGGCGTCAGTTATAGCCATCACCCCTACAGTATCTGGCGTCAGTTATATCCATCACCCCTACAGTATCTGGCGTCAGTTATAGCCATCACCCCTACAGTATCTGGCGTCAGTTATAGCCATCATCCCTACAGTATCTGGCGTCAGTTATAGCCATCACCCCTACAGTATCTGGCGTCAGTTATATCCATCACCCCTACAGTATCTGGCGTCAGTTATATCCATCACCCCTACAGTATCTGGCGTCAGTTATAGCCATCACCCCTACAGTATCTGGCGTCAGTTATATCCATCACCCCTACAGTATCTGGCGTCAGTTATAGCCATCACCCCTACAGTATCTGGCGTCAGTTATAGCCATCACCCCTACAGTATCTGGCGTCAGTTATAGCCATCACCCCTACAGTATCTGGCGTCAGTTATAGCCATCACCCCTACAGTATCTGGCGTCAGTTATAGCCATCACCCCTACAGTATCTGGCGTCAGTTATAGCCATCACCTCTACAGTATCTGGCGTCAGTTATAGCCATCACCCCTACAGTATCTGGCGTCAATTATAGCCATCACCCCTACAGTATCTGGCGTCAAGAAAATATATTGGCTTTTCAAAGCTATCAGGTGCTGTTCTCCATAGCTGCCAATACAGGACTAGTAAAGGCCCAGTGGCCTACATTTGTGGGGGGGGGAATGTTTTAAAATAAATTATTAATAATTGTTTTAATTCTGAATTTTCAGGGGGTGCTGGTTTCTATTTCAGGCAGTACTGAATAACCATTAATTTGTTGTTGCTTGGAAACTTCATGGCCTTATTGTGTTAATGATTATTTATCCTACTAGCCCTCTATTTAGGAACCCTGGTGTAGGAGTTTAATCTAATTATGAATTATGGAAGTCCTGGATTGGTCATACATAAGGTATCCCAGAGTGCAGTGCACTCATTTCCTTTCCCTGTGTGCTGAACATTAGTCTAACTCTATGGTACTAATTCAGCTAATTCAGATGTTTTAAATGTGCTTAGGGAGTAAGAAGCTTAGCAATATGAATATAACTGATGTGAGTGCTACTTTTTTCTGTCAAGATTACATCAACTTGGAACTAATTTCACACTCAGATAGTATCTCTCTACTAAATAGAGCTTCCTCAGTCATGACATACAGTGGGGAGAACAAGTATTTGATACACTGACAATTTTGCAGGTTTTCCTACTTACAAAGCATGTAGAGGTCTGTAATTTTTATCATAGGTACACTTCAACTGTGAGAGAAGGAATCTAAAACAAAAATCCAGAAAATCACATTGTATGATTTTTAAGTATTTAATTTGCATTTTATTGCATGACATAAGTATTTGATACATCAGAAAAGCAGAACTGAATATTTGGTACAGAAACCTTAGTTTGCAATTACAGAGATCATACGTTTCCTGTAGTTCTTGACCAGGTTTGCACACACTGCAGCAGGGATTTTGGCCCACTCCTCCATACAGACCTTCTCCAGATCCTTCAGGTTTCGGGGCTGTCGCTGGGCAATACGGACTTTCGGCTCCCTCCAAAGATTTTCTATTGGGTTCAGGTCTGGAGACTGGCTAGGCCACTCCAGGACCTTGAGATGCTTCTTACGGAGCCACTCCTTAGTTGCCCTGGCTGTGTGTTTCGGGTCATTGTCATGCTGGAAGACCCAGCCACGACCCATCTTCAATGCTCTTACTGAGGGAAGGAGGTTGTTGGTCAAGATCTCGCGATACATGGCCCCATCCATCCTCCCCTCAATACGGTGCAGTCGTCCTGTCCCCTTTGCAGAAAAGCATCCCCAAAGAATGATGTTTCCACCTCCATGCTTCACGGTTGGGATGGTGTTCTTGGGGTTGTACTCATCCTTCTATTCCTCCAAACACGGCGAGTGGAGTTTAGAGCAAAAAGCTCTATTTTTGTCTCATCAGACCACATGACCTTCTCCCATTCCTCCTCTGGATCATCCAGATGGTCATTGGCAAACTTCAGACGGGCCTGGACATGCGCTGGCTTGAGCAGGGGGACCTTGCGTGCGCTGCAGGATTTTAATCCATGACGGCGTAGTGTGTTACTAATGGTTTTCTTTGAGACTGTGGTCCCAGCTCTCTTCAGGTCATTGACCAGGTCCTGCCGTGTAGTTCTGGGCTGATCCCTCACATTCCTCATGATCATTGATGCCCCACGAGGTGAGATCTTGCATGGAGCCCCAGACCGAGGGTGATTGACCGTCATCTTGAACTTCTTCCATTTTCTAATAATTGTGCCAACAGTTGTTGCCTTCTCACCAAGCTGCTTGGCTATTGTCCTGTAGCCCATCCCAGCCTTGTACAGGTCTACAATTTATCCCTGATGTCCTTACACAGCTCTCTGGTCTTGGCCATTGTGGAGAGGTTGGAGTCTGTTTGATTGAGTGTGTGGACAGGTGTCTTTTATACAGGTAACGAGTTCAAACAGGTGCAGTTAATACAGGTAATGAGTGGAGAACAGGAGGGCTTCTTAAAGCAAAACTAACAGGTCTGTGAGAGCCGGAATTCTTACTGGTTGGTAGGTGATCAAATACTTATGTCATGCAATAAAATGCAAATTAATTACTTAAAAATCATACAATGTGATTTTCTGGATTTTTGACCTCAAAATTACAGACCTCTACATGCTTTGTAAGTAGGAAAACCTGCAAAATCGGCAGTGTATCAAATACTTGTTCTCCCCACTGTACATATGGTTTGGTTTGGGGTGATGGCATACTAAAAATACAAACCCTTCATCACAAATGTCTAGATGTGTGTCTACCAGATGCGACTACCAATACCTTCATAGGTGTGTGTTGAAAGTGGGTTCTATGGTTTTCTCAGAACATATAGTAAATACTAGAGATACAGTTGAAGTCGGAAGTTTACATACACTTACGTTGGAGTCATTAAAACTCGTTTTTCATCCACTCCACCAATTTCTTGTTACAAACTATAGTTTTGGCAAGTCGGTTAGGACATATACTTTGTGCATGACACAAGTAATTTTTCCAACAATTGTTGACAGACAGATAATTTCACCTATAATTTACTGTATCACAATTCCAGTGGGTCAGAAGTTTACATACACGAAGTTGACTATGCCTTTAAACAGCTTAGAAAATTCCAGAAAATTATGTCATGGTTTTAGAAGCTTTTGATAGGCTAATTGACATCATTTGAATCAATTGGAGGTGTCCCTGTGGATGTATTTCAAGACCTACCTTCAGACTCAGTGGCTAATTGCTTGACATCATGGGAAAATTAAAAGAAATCAGCCAAGACCTCAGAAAAACAATTGTGGTCCTCCACAAGTCTGGTTCATCCTTGGGAGCAATTTCCAAATGCCTGAAGGTACCACGTTCATCTGTACAAACAATTGTACTCAAGTATAAACACCATGGGACCACGCAGCCGTCATACCGCTCAGGAAGGAGACGCGTTCTGTCTCCTAGAGATGAACGTACTTTGGTGCGAAAAGTGCAAATCAATTCCAGAACAACAGCAAAGGACCTTGTGAAGATGCTGGAGGAAACCGGTGCAAAATATCTATTTCCACAGTAAAATTAGTCCTATATCGACATAACCTGAAAGGCTGCTCAGCAAGGAAGAAGCCACTGCTCCAAAACCGCCATAAGAAAGCCAGACTACGGTTTGCAACTGCACATGGGGACAAAGATCGTACTTTTTGGAGAAATGTCCTCTGGTCTGATGAAACAAAAATAGAACTGTTTGGCCATAATGACCATCGTTATGTTTGGGTGAAAAAGGGGGAGGCTTGCAAGCCGAAGAACACCATCCCAACCGTGAAGCACGGGGTGGAAGCATCATGTTGTGGGGGTGCTTTGCTGCAGGAGGGACTGGTGCACTTCACACAATAGATGGCATCATGAGGCAGAAAAATGATGTGGATATATTGAAGCAAAATCTCAAGACATCAGTCAAGAAGTTAAATCTTGGTCGCAAATGGGTCTTCCAAATGGACAATGACCCTAAGCAAACTTCCAAAGTTGTGGCAAAATGGCTTAAGGACAACAACTTCAAGGTATTGGCGTGGCCATCACAAAGCCCTGACCTCAATCCTATAGAAAAGTTGTGGGCAGAACTGAAAAAGCATGTGCGAGCAAGTAGGCCTACAAACCTGACTGTTACATCAGCTCTGTCAGGAGGAATGGGCCAAAATTCACCCAATATATTGTGGGAAGCTTGTGGAAGGCTTCCCGAAAAGTTTGACCCAAGTTAAACAATTTAAAGGCAATGCTACCAAATACTAATTGAGTGTATGGTAACTTCTGACCCACTGGGAATGTGAAAGCTGAAATAAATAATTCTCTCTACTATTATTCTGACATTTCACATTCTTAAAATAAAGTGGTGATCCTAACTGACCGAAGACAGGGAATTTTTACTAGGATTAAATGTCAGGAATTGTGAAAGCCAAATTCATTTAAACTCAGTCTAAGGTGTATGTAAACTTCCGACTTCAACTGCATATGTGTGTGTTAGTCAGTGGTCTAGTGGTGCCTAGAGAAGTGGGTATACAGTGGCTTGCGAAAGTATTCACCCCCCTTGGCATTTTTCCTATTTTGTTGCTTTACAACCTGGAATTAAAATAGATTTTTTTTTGGCGGGTTTGTATCATTTGATTTTCTCAACATGCCCACCACTTTAAAGATGCAAAATATGTTTTATTGTGAAACAAACAAGAAATAAGACAAAAAACTGAAAACTTGAGCGTGTATAACTATTCACCCCACAAAAGTCAATACTTTGTAGAGCCACCTTTTGCAGCAAGTACAGCTGCAAGTCTCTTGGGGTATGTCTCTATAAGCTTGGCACATCTAGCCACTGGGATTTTTGCCCATTCTTCAAGGCAAAATTGCTCCAGCTCCTTCAAGTTGGATGGGTTCCACTGGTGTACAGCAATCTTTAAGTCATACCACAGATTCTCAATTGGATTGAAGTCTGGGCTTTGACTAGGCTATTCCAAGACATTTAAATGTTTCACCTTAAAACTTCTTATGGCTGAGATCCCGTTAACGGGATCGACTTGACAACAGCCAGTGAAAGTGCAGGGTGCCAAATTCAAACAGAAATCTCATAATTAAAATTCCTCAAACATGCAAGTATTTTACACCATTTTAAAAATAAACTTGTTGTAAATCCAGCTACAGAGTCCGATTTCAAAAAGGCTTAACGACGAAAGCACACCAAACGATTATGTTAGGTCAGTACCTAGTCACAGAAAAACACAGCCATTTTTCCAACCAAAAGAGGGGATAACATTTTTTTTTAAAGCAGAAGGAGATAAAATTAATCACTAACCTTTGATGATCTTCATCAGATGACACTCATAGGACTTCATGTTACACAATACATGTATGTTTTGTTCGGTAAAGTTCATATTTATATCCAAAAATCTTAGTTTACATTGGCGCATTATGTTCAGTAATGTTTTGCCTCCAAAACATCCGGTGATTTTGCAGAGAGCCACATCAATTTACAGAAATACTCATAATAAACATTGATAAAATATACAAGTATTATACATGGAACTTTAGATAAACTTCTCCTTAATGCAACTGCTGTGTCAGATTTTTTTTTTATTACGGAAAAAGCACACCATGCTATAATCTGAGTACAGCGCTCAGAGCCCAAACAAGCCATACAGATATCCGCCATGTTGTGGAGTCAACAGAAGTCAGAAATAGTATTATAAATATTCACTTACCTTTGATGATCTTCATCAGAATGCCCTCCCAGGAATCCCAGTTCCACAATAAATGTTTGTTTTGTTTGAGAACGTCCATAATTTATGTCCAAATACCTCCTTTTTGTTCACTCGTTTAGTTACAAAATCCAAATTGATGTTGCGCAGGTCAGACGAAAAGCCAAACAATTCCATTACATTTCGTAGAAACATGTCAAACGATGTATAGAATCAATCTTTAGGATGTTTTTAACATAAATCTTCAATAAATGTTTCAACCGGAGAATTCCTTTGTCTTCAGAAATGCGATGGAATGCAGGTCGCTCTCACGGGAGCACGCGTAATCAGCTCATGCCAGACACCTGACTCAAAGAGCTCTCCTTCCCTCATTCTTCACAGTAGAAGCATCAAACAAGGTTCTAAAGACTGCTGACATCTAGCGGAAACCTTAGGAAGTGCAATATGACCCCAAAGACACTGTATATTGGATAGGCAAATCTACCAACCTCAGATTTCCCACTTCCTGGTTGGATTGTTTCTCAGGTTTTTGCCTGCCATATGAGTTCTGTTATACTCACAGACATCATTCAAACAGTTTTAGAAACTGCAGAGTGTTGTCTATCCAAACCTACTAATAATATGCATATATTAGCTTCTGGGACTGAGTAGCAGGCAGTTTACTCTGGGCACCTTATTCATCCAAGCTACTCAATACTGCCCCCAGCCATAAGAAGTTAAACCACTCGAGTGTTGCTTTAGCAGTATGCTTAGGGTCATTGTCCTGCTGGAAGGTGAACCTCCGTCCCAGTCTCAAATCTCTGGAAGACTGAAACAGGTTTCTCTCAAGAATTTCCCTGTATTTAGCGCCATCCATCATTCCTTCAATTCTGACCAGTTTCCCAGTCCCTGCCGATGAAAAACATTCCCACAGCATGATGCTGCCACCACCATGCTTCACTGTGGGGATGGTGTTTTCGGGGTGATGAGAAGTGTTGGGCTTGCACCAGACATAGCATTTTCCTTGATGGCCAAAAAGCTAAATTTGAGTCTCATCTGACCAGAGTACCTTCTTCCATATGTTTCGGGAGTCTCCCACATGCCTTTTGGTGAACACCAAATGTGTTTGCTTATTTTTTCTTTAAGCAATGGCTTTTTTTCTGGACACTCTTCCGTAAAGCCCAGCTCTGTGGCGTGTACGGCTTAAAGTGGTCCTATGGACAGATACTCCAATCTCCGATGTGGAGCAGCTCCTTCAGGGTTATCTTTGGTCTCTTTGTTGCCTCATTATTAATGCCCTCCTTTTCTGGTCCGTGAGTTTTGGTGGGTGGCCCTCTCTTGGCAGGTTTGTTGTGGTGCCATATTCTTTCCATGTTTTAATAATGGATTTAATGGTGCTCCGTGGGATGTTAAAAGTTTCTGATATTTTTTTATAACCCAACCCTGATCTTTACTTCTCCACAACTTTGTCCCTGACCTGTTTGGGGAGCTCCTTGGTCTTCATGGTGCCGCTTGCTTGGTGGTGCCCCTTGTTTAGTGTTGTTGCAGACTCTGGGGGGCCTTTCCGAACTGAGATCATGTGACAGACACTTAGATTGCACACAGCTGGACTTTATTTAACTAATAATGTGACTTCTGGTGCAACCAATTACCTTCAGATCCTATTTGGGGGCTTCATAGCAAAGGGGTGAATACATATTCACGCACCACTTTTCAGGTTTTTATTTAATTTTTTTAAACAAGTTCACTTCACCAATTTGGACTATTTTGTGTATGTCCATTACATGAAATACAAATAAAAAATCATTTAATTACAGGTTGTAATGCAACCAAATTGGAAAAACGCCAAGGGGGATGAATACTTTTGCAAGGCACTGTATTTGAATTTTGCCCAAAATTTCCCAAACGGCCCACCCGGCAAAGGAAATGTGCCCTGTGTGAAAAATTCTATGAGAAACAGTGACATATACTCTGAATGACCTAAAATGATTAATCACATATTGGTCTTTCACAGTCAGGCCAACCCAAGCTGTACTGTGCAAGTAGGCTATTAGTAGACCTACTATTGAAATAGATAATGAGGCTGTCAACCGAGTCTGAAATTCACAGGTCTCAGATTTTCACTATTTATTATTTATTTATATAAAAACAACATTGGATGTTCTAAGTCCACAACAATGCTTACACTACATCAGGAGACCTCTTGGGGTCTGGGAAAAATCTATACAATTTTGATTTGAGTGTAGTGACCCTTTAAATAATGTGCAAAGGCCCAAGCACCTACTTTGCAAAACAATTGGCCACTGAATTTATGCAAATAATCATGATATCATTCTGCCAGGTAGGCTACCTTGTAGCTAGTTGACGTTTAATTTAGACGCTTTTGGGGAAATCCTTTCCATCTGCCAGAAGATGGTTAGTTCTATCATTATCATCACTATATTTTTCCAGTTCCTCAATTGTTTGAAACCTGGATGTTTTACTTCATATTAGCCAAAATCCGACCATAGAAATGTTGAGGGAAATATTTTATAAACACTTCCTCGTATGCGCTCTCCTGACCTTTCCACTTTCTTTCATTGTCTAGTTATCTAACTGGCCAACCTGTTTAAATAAAGGCAGGCAGAATGGTCAGGCAGGCGGGTACAAAGTCCAGAAACAGGCAAGGGTCAAAACCGGGAGGACTAGAAAAAGGAGATTGCAAAAAGCAGGCGAACGGGAAAACTGCTGGTTGACTTGGAAACATACAAGACGAACTGGGACAGAGAGACAGGAATCACAGGGATAAATACACTGGGGAAAACAAGCGACACCTGGAGGGGGTGGAGACAATAACGAGGACAGGAAACTGATCAGGGTGTGACACTAGTAGCCAAATGCAGTCATATTAGCAGATCTCCCACTTTCTACATTTCTAATGGATATTTCCATCTCTGTCCATGAAACCTCTTTCATGTGCGGTGTGCATTTTAGAACGTTTTTTCCCCGCATATTGCATTTTGGAACATTTGAGTGTACCGCTGTGTGCACATTGCTGCGCTTAAAATGTGAAGACATTAGTTTAGCAACATTTTAAGCTAAACATTCTGGTTTGTTCCATCAGCCTTAATTGAAACGGTGTATACCTCCACTATAGTACTTTTATACGCATCAGTGGGGATAAAGAAGTAAGTATACGCAATGTGTGTAAGCGTAACTGGGGAGGTGTAGTTAGCAACTGGAGTCACACACAGTTTGTGGATCTGTGCAAAACTGCTACAGTAAGTGTATATTTTTTATTTGAAAGATTCTTTCTCGCTGATATGAAAGATAAGGGCCATGTTTTTCGAAAACCGGTTTGAAAGCTATGATTATTGATGTTTCTTAACGTTAAAATACAGTTTCGGAATTGTCATTCATTTGGAACCAACTGTGGGCGAATGTAACCGCTGAAAACTCTACACACGGAGGAGAACTCTACACAGGGAGGAGAAAACTCTTTTCAAGAGCTAAAAAATAGCCTACCAAAAGGTCGGAAATTATAAACAGAGAGTTCAAAAGGTACTCACACTCAAACCATGAAAAGGAAAAACCCAGAGGCCGAGATGCAAAAGTAATATAACCAATTTAATCCACGCTCAAAAGAATACACAGGGTGACAGTTTTTATTTTTAAAAATACAAGTAAAAAGAGCAAATAAGAGACTTCAGTAGACACTGAGTAGCACAGCAGGTACAGACATCTAATTCATTAGATACTAGCGAATGGGGAGTCAACAAGGTATATAAACAGAGAATATGTAGTAGAGAAATATACAAAAAAAAATACAATTCAAATGTTAACATACGATTGAAGTAAAATCTAACGTTATAGGCTAAATAGCGTTATCGTAAAAAAAAATGTATCGGTACAATACTCAGATGTACAGCTCAAAGAGGGCAGGCTGGGGGACTGCTGGTGCATCCAGACACAACATTACAAGGTCCAATTACTAATTTAAGCCTTGGGGGTGTAGAGTTTTCAAATAGAAGATCCATCGGGCTTCACTCTGGAGAAGACGTTCATCCATATCGTGGCATCTGCGGCTTGTGAAACATGGTCAATGGCACAGAACTTAAGATCAGTTACAGTAAGATCACTTGTAATTTGTCAGATCTGACAATGTCCTCAACAGCAGACCTCTGTTGAGGAAATTCAAGTAATGTTTATTTGATTCGATGCGTAAGAATTGGCTGTATGGCAAGCCTCTCTTCAAAGCGTTAGGATGGTAGCTAGATGCATGAACAAGGCTATTTTTGTCCATAGGCTTGACATAAATATGCATCCAAGCCGAACTCAAATATTTTTTAGGGTCATGGTGGGTCGTTTTCACAGCTTTTAATTCCCCTAAAATCTTTCCCGGTATTGTCAAGCTATTTGTTTGTTATTCCTGGTCCCTAAAATGTCTGCTGCGTGATAAAAGCTGAGATGAAAGAGAACTTTACCGATGTCAACTAGATTGAAACGTTCATCGATTTATGACATTCTGGTGAGAAATGGTTTATGTAGTCTTGTAGGGCAGTAATGACAGAAGAGAAGAGAATTATAGACAAGTTGACTAACAAATAGCATACCAAAATATGGAAATTATAATAAGAAACATATCTAAATTAGGCTTCAAAAGAAATCCCGCACTCCGTGTCAAGCAATAGTTCCTCACCCCGTCAAGCAATCGTTCCGCACCCGCTGTCAAGCAATCGTTCCACACCCGCTGTCAAGCAATCGTTCCGCACCCGCTGTCAAGCAATCGTTCCGCACTCCGTATCAAGCAATAGTTCCTCACCCCGTCAAGCAATCGTTCCGCACTCCGTGTCAAGCAATAGTTCCTCACCCTGTCAAGCAATCGTTCCGCACTCCGTGTCAAGCAATCGTTCCGCACTCCGTGTCAAGCAATAGTTCCTCACCCTGTCAAGCAATCGTTCCGCACCCGCTGTCAAGCAATCGTTCCGCACCCACTGTTAAGCAATCGTTCCGCATTTACTCTGCTGGTTGCCAGAAACCTTAAACTTCTTATGGCTGCAATCCCGCTACCGGGATCGATATGACAACAGCCAGTGAAAGTGCAGGGCGCCAAATTCAAACAACAGAAATCTCATAATTAAAATTCCTCAAACATACATGTGTCTTATATCATTTTAAAGGTATTCTTGTTGTTAATCGCACCAAAGTGTCCGATTTCAAATATGCTTTTCAGCGAAAGCACTACAAATGATTATGTTAGGTCACCACCAAACCACAATAAGCACAGCCATTTTTCCAGCGAAAGATAGCAGTCAGAAAAAGCAGAAATAGAGATAAAATTAATCACTAACCTTTGATGATCTTCATCAGATGACACTCATAGGACTTCATGTTACACAATACATGCATGTTTTGTTTGATAAAGTTCATATTTATAACAAAAAATCTGAGTTTACATTGGCGCGTTACATTCACTAGTTGCAAAAACATCAAGTGATTTTGCATAGCCACATCGTTTCAACAGAAATACTCATCATAAATGTAGATGATAATACAAGTTATACACATGGAATTATAGATATACCTCTCCTTAATGCAACCGCTGTGTCAGATTTCAAAAAAACTTTACGGAAAAAGCAAATCATGCAATAATCTGAGACGGGTCAACAGAAACCAGAAAATACATGATAAATGTTTGCTTACCTTTGATGAACTTCATCAGAATGCAGTCCTAGGAATCCCAGGTCCACAATAAATGCTTGATTTGTTCGATAATGTCCGTTATTTATGTCCAATTAGCTACTTTGGTTAGCGCGCTTGGTAAACAATTCCAAAGTCACAAAGCGCGTCCACTATAACGTGACGAAATGTCCAAAAGTTCCATAAGTCAGTAGAAACATGTCAAACGATGTACTGAATCAATCTTTAGAATGTTGTTAACATACATCTTGAAAAACATTCCAACTGGAGAATTAGATTGACTTCAGTTGAGCGATGGAACGGAGATGCCTATCACGTGAACGCGCGTGGTCAAAGCATGGTCAGCTCGTGGCAGTGGTGACTAATTCCTGTCTCCTTCGGCCCCCCTTCACATTAGAGTCATCAGACAAAGTTCTATTGACTGTTGACATCTAGTGGAAGCCGTAGGAAGTGAAAACTCATCAATATCTCGCTGTAATTTCAATGAGAGCTTGGTTGAAAATCTAGCACCCTCAGAAAAAATCCAAACAGGATGTGGAACTTCTCAGGTTTTTGCCTGCCATATGAGTTATGTTATACTCACAGACATCATTCAAACAGTTTTAGAAACTTCGGAGTGTTTTCTATCCAATACTAATAATAATATGCATCTATTAGCAACTATGACTGAGGAGCAGGCAGTTTCCTCTGGGCACCTCTGTGCACCTTTCATCCAAGCTACTCAATACTGCCCCTGCAGCCATAAGAAGTGTGAATATCATGACTGTCTGCGTAGTGTTCTATCTCAGAACTTTCACTGACAACAAAGTAACCGAAATACAGTATAGCAGACCCTTTTTCAAATGTTTTTGACATTTGAATGTGATTGAGATAACCAATGTCCATAAAGATCCTACTATTTGAAGTGTTTTGGTGAATGGATATCTCTGAGCTATTTGCACTGAAGCTTAACCATGACCAGCTCCTCCTGTGTGTCCTCTTATTTATTTATTTATATATATATATATATATATATATATATAGAGAGAGAGAGAAGTATATTTGACCTCTCAGCTTCCCTATCAAATCTAAAAATGTCAAACAGAAAACAAAAGAAAATGAACAACTATGACAAATGGTTTGATAAAGAATGCAAAAACCTAAGAAAGAAATTGAGAAACCTATCCAACCATAAACATAGAGACCAAGAAAACCTGAGCCTACACCTTCACTATGGTGAATCACTAAAATAATACAGAAATACACTACGGAAAAAGAAGGAACAGCACGTCAGAAATCAGCTCAATGTAATTGAAGAATCAATAGACTCTAACCACTTCTGGGAAAATTGGAAAACACTAAACAAACAACAACACGAAGAGTTATCTATCCAAAATGGAGATGTATGGGTAAACCACTTCTCCAATCTTTTTGGCCCTATAACAAAGAACAAACAGCAAAAACATATACATGATCAAATACAAATCTTAGAATCAACAATTTAAGACTTCCCGGAACCCACTGGATTCTCAATTACATTGAATGAACTACAGGACAAAATACAAACCTTCCAACCCAAAAAGGCCTGTGGTGTTGATGGTATCCTCAATGAAACGATAAAATATACAGCTAACAAATTCCAATTGGCTATACTTAAACTCTAACATCATCCTCAGCTCTGGTATCTTCCCCAATATTTGGAACCAAGGACTGATCACCCTAATCCACGAAAGTGGAGACAAATTTGACCCCAGTAACTACCGTGGGATATGCGTCAACAGCAACTTTGGAAAATCCTCTGCATTATCATTAACAGCAGACTCGTACATTTCCTCAGTGAAAACAATGTACTGAGCAAATGTCAAATTGGCTTTTTACCAAATTACCGTACAACAGACCACGTGTTCACCCTGCAAACCCTAATTGACAAACTAAACAGAGGCAAAGTTTTCTCATGCTTTGTTGATTTCAAAAAACCTTTGACTCAATTTGGCATGAGGGTCTGCTATACAAATTGATGGAAAGTGGTGTTGGGGGGGGAAAAATACGACACTATAAAATCCACGGCCTAAACATCAGCGCCACAAGTAACTTCCACATAGCTGTGAACGAGCTGAAAGAAAGCCAGGAAGGGCCCTCTATGCCATCAAAAGGAACATAAAATTTGACATACCAATTAGGATCTGGCAAAAAAATACTTGAATCAGTTATAGAACCCATTGCCCTCTATGGTTGTGAGGTATGGGGTCCACTCACCAACCAAGAATTCACAAAATGGGACAAACACCAAATTGAGACTCTGCATGCAGAATTCTGCAAAAATATCCTGTGTTCAACGTAAGGATCAATCCGATACCAACTAATTATCAAAATCCAGAAAAGAGCCGTTAAATTCTACAACCACCTAAAAGGAAGCGATTCCCAAATCTTCCAAAACAAATCTCTCACCTACAGAGAGATGAACCTGGAGAAGAGTCCCCAAAGCAAGCTGGTCCTTGGGCTCTGTTCACAAACACAGACAGACCCCACAGAGCCCCAGGACAGCAACACAATTAGACCCAACCAAATCATGAGAAAACAAAAAGATAATTACTTAAGGAACAAAAAAACTAGAATGCTATTGGCCCTAAACAGAGAGTACACAGTGGCAGAATACCTGACCACTGTGACTGACCGAAACTTAAGGAAAGCTTTGACTATGTACAGACTCAGTGAGCATTGCCTTGCTATTGAGAGAGGCCGCCGTAGACAGACCTGGCTCTCAAGAGAAGACAGGCTATGTGCACACTGACCACAAAATGAGGTGAAAACTGAGCTGCACTTCCTAACCTATTGCCAAATGTATGACCTTATTAGAGACACATGTTTCCCTCAGATTACACAGTGTGCCATCACAGTAGCAAGATTTGTAACCTGTTGCCACAAGAAAAGGGCAACCAGTGACGAACAAACACCATTGTAAATACAACCCATATTTATGTTTATTTATTTTCCCCGTTGTACTTTAACCATTTGTACATCGTTACAACACTGTGTATATATATACACATAATGTCATGTGTAATGTCTTTATTCTTTTGGAACTTCTGTGAGTGTAATGTTGTTCATTTTTATTGTTTATTTCACTTTTGTATGTTATCTACTTCACTTGCTTTGGCAGTGTTAACATATGTTTCCCATGCCAATAAAACCCCTTGAATTTAATTGAGAGAGAGTGTTTACATGCTGAGTACGGCAGAGTGTTTACATGCTGAGTACGGCAGAGTGTTTACATGCTGAGTACGGCAGAGTGTTTACATGCTGAGTACGGCAGAGTGTTTACATGCTGAGTACGGCAGAGTGTTTACATGCTGAGTACGGCAGAGTGTTTACATGCTGAGTACGGCAGAGTGTTTACATGCTGAGTACGGCAGAGTGTTTACATGATGAGTACGGCAGAGTGTTTACATGATGAGTACGGCAGAGTGTTTACATGATGAGTACGGCAGAGTGTTTACATGATGAGTACGGCAGAGTGTTTACATGCTGAGTACGGCAGAGTGTTTACATGCTGAGTACGGCAGAGTGTTTACATGATGAGTACGGCAGAGTGTTTACATGCTGAGTACGGCAGAGTGTTTACATGATGAGTACGGCAGAGTGTTTACATGCTGAGTACGGCAGAGTGTTTACATGATGAGTACGGCAGAGTGTTTACATGCTGAGTACGGCAGAGTGTTTACATGATGAGTACGGCAGAGTGTTTACATGCTGAGTACGGCAGAGTGTTTACATGCTGAGTACGGCAGAGTGTTTACATGCTGAGTACGGCAGAGTGTTTACATGCTGAGTACGGCAGAGTGTTTACATGATGAGTACGGCAGAGTGTTTACATGCTGAGTACGGCAGAGTGTTTACATGATGAGTACGGCAGAGTGTTTACATGCTGAGTACGGCAGAGTGTTTACATGATGAGTGTGTGAGTTTGAGGATGTAGCGGGACAGTTGAGCAACACAGACCTCCACTCTGTCCCTCATGGGAAGAGGGGCCTCATGCTTCTGGTTTCAACTTGAACCAGAATAAAAAGGCTGTGCTGTTTTCCCAGCATGCCTTTCCCCAGCAATAACAAAAGGCTGAACGGACAGGGAGCCAGAGAACAGACACATTCAACTCAGACATTGAACGGCCACAACCTATTAGTTATGATACACTATCTACCGGTCTTTACAGTTTGGATCCATAGAGTAATGAGCTACTACTCACCAATTGCACTACAGCACCGATTTCCCAAAGAGATTGTACAATCTTTCTCAAGAGTCCCCTGTGCTGTGAAAAACGGTCATTATGTTGTCATTACATCATGTATTCCGTCTGATGTCATTGTTGTTGAACTGTTTCTTTTGATGCTATGTTGTCATTCAACTGGAGCATTTACTGAAGGGCCTCCCTTGGGAACTCATTCTCATAGCTAGAGACCGATTGGTCCCAGACCAGTCTCTAAAACATTCCTCTCTGAAACAATCGTTCCCTTAGAGTAGGGTTGCAAAATTCTGGTACCTTTCCCAAAACTCCCTCGTTTTTCAGAAATCCTGGTTGGAAGATTCCTGGAATTATGAGTGAATAAGCAGGAAATCTGGTAATCCTCCAACCAGCATTTCTGGAAAAAATGAATAGAAACTAAACACTTTTAGGTCAGGGAAAGAATAGAATTGGGGTGGAATGTGTGAGTTCTTTAAAGTAAATTCAGTTCCATGAGTGACTTTTTCCAATTCCACACCTGGTTAGGGGACAAGACAGCTAGCCAGGGATGCATGCCCCGCCTGTACAATTGTAAGGGAAACACTGCTCTGAGTCTGAAGTCTCTGGTTGAATATTAACATCTCCGCATCATTACAAACACGTGCTGGTACTGTAGTAGCATGGTAGACACTGACGTGGTGTTGCTGCTGTCAATAGTGTCCCTGCTGCAAGACATAACAATACTATTGTTACAAAGTTAACCCCTTAACTTCCTCTCTCCATCCACAGCGGGACTGCCCCTGGCAGCCCTTAAATTGGGCCAAATCAAGCCCTATCAGAGGGGCTTTTTCTGTAACGATGACAGCATCAGCTACCCCTTCCACTCCAGCACAGTCACCTCCAATGTGCTCTATGGTGTGGGCTTCACTTTGCCCATTTGCTCTGTAAGTAACAATGGAAGAGTTGACAAAACAAAACATTTCTTACATTTCTACTAACCAAATATTGAACAGCTGGCTTAGAGTACATTATAATGGACAGCTACAGTACTACACAATAACTAACAAACAGGCAGCTGTTCTATCTAAATTGACAGTTAAAAACTTTTGATACCATACACAAAGTGTTCCTTTTAGTTATTTAGTTAAACACCTGGTCATGATGTAAAGCTTGAACTTTAGGGAGGATGTCCATAGAGCTTAGGTGTCAGAACCAAAGAGTTCAATTCAACAAGGCCATACCCAGTAAGCAAAACAAATAGATACGATGCCACTACAACCAGATTACAACCATGTAAACAGATTGATGTTATTTCAACCAGTTTATAACCATATAAACCGCTCGGGGATTCGATCCAGGAACCTTTTCGGTTACAGGCCCAACGCTCTAACCACTACACTACCTGCCGCCCCATTATTTCAACCAGCTTATAACCATATAAATTGGTTGTAATTATATTTCAACCAGCTTATAACCGTATAAATTGGTTGTAATTATATTTCAACCAGCTTATAACCATATAAACTGATTGGAATGATATTTCAACCAGCTTTGCCAACCGGGTAATGGTTAACTCAAAAGAGGATGCCCAGTCCACAGTGTCCCAATTCCCCTTTCACACATCCCCATTTTATTTTGACACGTCATTTCAGCCACCCCTATAGAGTATTTCATTCACACATATCCTGATATCCATATGTCATTTCAGTCACTTCTGAAGCTTGTGTTGTGAAAGCTTCTCAGATGTTATTGGATCATTTGTGGTTTTCATCAATAGTAAGGCCTTTAGAGTCCAACCGATCAGTAAGGAATTAGGAAGTCCTGGCTGTTATTGAGGTTCATGCTGATAGGCTTTGGAACAAACACAGGTTACGTTCTCTGTCCAAAAAGAACTGGAACACTTTCCTGGAACACTGTTGATACAGATTCTATTTGAAGAATGACAGAGACAGAAGTGTTGGCACACTGTTCCCTTTGTGTGTGTGTGTGTGTGTGTGTATCTGTGTGTTACTTAGGAAAGCATGTGTCTACTACTAGCTATTGTCTACTATCCTGTGTTACGGTCAGAAGTTGAGCTGGTGTGCGTGTAGTGTTGGTGACTGATCCCTCTTCCTGGCCTTCTAAAGTCTTTACTGTGATGAAAACCTTAAAACACACACACACACTAGACTTTTGTTTTTCATAAACTATGTCTATTCCATTATAATTCACTGGAGTCCCATACACAAAACTTACATCTCAACTCCAGTTCCCTGGACCAGACCAACTGATTTATTTCTCTATACATCAACCTGTTGCCGTGGCAACATTTCAAACTGTGGTGCTTCACAATGCAGCTTTCAGCAGAATAGAGAAAAGGGGTGTGGTTAGTGAGAGTGAATCTATCACCTGAGAGTCTCTGTGGGACCAGTTTCTCCTCTGTCCTTGACAGCCAGACTGCTGGGGTCCTTTTTGATGTCAGCAGTATGATCTGACCATGATAATGTAAATAAATATAACCCCTTTATTCAGCTATGGAAAGGATTTGCATACTAATGTGAACTAAGCTCAACTAACCTTTTCACACATCCTGTTTCTACTTTCCTTGGGTCAATGTGTGTCATAAAGCTTGCAGTGTGCGATTTGACGTTTTACAAACTATGGTTTTGTGTTTATTACGAATTACTAATGATTGCTTCCACAGCACGTTTGAAGTATACCGTTTCCCTACTGTATGTAGTGTGAAACTCTATTTGGAGGTTTCTAATGTAACTAACATCTTCCTGAAGTTTCTAATGTAACTAACATCTTCCTGAAAAAGCATTCCTGTTACGTCCAACATGATGACCCACTGTGCTTTAAGGAACGCAGGGAGAGAGAAAGATGAACAGAGAGAGAGAGATTTCACTTGCTTTGGCAATGTAAACATTTGTTTCCCATGCCAATAAAGCTCCTTGAATTGAATTGAGAGAAGAGAGCAGAGAGAGAACACTATCGCTGGTCGTTGTGGAATGGACATCTAGGCCTACTTGTGGAATGGACATCTAGGCCTACTTGTGGAATGGACATCTAGGCCTACTTGTGGAATGGACATCTAGGCCTACTTGTGGAATGGACATCTAGGCCTACTTGTGGAATGGACATCTAGGCCTACTTGTGGAATGGACATCTAGGCCTACTTGTGGAATGGACATCTAGGCCTACTTGTGGAATGGACATCTAGGCCTACTTGTGGAATGGACATCTAGGCCTACTTGTGGAATGGACATCTAGGCCTACTTGTGGAATGGACATCTAGGCCTACTTGTGGAATGGACATCTAGGCCTACTTGTGGAATGGACATCTAGGCCTACTTGTGGAATGGACATCTAGGCCTACTTGTGGAATGGACATCTAGGCCTACTTGTGGAATGGACATCTAGGCCTACTTGTGATTGCATGTCCATTGCACTGTGCACTCAAGCACTAAACAGCTGTGAAAGTTTAGGGTGGTGGAGAGGGAGGATCATTTGGGCTTCATTGGTTCTTCCATTAACACCTTCTCTTCACCAGGGGAGAGAGTAGTGTTAGTTCCCATGACAACTCTCTTTAGCTACCATGTTGTTTTTCCCTTCCTCCTGTTCCTAACAGCCTGCAATGTTGAAATATCTACTTAGAAATGCCACTTAGCAGATGCTTTTATCTAAAGTGACTTAGACGGGTGTATGTGGATGCAGGATAACAAGGTGTTCAGTCTACTCTCCTAACCTGTTCCTCCTGTTCTGTTCTCTTTCATTTGCTTTTTGCTAGCTGGACTCCCGTTCGCAATACTTACACCGCTACACAATCCCTTCAAACGGGGATTTTTCTGTAACGATGATTCGATCAAGTACCCTCTAAAAGAAGACACCATATCCTATCAGTTGTTAGGTGGAGTTATGATACCTGTCACAGTACTCACTGTAAGTGCACCTGTTTTATGTTCCCTAGTTAACTTCTCTTCCTTTGCCATTTTGTGCTTAACATTCATTTAGGCTACACATACATACACAAATGACGTGTATGTCTAGTTTAACAGCTTGCTTCATTAATCGTATTGTCTAATAATAACACTATTAAAAATAACAATCAACCAAAGAAGGCGCATAGGCACCATGTAAACAGAGTAGAAAGAACTTCCTATTTTAGAGTATCACGAAAACTGAAAAATCAAACCCCAACCTGTGTTAGTTACTTCTCTGTGTACTCACAGACCACAAATGTATCCGACCATGGCGGTTGACCTTTAAAGTCACTGAAACAAAGGCCTCTCCATAAGCCTACTCATAGTCTCCATCTGAACGATACAATAGGAATAGCCAAACTGTCCCTCCCTCAGAGATTTCCCGCTTGACTCTTGGCCAGTATTCCACTGACTGTCTTAGTAAATATCCTTGAGAGTTTCTATAGTCAAATTCAAAGCACAGAGGCCCGTATTCATAAAGCGTCTCGGAGTAGGAGTGCTGATCCAGGATCAGGTCCCCCCTGTCCACATATTATTATTCATCAAAACAAAACTGATCCTACATCAGCACCTCTACTCTGAGATGAGGCACTTTAGGAGCCTTGTTGTGGCTGTTATATAAGTCTTACAACGGGTTTTGCAGCATTCACATTCAAAAAAGCTTTTTTTGTTCCATTAAATGTACATAAATTCACCTCCCATGGTCTGCACACATTTCCAGTCAGTCAGTGTAATTGTACTCTGCAAGTAGAAACCCTCACACTGGATGTAACTCATTTACACGTCATGAATTACCCTAAATGTTTGAACAGTTGGGCTTTCCAAGTTCAACAGAAACCGTTATCAGGACAACACCACCCCCTTGACAGTATAGCAGTAAGAGTATGTTTATATTGTAGTTTTAGGCCTATTTCCAGATAGAGGAAAGTAAACACACTTCCAGATAAGCTCTCATGCTTTCAGGTCCATTGTCCCCCAGAGTGGTAGAGAGGTGTGAGCCAGACAGTTGTCCACAATAACCACATCCACTTATTTACAAGAACACACAATCTAAAAAAGACCCCCAACCCACCCACAATGTTTCCATGACGTATGTTTTACATTCAACATGCTCTCAAAATAGTTTCTACCGTTGATACACATCTGACCACAAATAGCTATATCTTCTAAAGGAACAGGCTAGGTTTGACTGCTCAGGTGTGACTCAGAAGCTGTATTGTGATGCACCAGTGTGTTTTGTTTTCCCTGTTTAAAAACGTCTACTCATTTGAATTTACACACGTTTTTCAGTGGACATCCTTGTTAGGTCTTTATAGTCACTCAGATGGACATTCCTCTAAAATGCAAGGGTCTATTATACTTAAAGGGTCAGTGCAGTCAAGAACATGATTTTTCTGTGTTTTATATGCATTTCCACATTGAGGTTTTGAATAATTATGTGAAGTTGTAAAAAATTATAATGCCCTTTTAGTGTAAGAGCTGTTTGAAAAGACCACCTGAAATTTCAGCCTGTTTTGATTGGAGGGAGCTTTGGCATTCCATGGTGACATCACCATGCAGTACATTTATTAATAGACCAATAAGAGTTCCAAACCTTTTCAGTTTTCCCCTCCCCACTCTGACAGTCCAAGCAACATTCTTCCTTGAGAAATTGTTCTCTGCTAAGAAGCTATTTGTTTCTTTTTGTAGTTAAAATGGTCAATCACAGTAAGTTACTTGTTACCCTGAAATGAATTGATATTGAGATAAAAACAGCTGCATTGGACCTTTTGAAATTCCTGTAATTTTAGTGACTGACTTGCCAGTTGTAATCTTGTAACTCCAAGCTGTGAGGGAACAGTGAGAGACCTAACCTCACGACCTGTCTACTTCCTCTCCTCCCTTCCTCACAGATGGTCTTTGGAGAGTGCCTTTCGGTCTATCTCAAACGCATCAAATCAAAGTCCTCTTTCAGCAACATGTATGTGGCCCGTGTTTACAAAGCCATCGGCACATTCGTGTTCGGGGCAGCCATGAGCCAATCTCTCACTGACATCGCCAAGTATTCGATTGGCCGGCTCCGACCCCACTTCCTGGACGTGTGCAAGCCTGACTGGAAGCTGATCAACTGCACGGCAGGCACCTACATAGAGGACTTTACCTGCACAGGGGACGCACACTTGGCCAATGAGGGCAGGTGGGTGTTGTTGAGGGGAAACTGACAATTGGGCCAAATTTACCCACTACCCCTTGGCCCCCTATCGCTTCAGTGTTCAAAGCAGATCTGAAGAGTCAAATACAATTGTATTAGTCACATGCGCCGAATACAACAGGTGTAGACCTTACAGTGAAATACTTACTTACAAGCCCCTAACCGACAGTGCAGTTTCAAAAAAAAATATGGATATGAATAAGAGATAAAAGTAACAAGTAAAAAAAATAACAATATTTAAAGGGGCGTACCGGTACAAAGTCAATGTGAGGGGGCACTGGTTAGTTGAGGTAGTATGTACAGTGACTTGGTGGAGCTTCCACCATATGCCTTACAGATATGCAAACATCAAAGGGAGGGGTAGGAAACTATTTGTGACTGGCTGGGATGCTTCTTTCAAATCTACTGACTGAATTATGACATCATCCATCAACTGAAATACAATATCCTGTTGTATTGTTTATTATGGTCAGATAATGTGCTGACCATGAGATCATTGTTGAGGAAGGCAAGCCCACACTTTCAAGATTCAGGCTGCGTTAGTGTTGAGAGAGCCACAGTACTGAAGTGGACACTAGTTCGTGTTGTGAGAGAGCCACAGTACTGAAGTGGACACTAGTTAGTGTTGAGAGAAAGCTTGACCATGCAGATCCAAATTTCCTCAGTACTGTAACATAACCATCAGCATAATGTCAAAACAATAGAGACCTGTATACCACTGTTCTGGTGGATAAGGCTGAAGACAGACGTTCAGCCAGATATCACACAGAGAGGGAGCCAAGAGAGCTGTAAGTCAACCTCGCTATTTAATTATCTTTATTTACCCTGTGAGGACAGTACAGCAGTGAGGGAAGACAGAGTCAGGTCCCAAACCCTCTGTAAACCATTAGAGAGGATTACCTATATAACACACATACACAAGCCAAGGCTCTGGCTGATGGTGGGCCTCATGTCCCTAAGGGAAATGCTAACATTGCAGAAAGATGATCTGTAGGTTATTCTGACCTGCTCTACTCACTCGGTCCACCAGGCAGGTGTTTGTTCTATTAATCACTACCATACCAAAGAAAACAGAGAGCCGGGCAGATCAGGGAAGGGCTGCCATGGGAGACCAGAGCCACACCCAGGTAAATATGACCTTGGCCAAGAGACTGGGAGAGCCCACCCAAGGATCATGGTAGAGATTAGGGTAGTCTCTGTATAGGTTATACTCAGGTTTCTTGGCTAACAGGGGAGAGGTTCACCACATGACCATGAGGTAATGACAGTCTACGGATAGGCAGGCAGACAGGCATCTGTCTCACACCACAGCCAAAATGAAAGTCTGTATAGAGACAGACAGCTATCGCCCACCACAGCCAGTAACAATAAGGTAGGTCTAAGGGTGGGACAGACCAACAGCCACTCGACAACTAACTCGTTTGTTGTTGCTCTAGAAATAGAAAATCTTGGATGTTGATTTCAAAACTAAAAAAAGGACAGACTTCCTCTCCTGTGTACATCTGTCAGTTTGAGTAAACAAGGGAGGGTGTTCAAATCTTGTCAGATTCAATTTAGTGACCTGGTTTTACAGAATTTGGTTAGTGCCTCATCTGATACTGACAATTTACCTTGGTTTCCATGGTGATAATTAACAAGTACGCTTGGAAAATAGCTTTCAGTGAAAGCTCAGAGAGGCCGAGCAGACCTCGGAAGGAACGTCCAAGCTCAGTCAGACCCACCACCGGTTCAGTAGCAGAATTGCAAGACCCATTAACACAAAGGTAAACCCAAGCTTCCTAGTCCAGTGTATTTAGGGCAACCCCAGGCTTCCCAGTACAATGTCAAAGGAGATAGAGGCTATGGGCCTACCTCTGTTTATTAGAGAGGCTATGGGCCTACCTCTGTTTATTAGAGAGGCTATGGGCCTACCTCTGTTTATTAGAGAGGCTATGGGCCTACCTCTGTTTATTAGAGAGGCTATGGGCCTGCCTCTGTTTATTAGAGAGGCTATGGGCCTACCTCTGTTTATTAGAGAGGCTATGGGCCTACCTCTGTTTATTAGAGAGGCTATGGGCCTACCTCTGTTTATTAGAGAGGCTATGGGCCTGCCTCTGTTTATTAGAGAGGCTATGGGCCTACCTCTGTTTATTAGAGAGGCTATGGGCCTACCTCTGTTTATTAGAGAGGCTATGGGCCTGCCTCTTTCCTCCAGTTTGGCCTTTACTCCCACACTTATCGATGTGGAAGGGTTAAAGTACAGAGAGAGCACTTAAGACATTTTCCCTGATAAGCAGCCAGCCAATTTATCAGTGTTACACTGACTCTCCCAACATTAACTAGTATCCACTTCAGTACTGTGGCTTTCTCTCAACACGAACTAGTGTCCACATCAGCACTGCGGCTCTCTTAACAGTAACTAGTGTCTGTGGGCCTGCAGCTCTCCACAGTGTTTATATCAGCCGCTGGTTATCAGTAATCTGCTGGACGGGCAGTGCAGCACTGCTTAAGTAAACAGGAAGACACTAAAGCTGGCCGGATGAGCGAGCTAGGCTAGCGGCCCTCTAACTGCCCCGATCGGCCAGGCTGACTGACACTGTCTCAACATCCAACCCCCCATAACAGACGTCAACGGACGTCTCTCCCCGCTCTCCAGCACAACCCTATCACCCGGAAAAGGGTGTGTCACAGTTTAGCCCCTCTGTGTGTACGTGTGTGAGTTCAGCCAGTTATGTTATTCAATGGAACAATAGGATAATCTATCACCAACACAGAGCCGATTAAAGTGGATGCCAAATTATTTCCCAGCGTTTTTTCCCAGCATTCAAAGTGCCCACAGCCACCACAGCAATCCCATGATGCCATTGTTGTTGTGTTGCAGGCTGTCTTTCTACTCTGGCCACTCCTCCTTCTCCATGTACTGCATGCTGTTCCTGGCAGTAAGTATCCACTATGGGGTTTCCTCAAAGGGCAATATGTGCACTCACTGATAGGGCATGTATAAGATTATAAACTGGGTGGTTCGAACCCTGAATGCTGATTGGCTGACAGCCATGGTATATCAGACCGTATACCACGGGTATGACAAAACATTTATTTTTACTTGTCTATTTACATTGGTAACCAGTTTTTAATAGCAATAAGGCACCTCGGGGGTTTGTGGTATATGGCCAATATACTACGGCTAAGGGCTGTATCCAGGTACTCCACGTTGCGTCGTGCAAGGACAGCCCTCAGCCGTGGTATATTGGCCATATACCACACCCCCTTGTGCCTTATTGCTTAGCGACCAACTGAGTTTACTTCAAGGTCATTACAGCACAAGACATGCAGAGAATATTTATAGAGGACCACTGCATACATAGAATTAAAACGAAGCAAAAACATAACAGTACACTGTGTTCAAATCTAATTTTATTTGTCATGAGCCAAATACAACAGGTGTAGACTTTACCGTGAAATGCTTACTAACAAGCCCTTAACCAACAATGCAGTTAAAAAAAGATTTACTAAAACTGAAGTATAATTTTTTTTTTTTACAATAACTTCCCTTTCCCTATATACAGGGGGTACCGGTACCGAGTCAATGTGCAGGGGTACAGGTTAGTCGAGGTAATTTAGGTAATTTGTGCATTTAGATGGGGGTAAAGTGAGGGGGAAAAAGCAGTGGGTGGGGTCATGTTGATCTTTACTAGGGTGCAGACAGTGTAACGTTACATTAGGCAGCTCTGAATGGTCCACATAGTAGTGTGTGTTAGGGCTCTATTCAATCCGTAGCGCTGAAGATCCACTTTATAGCGATTGACAATTAAAGGCAATCTTCCCACGGTCGCGGAGACTGCATTCACGGTACACACTGCACGTGTCGGTTCAATCGAAAAGTACCTTTACTTTTTTATGCAGATCTTCCGCGAGGTCTGACTCCTGACCACAACAGAGAACACTAGGGTCTATTTAGAGCGTTCTTAGAAACAGGATTCAAATTAAATGTTATTGGTCACATACACATATTTAGCAGATGTTATTGTGGATGTAGCGAAATGCTTGTGTTCCTAGCTCCAACAGTGTAGTAATATCTAACGATTCACAAAAAAACACACATCTAAGTAAAATAATAACATTTTGAAATATGGGCCTATTAGATTGAGCAATGTCGGAGTGGCATTGACTAAAATACAGTAGAATAGAATAGTATATACATGAGATGAGTAAAGCAGTATGCAAACATTTAAACATTAGTGGCCAGTGATTCCAAAGCAGCAGACTCCAAAGTGCAGGGTTGTGGAACCGGGTGGAAGCCAGCTAGTGATGGCTATTTAATCTGATGGCCTTGAGATAACTGCTTTTCAGTCTCTTGGTCCCAGCTTTGCTGCACCTGTACTGACCTCGCCTTCTGGATGATAGCAGGGTGAACAGGCCATGGCTCGGGTGCTTGATGTCCTTTTTGGCCTTCCTGTGAGATCGGGTGCTGTAGGTGTCCTGGAGGGCAGGCAGTGTGACCCCGGTGATGCATTGGGAAGACCGCACCACCCTCTGTAGAGCCCTGTTGCGGGCGGTCCAGTTACCGTACCAGACGGTGGTATAGCCCGACAGGATGCTCTCAATTGTGCATCTGTAAAAGTGTGTGAGGGTTTTAGGGGCCAAGCCAAATTTCTTCAGCCTCCTGAGGTTGAAGAGGCACTGTTGCGCCTTCAGGACCTGAATTCTGGATCCGGACCTGCGCGGGTATTCGGGTGGACCCGTATAGACCTCTACTCTGGGATACAGTAACACGCACATGCTATACCCGTATAGACCTCTACTCTGGGATACAGTAACACGCACATGCTATAATACACCCTTTCATTACCTACAGTAACTTTCAAAATGAGTATAAAAATGGCAAGGGGGACATGGCTTTAACACACTGTATGCTCTTACAACAGCACATTGACAGAGGTAGCCTGTGCTGTTACCCCCTTGCTCCCTCTCCTCCAGGAACCAAACTTAATTCAGTTATGAGCAAGACTGACAAGCTTTATGACCATGACCCCTATATGTCACTACTGGGCCTCCCCATTAGTACTGTGACCAGGGTCAGAGAGGGGTGTGTGGAATAGGGAGAAAACGCTAACATATCCAATTGGAGTACAGAACTGTTATCTTCCATTAAATGTTTTGCAACGGGAAGCCCTACTGAACATGACCCCAGTTTAAAACAGTTCTCTTATCAGTAGTGAGGTACGGGATGACCCAGGATCACACCAGCAACAGCTCTTCATGAACTGCTGTTCCTGTTTGACCAGTTTTTGGTTTATTACACTGTGGTGACTCAGTAAGGAACGAAAAATAAAAATAGTCGTGGGGACAAAGTCCTGGCACGTTACAAAGTATGGACACTCACTGCAGCAAATGGAAGCACCGTGTCACTAAATGGAAGTTAAAAGTCCTTCAAATAGCAGTAAAACGTCCTTCAAACAAGAAGAGACAAACAGTGTCCGGTCTATCCCTGCATACCAGTAAAATCACTATGTTTACATCAGACAGAACTGAAGGAGTGGCAATGACAATCCCATAGTTTTTTTTAAGTCATATAGTCTATTTTAAGAAGTGTGGCTGGTTTGTTTGCCATTTAAATGAACAGATCAGACACACCCATTATTGTACAAAGTCATTGAGAACTACTGAGTCAAGCATAGATGTGTCCCAGAAGTGTTTTTCAACCATGTACACTGATTTGTAGACAATAAGTAGTCAGTCACCTTTGGAGGTGGAAATGGCTCTAAATTGATCAGTAGATCATTTGTTTTGATAACTGATACAGATTTGACACACTTATCTCAACCTGTATATTTAAATGCCTTTAAACTTTATTCATCAAGTTATAGGCCTTGTTAACGGAAGCTGATTGGTTGGTTAAATAGTACTTTTAGGAGGTTTTGGCTATGCAGAATGTATATACCCAGCAGTTGAGAATCTGCCATGTAGAGTGGTTAGAAAGAAGAGCCCAGCCACAGAGCTGGTTTAAGGAAACAGAAGAGAGCATGGAAGGGCACCTCATCTTTAAAATCAGAACGTTTGCATAAACAAACAATGATCAGAGCACACAGTGGCAAAACCAGCTCCTCACGAACATCATTAAACGACAAAACCAGACCAGACTTAAATTAGCCAGCACTGTGACACACCCAAAAGAAACACACAAACCCAAGTAGAAACCCAAGAGAGGTTTAAAGCATGTCAACAACTAGCCTCAAACTACAATTGCTCTGGCTACGCTGCTATGCAGCAGTGTGCTGCTCCTTACCCTTCTGTTTTGTGTGAGGTTGGGTATTGGGACAGCAAACCTTTTATTTTATTCTAGTCCAACAAGTTAGTAGTAAATCCATTTCAACCGTTTATACCTGGTGCTAACATTCATCCTTTGCCCTGATTGTGCCCACATTTTGTAGACAGGTGTAGACGATCAAAAGCCCTGGGGGCCGATTCAGACTTAAGGAATGAATGTCTATCCTACGCACTTCTCAGTAGTTATTCAGACTTACCTTATGGAGGCGTGTAACGAGGTTTGTGGCAGGTATTAAAAAAAGGTGGTTTGATTCCTACCTAAAGTTACCGCGTTCAGTCAATGGTAACGTTGGAAGTACTGTAGCCTACAATATAATTATAATATGGAGAATAGTACACAATAGTAAACCCTAATTGCCCGCTGTCTTATAAGAACTGTCTTATGCCGTGATTTAATAAGCATACATTTCCCAATTCATTGTTACTACAATTTGTTTGGCCTTCATTAAATACTATAGTATCCACTACTACTTCACCCTCAGCCACAAGGATATGACGGCTTTACAGAGGAAACAAAGAACGGCAGGCAAAATCAAACGACTTAATGGAATGAGACAAATGTAGTGAAGGGAAATAACACTACATTGGCATTTAAATATAAGTGTTTATTACTTACGGTCGCTGCCAATAGTAAATAATAATAGTCATCATAGGCTATAGCCTACAAATTGAAGGAGGCAGGAAAAGTCAGGGCATAATGATTAGAACATTCTAGAGAGTCGAAAGGGTACATTTGACGAGACTCTTTGCCTTGATATCCAAATTGAATCACTGCAAGTTATTAGGCCATACAATTAAAATCTTGCATAATGGCACAGCATTTCTTACTACATTGTGAGAATGAGGCATAAATGGGCCTACCTGTCATGTTATGCGTTCCAGTTTCCTGCCATATGACTGGCTTCACATTCATCTCCAGCAACCAAGGTCAAATAGATAAAACAAATTGTCAATTAGCCTATATTTACAATCCCCTTATCCAAACGGATTACTAGTTTACCTAGCTCATATCAATTTAGAAATTACAGCGCATGGAGAATGCCGTTATTTCTAACAAAAAAAATGAAGTAATACTTTTTCCAACTGGCAGGTTAGCGCTACCTTATGGTTTCAGGGTCAGAATACGGCATATCTACATACGCCTCCGCCACACCTCAATTTCTTTGATCTTCACCCCAAATGCGTGGCTTTCTGGTACTGGCATTTCCACCATGCTTAAGTTCAAGGTCAGAATACGCTAAAGTAGCCAGGCATGCAATGTGTCTGTATATAGTGTAGATGGATTTGGTCAGTAAAAACATTGAAATTATGATTATCACGCCATCTAAATTCATTGACAGCTGGCACCATTGACCATAAAGGTCTTAAAATGAATAAATTCATACTATATATATATTTTTTTTTTAAAGTCTAATCATTTTCATACAGAGGGACCATGAAATCTGGTCACAATGCAGACAGAAACACATTTTTATGCCAAGTGTAGACGTGGCAAATCTTGATCAGAGATTGGATTATCTTAATCAGATGACAACAACCACGTGTTAGCACCAGGTATAAACAGGACTTTAGCCTGTAACTAATTTCCAGTTTAACTGGCCAAACAAGTTAGAATAAGGCCTTGTGGTTTTACTACTAACAACTAATGTCTATCTGTGTCTCCCAGCTGTACATCCAGGCCAGGCTGCAGGCAGGGTGGGCCAGACTCCTGAGACCAACCCTACAGTTCTTCCTGATCGCGGCGTCTGTGTACACCGGACTGTCTCGTGTGTCTGACTACAAACACCACTGGAGCGACGTCCTGGTTGGCCTTATCCAGGGAGTGCTCATGGCCACACTGGTAGTGAGTAACCACGACACCGCTTCATTTGGTTCAAAATAATAACTTTATTGGTCCATTTTTTACAATGGAAATTGGTTTTCAGCTTTGATACTCTGCTATCTACCACCCAGATGTGGTTTCCAAACCTTGTGATCTGGAGCATTAAAGTGGCTTATACAATGCATTCAGGAACGTATTCAGACCCTTTGTTTTTCCACATTTTTTACATTACAGCCTTATTCTAAAATGGATGAAATTATAATTATTTTTCATCAGTCTACAAACAATACCCCATAATGACAAAGTAAAAACAGGTTTTTAGGAAGCACTCCACCAATCAGGCCTTTACAGTAGAGTGGCCAGACAGAAGCCACTCCTCAGTAATAGGCACGACAGCCCACTTGGAGTTCGCCAAAAGGCACCTAAAGGACTCTCTGACCATGAGGAACAAGATTCTCTGGTCTGATGAAACAAAGATTGAACTCTTTGGCCTGAATGCCAAGTCTGGAGGAAACCTGGCACCATCCCTAAGGTGAAGCATGGTGGTGACAGCATCATGCTCTGGGAATGGTTTTCAGTAGCAGGGACTGGGAGACTAGGATCAAGGGAAAGATGAATGGAGAAAAGTACAGAAAGACCATTAATGAAAACCTGCTCCAGAGCGCTCAGGACCTCAGACTGGGGCGAAGGTTTACCTTCACACAGGACAACGATCCTAAGCACACAGCCAAGACAACACAGGAGTGGCTTCGGGACAAGTCTCTGAATGTCCTTGAGTGGCCCAGTCAGAGCCCGGACTTGAACCTGATTGAACATCTCTGGAGAGACCTGAAAATAGCTGTGCAGCAACGCTCCCCATCGAACCTGACAGAGCTCGAGAGGATCTGCAGAGAATGCGAGAAACTCCCCAAATACAGGTGTGCCAAGCTTGTAGCATCATACCCAAGACTTGATGCTGCCAAAGGGTACTTCAAAGTACTGAGTAATGTCATTTCAGTTTATTTTTTATAAATTTCTAAAAACCTGTTTTTGCTTCATCATTATGTGGTGTTGCGTGTAGATTGAGGGGGGAAACGATTTAATCTATTTTAGAATAAGGCTATGACATAACAAAATGTGGAAAAAGTGAAGGGGTCTGAATACATTCCCGAAGGCACTGTAGACCTAGGGATCTCCCAATGCATAGCATTATGGCCACTGTTTTCCATTTAATCTATCTCCTTCCACTTACTCTACCATTCTTTTTCTGCTGCAGGTCTTCTTCGTGTCAGACTTCTTCAAGAATAAGGTTGAGCCTCAGAAGGAGGATATTCCCCACACCACCCTGCAGGAGACACCCACAAATGGAAACCACTACGACAGCAGCCCCAACTAAACTATAAAGGAGAGGAGGAACCATCCGGAACCATACATGGCGTGTAGCCAGTGGGGAAGTGTTTACTGCATGCGCATCATACCCCACTAAGGGACGGACCACTGGGGTGGACAGAAAGGCTAAGTACCAAATGGCCCCCTATTCCCTATATAGCATAGCCTATAGGGCTCTGTCAAAAGTACTGTGTAGGGAAATAGGGTGCTATTTGGAGTGTTGCCAAACCTGTGAATGTAACCCTGCTTTGTGCATTTCTGACCTGGAGCCTAGCTCCCTATTGAACATTGAGTCACACCCATGTTGCCTTGGCTGGACTGCTACTATCATAGCTTCCTTTGTATTATCATTACTATCCCAACAAGACTAATATAAATGTATCTATCTCAACAAGACTAATATAATGTATCTGTACCTGACTATCCCAACCAGACTAATATATCTGTACCTGACTATCCCAACCAGACTAATATATCTGTACCTGACTATCCCAACAAGACTAATATAACTGTACCTGACTATCCCAACAAGACTAATATATCTGTACCTGACTATCCCAACAAGACTAATATCTGTACCTGACTATCCCAACAAGACTAATATAACTGTACCTGACTATCCCAACAAGACTAATATAACTGTACCTGACTATCCCAACAAGACTAATATATCTGTACCTGACTATCCCAACAAGACTAATATATCTGTACCTGACTATCCCAACAAGACTAATATAACTGTACCTGACTATCCCAACAAGACTAATATATCTGTACCTGACTATCCCAACAAGACTAATATATCTGTACCTGACTATCCCAACAAGACTAATATAATATCTGTACCTGACTATCCCAACTAGACTAATATAATATCTGTACCTGACTATCCCAACAAGACTAATATAATATCTGTACCTGACTATCCCAACCAGACTAATATAACTGTACCTGACTATCTCAACAAGACTAATATATCTGTACCTGACTATCCCAACAAGACTAATATATCTGTACCTGACTATCCCAACAAGACTAATATAACTGTACCTGACTATCCCAACAAGACTAATATATCTGTACCTGACTATCCCAACAAGACTAATATATCTGTACCTGACTATCCCAACAAGACTAATATATCTGTACCTGACTATCCCAACAAGACTAATATAATATCTGTACCTGACTATCCCAACTAGACTAATATAATATCTGTACCTGACTATCCCAACAAGACTAATATAATATCTGTACCTGACTATCCCAACCAGACTAATATAATATCTGTACCTGACTATCCCAACAAGAGACTAATATAATATCTGTACCTGACTATCCCAACTAGACTAATATAATATCTGTACCTGACTATCCCAACTAGACTAATATAATATCTGTACCTGACTATCCCAACTAGACTAATATAATATCTGTACCTGACTATCCCAACAAGACTAATATAATGCATATGTACCTGACTATCCCAACAAGACTAATATAATGCATCTGTACCTGACTATCCCAACCAGACTAATATATCTGTACCTGACTATCCCAACCAGACTAATATAATGCATCTGTACCTGAAGCAACAAAAGAGACAAACAAAATACCTTACTTTTTTATCCATCCGTATGTAAAAAAAATCACTACAGACGTTTTTTTAATTAAAATTGTGTTAACTATGTACAAATGTGTTGCACTTTTTGGAAGGAAAAAAAGCCATTTCATGCTTATTAACATGAATACAAATAAAAAATATTTAAAAAACATTGTCTGGATGATATCATGATGAAATTACACAAACACAATCGTATTCTTACAAAGTTGATGTTCCAGTCACAAAATACAACAAATCACAGATATAGACTGGCAGCAAACACAATATCCCTCTTGATTTTTGTGATACCTATAAGAAAAAACAGAAGAAATACATGAGTATTTACTTGCTAAAGCCAATGTACACCTACAGACTAAGACTATATTATTACCTAGGATAGGATAAAGTAATCCTTCTAACCCCCCCCCCCCTTAAAAGAGTTAGATGCACTATTGTAAAGTGGTTGTTCCACTGGATATCATAAGGTGAATGCACCAATTTGTAAGTCGCTCTGGATAAGAGCGTCTGCTAAATGACTTAAATGTAATGTAAATGTAATGGGTGCCTCACAACAAACTGGTCCATACAACTCGAGATTTGTTACTGTTGGGGTCCAAAGTTAGGCACAAGTTTGTAGTAATTCAGTTTCCAAGTGTCTAGCTGAAACCTAACAGAACCTAGTGTACGGTAGACCCGAGGGTTACCTCCACAGACTGCAGAGGGCCCGAAGGTTACCTCCACAGACTGCAGAGGGCCCGAGGGTTACCTCCACAGACTGCAGAGGGCCCGAGGGTTACCTCCACAGACTGCAGAGGGCCCGAGGGTTACCTCCACAGACTGCAGAGGGCCCGAGGGTTACCTCCACAGACTGCAGAGGGCCCGAGGGTTACCTCCACAGACTGCAGAGGGCCCGAGGGTTACCTCCACAGACTGCAGAGGGCCCGAGGGTTACCTCCACAGACTGCAGAGGGCCCGAGGGTTACCTCCACAGACTGCAGAGGGCCCGAGGGTTACCTCCACAGACTGCAGAGGGCCCGAGGGTTACCTCCACAGACTGCAGAGGGCCCGAGGGTTACCTCCACAGACTGCAGAGGGCCCGAGGGTTACCTCCACAGACTGCAGAGGGCCCGAGGGTTACCTCCACAGACTGCAGAGGACCCGAGGGTTACCTCCACAGACTGCAGAGGACCCGAAGGTTACCTCCACAGACTGCAGAGGACCCGAGGGTTACCTCCACAGACTGCAGAGGACCCGAGGGTTACCTCCACAGACTGCAGAGGGCCCGAGGGTTACCTCCACAGACTGCAGAGGAAGTTTTAGGACCAGTTTGCCAAATATATCTAAAAAGACATTTAAAAAGATTCTCAGTCGAGAATGCTTCTTAGTCCAGTAGGCTTATTCTGGGTCTGGGAAGCAGGCTACAAGAGGGAAGTAAGCAGAACAAACTTACCTTCTGCAAACTTGATCTACTAGTTTAGACTCTAGTTGAATACTCTGAGCTGTGTGAGGATTGAGTCAGCCAGTGAGCATAACAGATCTTACCATCTGCAAACTTTTTCTCCAGCTCGGTGTTGCCGATGGCCTTGGCTGCCTGACACATTTGACGCAGCAGCTCTTCCAGGCGACGCATACAGCGGATGATACTACCTACAGACAGGGATCAATATGCAAACAGACAACTCAGCACAGGGCGACAGAATGATACTCCCTTTAGACCGACAGAACAGGGGTGTTATACTAAAGACTGACAGAACGGGGGGGTTATACTAAAGACTAGAGGTCGACCGATTATGATTTTTCAACACCGATACCGATTATTGGAGGACCAAAAAAGCCGATACCGATTAGTCTGCCGATTTTTAAAATTTATTTTTAATAATGACAATTACAACAATACTGAATGAACACTTATTTTAACTTAATATAATGTCTCAAATAAATAACGAAACATGTTCAATTTGGTTTAAATAATGCAAAAACAAAGTGTTGGAGAAGAAAGTAAAAGTGCAATATGTGCCATGTAAGAAAGCTAACGTTTAAGTTCCTTGCTCAGAACATTAGAACATATGAAAGCTGGTGGTTCCTTTTAACATGAGTCTTCAATATTCCCAGATAAGAAGTTTAAGGTTTTAGGAATTATAGGACTATTTCTCTCTATTGCCAGTGTAACAGTATAGCTTCCGTCCCTCTCCTCACTCCTACCTGGGCTCGAACCAGGAACACATCGACAACAGCCACCCTCGAAGCAGCGTTACCCATGCAGAGCAAGGGGAACAACTACTCCAAGTCTCAGAGCGAGTGACGTTTGAAACGCTATTAGCACGCACCCCGCTAACTAGCTAGCCATTTCACATCGGTTACACCAGCCTAATCTCGGGAGTTGATAGGCTTGAAGTCATAAACAGCACAATGCTTGAAGCATTGCGAAGAGCTGCTGGCAAAACGCACAAAATTGCTGTTTGAATGAATGCTTACGAGCCTGCTGGTACCTACCATTGCTCAGTCAGACTGCTCTATCAAATCATTAACATAATAACACACAGAAATACGAGCCTTAGGTCATTAATATGGTCGAATCCGGAAACTATCATCTCGAAAACAAAACATTTATTCTTTCAGTGAAATACGGAACCGTTACGTATTTTATCTAACGGGTGGCATCCATAAGTCTAAATATTCCTGTTACATTGCACAACCTTCAATGTTATGTCATATTTACGTACAATTCTGGCAAATTAGTTCGCAACGAGCCAGGCGGCCCAAACTGTTGCATATACCCTGACTCTGCGTGCAATGAACGCAAGAGAAGTGACAATTTCACCTGGTTAATATTGCCTGGATTTCTTTTAGCTAAATATGCAGGTTTAAAAATATATACTTCTGTGTATTGATTTTAAGAAAGGCATTGATGTTTATGGTTAGGTACAGTCGTGCAACGATTGTGCTTTTTTCGCAAATGCGCCTTTGTTAGGAAGAAATAGTCTTCACACAGTTCGCAACGAGCCAGGCGGCTCAAACTGCTGCATATACCCTGACTCTGTTGCAAGAGAAGTGACACAAAGAAATTAATGTTAGCAGGCAATATTAACTAAATATGCAGGTTTAAAAATATATACTTGAGTATTGATTTTAAGAAAGGCATTGATGTTAATGGTTAGGTACACATTGGAGCAACGACAGTCCTTTTTCGCAAATGCGCACCGCATCGATTATATCTAACGCTGGACACGCTAGATAAACTAGTAATATCATCAAATATGTGTAGTTAACTAGTGATTATGATTGATTGATTGTTTTTTATAAGATAAGTTTAATGCTAGCTAGCAACTTACCTTGGCTTCTTACTGCATTTGCTTAACAGGCAGGCTCCTTGTGGAGTGCAATGAGGCAGGTGGTTAGAGCGTTGGACTAGTTAACCGTAAGGTTGCAAGATTGAATCCCAGAGCTGACAAGGTAAAAATCTGTCGTTCTGCCCCTGAACAAGGCAGTTAACCCACCGTTCCTAGGCCGTCATTGAAAATAAGAATGTGTTCTTAACTGACTTGCCTAGTTAAATAAATGTGTAAAAAAATAATATATTTTTTAAATCGGCTAAATATGTGTCCAAAAATACCGATTTCCGATTGTTATGAGAACTTGAAATCGGCGCTGATTAATCGGTCGACCTCTACTAAAGACTGACGGAACAGGGGGGGGTTATACCAAAGACTGACGGAACAGGGGGGGGGGGGGGGGGGGTTATACTAAAGACTGACGGAACAGGGGGGGGTTATACTAAAGACTGACGGAACAGGGGGGGGGGTTATACTAAAGACTGACGGAACAGGGGGGGTTATACTAAAGACCGACGGAACAGGGAAAGAGAACACAGACACAGGGCTGAGTGTTACAGATTATACTCCCTATGGACAGAGCAGACAGACAAGGCTCAGTTTGCAAACACTCCCTTCAGCCAGTTCAGCACAAAGCACAGAGAGACACAGGTCAGTTTGACCAGAGCAATACCTGGCTATCAAGTTTAATAGACCCAAGTCAAATTAACACTGGAGCCACCAGGGCTCAAGGGGAGAGTGACAGGTAATCATTAAGGGGTTAACTGAACCACTCCGCGGTACCATAAGCACCAACCACACCAAGGATCCCCCGGTCAGAGACCACACCTTCACTCACCGAGAGAGAAGAGCAATACTCCCGCTTACTCACTTCAACTCCCCATTCCCCCTTAGTAAAATACAACCACAGTTTCCAGTCAAGCTTAGCATGGAAGCCAGAGACAAAATCTCAGAAAGATCTAATAAATTAACATGGATCTCGCTCATGGTAATTAAAAAGGGAGCTACATATTTTACTGCTCATGTCAGGGTGATGTCCGGAGCGTTCTCACAGTGACTTTTGGGAGAGAATGAGAGCATTAGGGGGGATCGGTTTCAGCCATTTCTCATTTTAAATCCTCTACTCTCATGGTGCCTTAAAGGGATACTTCGGGATTTTGGCAATAAAGCTCTTGATCTACTTCCCCAGACCCCAGCGAACTCATGGATACCATTTTGTCTCTGCGTCCAGTATGAAGGAAGTTAAAGGTAGTTTTGCGAGCCAATGCTAACTAGTGTTAGCGCAATGACTGGAAGTCTATGGTATCTACTAGCATGCTAGAAGTTACCAAAGACTTCCAGACATTACACTAATGCTAATTCGCAACTTCCTTCAAACTGCACATAGAGACATACAAATAGGTATCCCTTTAAAGCTACAATCTGGGATTCGTTTTTCGGCAGTGCCGTCCCTTATTTTGGAATACAGATGGGGGATAGGGATGGGGCTCGGGAAATGCAGGCCTAACCCCTCTCAAATTCATAGACAGTGACACTCTTGGTGTAACGACAATCCATTGCACCCACATGATAGTTCTAAACATTTTGAAGCTATACATTTCAGCCCATTGACGTTCATCCAGAGCTGGCTTAAAATCTGTCCTCCTTTGAAGAGTCTCTCCCACTCCAAGCCCCCAACAATGTGCCTCTTTCAGACAAAAACAATTCCTGACAATATATAATGGACCAAAGCCAAGTCAGAATGCAGAGAAAACCATGTGTTTCACCTTCAATGACCTACAACATGAAAGATGCTAAAACCAAATAGTTTTATTAACTGCTAGTTGTAGACATTGGAAACAGAAAGACCCCACATGAAAACAGAAAGAACCCACACGGAAACACAACAATTGAAAGCGCTCAGACATTTCATTGACATTGGGGCAGGCGTTAAGCAAGTTACCTTGCACTGACTAAGTTTGATAAGATCACCTGCTAAATGACTAAAATGCATGTAAAATTTACCTTTAAAGATGTCTGACGTCCTGCATAAGAACATTTGGAAAGAGCTATCTATTTCATAGTTCTGTACAGGTATTAGGGCGACAGGTGTTGGTGGGGTAGTTACCTTCGAAGACGTCGGTCATCTTGCAGATCTGAGCGAAGGTGGATCCGTTAGCCCAGGTGTAGACCACATCCATCAGGTGAGGCCTGAACTTGTCCAGGTAGGTCTCCTCATCCACCTCCAGTTTAGCCTCTGCAGACACCTTGGCAATGCGCTTGGCACACTCCTGACAAAACCACAACAGACAGTTCAAGAAAACAGACATTGGATAATAAATAACATGCTCGAGCTCAGAATAATTATCGAAGTTGTTTGGGTGCTGAATTCTTGTAAATAGAAAATGAAATTGACAGGAAATGTATCATTGACTTCAGCTTTATTTGTAGTTTCCTGTTCATCTCAAGCAGCCATTCACATGAAGGCAAACACTCAGGCAGGGAGACCCAAATCTTTCATCAAACATCTAGATTGTAGACTGTGGACCTAGCCAGCTTTGTAGAATGTGCCAAGTCTCAGCAGACAGAAACAGCAGTAAGTCAATAGAATAGGTAAACTGGTTGGCTGCCAAGTCTCACAAAGATTGCAGTCTGGTTAAACATCAATGCTTTGGTTTAACATGAACTAAGTATAACAAACCACACACCTGAAAAGCAGACTAAACCAGGTCTGAGGGGTGTATCACAAAGCAGCATCACCAAGTATCCAGTTTGCTACCATGCCCATTGCAATGCTATATTTGAAGTTCATTATTTTATTTATTTAACTAGGCAAGTCAGTTAAGAACAAATTCTTATTTACAATGACAGCCTAGGAACAGTGGGTTAACTGCCTTGTTCAGGGGCAGAACGACAGATTTTGACCTCGTCAGCTCGGGGATTCGGTCTAGCAACCTCTCGGTTACTGGCACCACTAGGCAACCTAAAGTTATTTAATAATATTTAGAAAAGCCAGCTGCTAAACTCATTGGCTGTGCCCCAAATACACTACTTTTGACCAGGGACACACACTGATCCTGCTCTGTAACCTAGGCTAACCCCCTGGACAGCTCCTATTCCGCAGCGTCATGTGGAATGTTTACCTGCATCTGTCTCAGTGGTCCAGCCAGCTGCTCTGTCAGTTTGGGCATCTCATTCGCCTGAGGGAAGGAAGAGAACACAAACATGACGTTAGTCTAAAACTTTGAACATACCGCGACCACCTGCTGTGTGTCGAAGAGCAGAGGCTGTTTTAGCCAATTCAACATTTAGAATAGTTGGAAAATCAACAGAAAATGTCAGCCGATGTTGTGGTCCTGGGCACTCGGTAGCAGGATAATTGATCGGTCTCTACTCCAGTACTCCTAAGTGTCAATAAAACATTACTGCTGTCTGTCGGTTATTGATTTAAGAAACATGCCGAGTGACCCACTTCAGTATTGGGACGAAGCCCTCAGACTGCAGAGCATCTCGTTCTACCGTGACGGCTAAATGTTTCTTCTCTAAAGAATATGGATGACCTTAACTTCTTTGGGGTAGGGGGCAGTATTTTCACGTCCGGACGAAAAGCATGCCCAGAATAAAACTGCCTGCTACTCAGGCCCAGATCCTAGGATATGCATATTATTAGTAGATTTGGATAAAAACACTCTGAAGTTTCTAAAACTGTTTGAATGATGTCTTTGAGTATAACAGAACTCATGACAGGCAAAAACCTGAGAAAAAATCCAACCAGGAAATGGGAAATCTGAGGTTTGTATGTTTTCAACTCTTTGCTTATCCATGATAGTGGAAATGGGGTCATGTTCACTTCCTAAGGCTTCCACTAGATGTCAACAGTCTTTCGAACCTTGTTTGATGCTTCTACTGTGAAGTGGGGGCGAATGAGAGGAGATTGAGAAAGGTCTCTCCCAGAGTGCCACGTGCTGACCATGCGCGTTCATGTGAGAGTTAGCTGCGTTCCATCGCATTTCTGAAGACAAAGGAATTCTCCGGTTGGAACATTATTAAGGAACTTTTTTGACTTTTCGTCCATACTTTCCACTGGACTTGCACGCGCGTCGTGAGTTTAGATTGTGTACTGAACGCGCAAACAACAAGGAGGAATTTGGACATAAATTATGGACATTATCAAACAAAACAAACATTTATTGTGGAACTGGGATTCCTGGGAGTGCATTCTGATGAAAATCATCAAAGGTAAGTGAATATTTATAATGCTATTTCTGACTTATGTTGACTCCAACATGGCGGATATCTCTTTGGGTTGATTTATCGTCTGAGCGCCGGACTCAGATTATAGCATGGTTTGCTTTTTCCGTAAAGTTTTTTTGAAATCTGACACAGCGGTTGCATTAAGGAGAAGTGGATCTAAAATTCCATGCATAACAGTTGTATCTTTTAGCAATGTTTATTATGAGTATTTCTGTAAATTGAAATCGGACACTGTGGCTGGATTTTCAACAAGTGTATCTTTAAAATGGTGTAAAATACATATATGTTTGAGGAATTTTAATTATGGGATTTCTGTTGTTTTGAATTTGACGCCCTGCAGTTTTCACTGGCTGTTGACGAGGTGAGACGCTACCGTCCCACATACCCTAGAGAGGTTAACAGATCTCAAACTATAAAAGGTCACAATATTTTGTCCTTAGCTTCAAATTGGGATGTCCTTTGTTAGCCTGACTAATGATAGGACAATGGACGCCAGCGGGGCGCCCGGACACTGAACGACAGTGGCATGTGAATGTCACAGAGACTATCTGCTGACAGACAACAGAGGGACGAGAGACAGAGACTTGCAGGCAGTAGATATGACATATAGAACACTATAAAAGACTAAATTGCAATGTAGACTCGTACTACACCGGCTCTGATGCTCGTCGGATGTGGCAGGGCTTGCAAACCATTACAGACTACAAAGGGAAGCACAGCCGAGAGCTGCCCAGTGACACGAGCCTACCGGACGAGCTAAACTACTTCTATGCTCGCTACAAGGCAAATAACACTGAAACATGCATGAGAGCACCAGCTGTACCGGAAGACTGTGTGATCACGTTCTCCGCAGCCGATGTAAGACCTTTAAACAGGTCAACATTCACAAGGCCGCAGGGCCAGACGGATTACCAGGACGTGTACTGCGAGCATGCGCTGACCAACTGGCAAGTGTCTTCACTGACATTTTCAACCTCTCCCTGTCCAAGTCTGTAATACCAAGTTGTTTTAAGCAAACCACCATAGTGCCAGTGCCCAAGAACACTAAGGTAACCTGCCTAAATGACGACCCAAAGCACTCACGTCTGTAGCCATGAAGGGCTTTGAAAGGCAGGTAATGGCTCACATCAACACCATTATTCCAGAAACCCTAGACCCACTCCAATTTGCATACCTCCCCAACAGATCCACAGATGATGCAATCTCTATTGCACTCCACACTAACTTTTCACACCTGGACAAAAGTAACACCTATGTGAGAATGCTATTCATTGACTACAGCTCAGCGTTCAACACCATAGTACCCTCAAAGCTAATCAATAAGCTAAGGACCCTGGGACTAAACACCTCTCTCTGCAACTGGATCGTGGACTGCCTGACGGCCCGCCATCAGATGGTAAGGGTAGGTAACAACACATCTGCCACGCTAATCCTCAACACAGAGGCCCCTCAGGGGTGCGTGCTCAGTCCCCTCCTGTACTCATGACTGCATGGCCAGACACGACTCCAACACCATCATCAAGTTTGCCGATGACACAACAGTGGTAGGCCTGATCACCGACAACAACAAGACAGCCTATAGGGAGGTGGTCAGAGACCTGGCCGTGTGGTGCCAGGACAACAACCTCTCCCTCAACGTGATCAAGACAAAGGAGATGATGACTACAGGAAAAAGAGGACAGAGCACGCCCCCATTCTCATCGATGGGGCTGTAGTGGAGCTGGTTGAGAGCTTCAAGTTTCTTGGTGTCCACATCACCAACAAACTAGAATGGACCAAACACACCGAGACAGTCGTGAAGACATGAGGGGTGCCATACATCACTGGGGCCAAGCTCCCTGCCATCCAGGACCTCTATACCAGGCGGTGTCAGAGGAAGGCCCTAAAATTGTCATAGACTCCAGCCACCCCAGTCATAGACTGTTCTCTCTGCTACCGCACGGCAAGCGGTACCGGAGTGCCAAGTCTAGGTCCAAGAGGCTTCTAAAGAGCTTCTACCCTCAAGCCATAAGACTCCTGACCATCTAATTAAAATGCTACCCGGACTATATGCATTGCCCCCCTCTTTTACACCGCTGCTACTTTCTGTTGTTATCATCTATGCATAGTCACTTTAATAACTCTACCTACATGTACATATTACCTCAAATAACCGGTGCCCCCACACATTGACTCTGTATCGGTACCCCCCCTGTATATAGTCTCGCTATTGTTATTTTACTGCTACTCTTTAATTACTTGTTACTTTTATTTTCTATTCTTATCCGTATTTAAAAATATATATTTTTTAACTGCATTGTCGGTTAGGGGCTCGTAAGTAAGCATTTCACTGTAAGGTCTACACCTGCTGTATTTGGCGCATGTGACTAATACAATTTGATTAGACAGATATGATAATACACAAACACATGGAGCTGGACCCTTAATGTAGTGTTACACACACGCCACTAGACCTTTCCTCAAGACTACACCTGTACTGTCGTTACACTATGATACACAAACATATAGAGATAAGCTAGACCCTTACGCCACGCATTTCACACCCCAGCACCAGGTTGGAACAGCCCCTAACTGAAGGCTGCCATAATGGGCCAGAAGTGGAGTCGCTCTGGCTCTGCATCTCCCTGCTTACAGAGTGGGGGAAACGTGCCAGAGACCTACTAAGGTCTACTTTTAACAGATTGACCGCCCGCTGCCTGGAGTGAGTGGAATTTGTTATTGGGGAGGTCTGAAATTGAGCTAGATAAGACTAAATCTTTTCAAACAATTGACACAGGAAATCCTTGAGGGGAGAGGAAGCCCCAAGAGGATGTACTGGAGATCTAATCGTAAATTCAAGAGATAAGGTCACTTGGCTACTGTAAGGTAACAGGTTAGTGTGCTTTTGTTGTATGTATGTATGTATGTATGTATGTATGTATGTATGTATGTATGTATGTATGTATGTATGTATGTATGTATGTATGTAAGAGGTGGTTTGAAGGCATGGGGAAAGGAGGATGTTGTTTATCTGGCCAAAAGTGTTTTATCTGATTGCGTAGGAAATGGTGTGCATCGGGAGTGTGTTCCCAGTGTGTGTGTGTCTTACATTCTCCTGGAAGACGAAGACACTGAGCAGAGCAGTAACCTGTTCTGCAGTCAGATCGTTGAACAGACCGTTGAACACCATCTCAGTCAGCAGCAGCTCATCAGCACTGGATCAAACAGAACACAGCTCTAAGATCAGTCACATTGTCAATACATTTGTTGTTTGTTTTTTTACAGCATGTTAATATACACCGAACAAAAATATAAACGCAACATGTAAAGTGTTGGTCCCATGTTTCATGAGCTGAAATAAAAGATCCCAGAAAAGTTTCATACGCACTTATTTCAAAACATTTTGGGCACAATTTTGTTCACATCCCTGTTATTGAGCATTTCTCCTTGCCAAAATAATCCATCCACTTGACAAGTGTGGAATATCAAGAAGATTATTAAACAGCACAATAAATTCACAGGTGCACCTTGTACTGGGCACAGTAAAACACCACTCAAAAATGTGCAGATTTGTCACACAACACAATGCCACAGATGTCTCAAGTTGAGGGAGCCCGCAATTGGCATGCTGACTACAGGAATGTCCAACAGAGCTGTTGCCAGATTATTGAATATTAATTATTTCTAAACCATAAGCCACCTCCAATGTCATTTTAGAGAATTTGGTAGTACGTTCAACCGGCCTCACAACAGCAGACCACGTGTTACCACGCCAAACCCTCCACATCTGGCTTCTTCACCTGTGGGATTGTCTGAGACCAGCCACCTGGACAACTGATAAAACTCAAAGTTTGCACAAGAAGGATTTCTGCACAAATTGTAAAAATAACTGTCTCAGGGAAGCTCATCTGCGTGCTCGTCTTCCTCACCAGGGTCTTGACCGGACTGCAGTTTGACGTCGTAACAGCGGGCCTTCGTTGGCCACTGGCACGCTGGAGAAATGGGCTCTTCAAGGATGAATCCTGGTTTCAACTGTATTGGGTAGACCGCGTGTATGGCATCGTATGGGCGAGCAGTTCACTGATGTCAATGTTGTGAACTGAGTGCCCCTTGGAGGCGGTGGGGTTATGGCATAAACTACAGACCATGAACAGAATTGCATTTTATCGATGGCAATTTGAATGCACAGAGATACCGTGACGAGATCCTGAGGCCCATTGTCGTGCAATTCATCCGATGCCATCACCTCATGTTTCATTATAATGCACAGCCCCATGTCGCAAGGATTTGTACACAATTCCTGGAAGCTCAAAATGTCCCAGTTCTTCCATGGCTGCATACTCACTAGACTTGTCACTCAGAGCATGTTTGGGATGCTCTGGATCGACGTGTGCAACAACGTATTCCAGTTCCCGTCAATATCCTGCAACTTCGCACAGCCATTGAAAAGGAGTTGGACAACATTCCACACGCCACAATCAACAGCCTGATCAACTCTATGCAAGCAAGATGTTTCGCGCTGCATGAGGCAAATAGCGGTCACACTAGACACTGACTGGTTTTCTGATTCACGCCTTTATTTTGTATATCTGCATATCTGTATTCCCAGTAGGGCTGACTCCAATTATTCAGCTGGTTGATTGGTCGACCGAGATTTGTTTTAGTCGAGCAGTAGCAAACATTTATATCTTTTTTAATGGCACACGAGACACCTGGCTTATTCGCACCCACCACAGTCAACTAATCCATTGCGGAGGCGCCCTTTCCTGACAATTTTGCACATTCATTGTGTGAATTGTTTGCATTTGATTGTTGGTGACTATCAATTCCCCATTACATATATCACCAGTAGTACATTTACCGTTAATTCCTAAATCAACAATGTTTGTTTGGTTACGGTAATGACTGTTAATGCATTCAATGTATTATTCCAATCTTTTAACGTTCTCATTGTCGGAGTGGACACAGGTTGTGCACTCTGCAAACAACATGATACACTTCTGAGAAACAATTTATCTCGTTCCATTTACGAGTTTTAGTAATTGTCTGGTGTTTGGATCACTCCTGTCAATGTTGAGTAAGGACACGCATGTGATTAAGCAACCCAAAACAACGGCGCCGCAGAAGGGGCAGACGGAGCGGTCTTCTGGTCAGGCTCCGCTGACGGGCACATCGCTCCCGAGTATACTACTCGCCAATGTCCAGTCTCTTGACAACAAGGTAGACGAAATTCGAGCAAGGGTTGCCTTCCAGAGAGACATCAGAGATTGTAACATTCTTTGTTTCACGGAAACATGGCTCACTCGGCATACGTTAGAGTCGGTACAGCCACCCGGTTTCTTCACGCATCGCGCCGACAGAAACAAACATCTCTCTGGTAAGAAGAAGGGCGGGGGTGTATGCCTTATGATTAACGAGTCGTGGTGTGATCATAACAACATACAGGAACTCAAGTCCCTTTGTTCACCTGACCAAGAATTCCTTACTATCAAATGCAGACCGCATTATCTACCAAGAGAATTCTCTTCGATTATAATCCCAGCCGTGTATATCCCCCCCAAGCAGACACCTCGACGGCCCTGAAAGAACTGCCTTGTACTCTATGTAAACTGGAAACCACATATCCTGAGGCTGCATTTATTGTAGCTGGGGATTTTAACAAAGCTAATCTAAAAACAAGGATCCCTAAATTTTATCAGCATATCAATTGCGTGACCCGGGCTTGCAAAACTCTGGATCACTGCTACTCTAATTTCCGCGACGCATACAAAGCCCTCCCTCGCCCTCCTTTAACAAATCTGACCACAACTCCATTTTGTTGCTCCCAGCCTATAGACAGAAACTAAAAGAGGAAACGCACGTGCTCAGGTCTGTTCAACGCTGGTCCGACACACTTCAAGATTGCTTTGATCACGTGGACTGGGATATGTTCTGGATAGCATCGGACAATAACATTGATGTATACGCTGATTTGGTGACCGACTATTAGCAAGTGCATCTGTGATGTGGTACCCACGGTGACTATTAAATCCTTCCAACCAGAAAACAAAGCGCGAACCACTGCTTTTAAATCATGGCAATGCGACCGGGAACATTACCGAATACAAACAGTGTAGCTATTCCCGCCGCAAGGCAATCAAACAAGCTAAGCGTCAGTATAGAGACAAAGTAGAGTCGCAATTCAACGGCTCAGACACGAGACATATGTGGCAGGGTCTACAGACAATCACAGACTACAAAAAGGAAACCAGCCCCGTCGCGGACACTGATGTCTTGCTCCCAGACAGACTAAACACTTTCTTTGCTCGCTTTGAGGACAATACAGTGCCACTGACACGGCCCGCTACCAAAACCTGCGGGTTCTCCTTCACGGCAGCCAACGTGAGTAAAACATTTAAACGTGTTAACCCTCGCAAGGCTGCTGGCCCAGACGGCATCCCTAGCCGCGTCCTCAGAGCATGCGCAGACCAGCTGGCTGTGTGTTTACAGACATATTCAATCAATCTCTATCCCAGTCTACTGTTCCCACATGCTTCTAGAGGGACACCATTGTTCCTGTTCCCAAGAAAGCTAAGGTAACTGGGCTAAATGACTACCGCCCTGTAGCACTCACTTCCTTCATCATGAAGTGCTTTGAGAGACTAGTCAAGGTTCATATCACCTCCACCCTACCTGACACCCTAGACCCACTCCAATTTGCTTACCGCCCCAATATGTCCACAGACAACGCAATCGCAATCACACTGCCCTAACCCATCTGGACAAGAGGAATACCCATGTAAGAATGCTGTTCATCGATTACAGCTCAGCTTTCAACACCATAGTACCCTCCAAACTTGTCATTAAGCTTGAGACCCTGGGTCTCGACCCCGCCCTGTATGGACTTTGACCCCGCCCTAGGTCCTGGACTTTGACGGGCCGCCCACAGGTGGTGAGGGTAGGAAACAACATCTCCACCCCGCTGATCCTCAACACTGGGGCCCCACAAGGGTGCGTTCTCAGCCCTCTCCTGTACTCCCTATTCACCCATGACTGCCTGGCCATGCACACCTCCAACTCAATCATCAAGTTTGCAGACGACACTACAGTGGTAGGCTTGATTACCAACAACGACGAGACGGCCTACAGGGAGGAGGTGAAGGCCCTCCGAGTGTGGTGTCAGGAAAATAACCTCACACTCAACATCAACAAAAGAAAGGAGATGATCGTGGACTTCAGGAAACAGCAGAGGGAGCACTCCCCTATCCACATCGGCAGGACAGTAGTGGAGAGGGTAGTACGTTTTAAGTTCCTCGGCGTACACATCACGGACAAACTGAATTGGTCCACCCACACAGACAGCGTTGTGAAGAAGGCGCAGCAGCGCCTCTTCAACCTCAGGAGGCTGAAGAAATTTGGCTTGTCACCAAAAACACTCAAACTTTTACAGATGCACAATCGAGAGCATCCTGTCGGGCTGTATCACCGCCTGGTACGGCAACTGCTCCGCCCACAACCGTAAGGCTCTCCAGAGGGTAGTGAGGTCTGCACAACGCATCACCGGGGGCCCTCCAGAACACCTACACCACCCAATGTCACAGGAAGGCCAAAAAGATCGAGGACAACAACCACTCGAGCCACTGCCTGTTCACCCCGTTATTATCCAGAAGGCGAGGTCAGTACAGGTGCATCAAGGCTGGGACAGAGACAGAAGCTGTTTTTCAATCTCAAGGCCATCAGACTGTTAAACAGCCATCACTAACATTGAGTGGCTGCTGCCAACATACTGACTCAATCTCTAGCCACTTTAATAATTGGATGTAATAAATGTATCACTAGTCACTTTAAACAATGCCACTTTATACAATGTTTACATACTCTACACTACTCATCTCATATGTATATACTGTACTCTATACCATCTACTGCATCTTGCCTATGCCGTTCGGCCATCGCTCATCCATATATTTATATGTACATATTCTTAATCATTCCTTTACACGTGTGTGAAATTGTTAGATTACTTGTTAGATATTACTGCACGGTCAGAACTAGAAGCACAAGCATTTCGCTACACCCGCATTAACATCTGCTAACCATGTGTATGTGACAAATAAAATGTGATTTTGAGAAGTATAGGCTACCTAGCCTGCGTGCAAATGTAGGCATATAAATGTGCACATTTGGGAATCTGATAGCATTTCTGATTGGTTTAATGCACCACCACTTATGAGCTGTGGAGCTTCTCAAAGTAACGTTATCTTCACCTCGAACAGCAAGAAAACAAAGTGTGTTTTTACATCCATTGAGAATTACAATAATTCCTCAATTAATTTGAATAATCTTTCCAACTCTATCCCTTTTGATAACCACTCAGCATGAAAAGGAAAAATATTCAAATCCAGTTGAATTGTCATAAAATAGGCCTACCTGATTACCTCTTATCCCTTGCGCAAATAGCCTACAGCTGTGTCTGTTCTGAGCTCACAGGAGGTGGAAACTGAGGGCCCAGAATATTTTACACAATGTTCCAAGGAGCTTCAGGCCAGACCCAAGTTAATAGTTGATACAATGTTTCAAGCTGTTGCAAACAGGTCATGCATAGCCAATGTAATTTAAATTCTTTTTTAAAAAGTGTATTTTAATTTGTATACATTTTTAGCCTCTTTCTCCCAATTTTAATTATGATCTTGTCCCATTGCTGCAACTCCCCAACAGGCTCGGGAGAGGCGAAGGTCGAGTCATGACCGAAACATGACCCACCAAACTGCACTCCTTAACACTCGTCCGCTTAACCCGGAAGCCAACTGCACCAATGTGTCTGAGGAAACACAGTTCAACTGACGACCGAAGTCAGCCTGCAGGCACCTGGCCCGCCACAAGAAGTCGCTAGAACGCGATGAGCCAAGTAAAGCCCCCGCCGGCCAAACCCTCCCCTAACCCGGACGACGCTGGGCCAATTGTGCGCCTCCCTATGGGACTCCCTGTCACGGCCGGTTGTGACACAGCCTGGGATCGATCCCGGGTCTGTAGTGACACCTCAAGCACTGCGATGCTTTGTCTTAGACTGCTGCGCCACTCGGGAGGCCCAGGATATTTATTTTTATCAGGTTGTTTTCTACCTGCAGGCTGCAATGTTTTCATTTGTTGGCTTTATAGGTTATTTTTTACATAGATGGCAATTGTTACTTTATAGGTTTGTCTCATTTTCATTTGGATAGAATTTTGATTAACCACATGATAATGAGTCTGAGATACGAAGGCATAAATTAAATTGTTGCACGAAAATGTGCATATGAAAACCAGAATTTGAACGCAGATCGGAAGAAATGGTAAGATCAATTGGCATTCACTAGCAATTTCAGGAGCATAATGGCAGAATCTGCGAAAGCCAGTAGGAGCGGGAGAATGGTCGGGACAGGTGAAGGTTTTTCTTCTGGTTAGCTTGATCTCTGGTTATCTTGATCTCTGGCTCCCTCTTGAGTCATTTCTGTCTTAATTCATCAAACAGTGAGCTTAAAGCATCAGACAAGCTCAATGCATATATAGTTGATTTTATTAAAACATTTGGGTGTTACACGTTTTACAAATAAACGTTTTAATTTTGACCAATCGATTGGTCGAAAGAACAGACGACTTTCGATCAACTAAGATTTTTGTTTTGTTGGGGACAGCCCTAATGCCCAGTAATGTGAAATCTAAAGATCAAGGCCTAATGAATGAATTTAAATTGACTTATTTACTTGAATGAACTAACTCAGTAAAATCTTTGAAATTGTTGCATTTATATTTTTGTTCAATGTACATAACTGTTCTAAGTTGAACACCTTTGTTCGCAGCAGCTCATCAGCACTGGATCATACACAGCAATAACACAGGTATCAGATCTGTCACAGTATTGCTACAGAGATTCAATAGCAAGGTAATATACACACTGTTCTAGGATCAATCATAGTATTATTACAGAGAGGGGTTTAAAACCTGTTGAGGATAGGGGGTGCTGTTTTCACTTTGGGGGAAAATCGTTCCCAATTTAAACGGCCTCGTACTCAATTCTTGCTCGTACAATATGCATATTATTATTACTATTGGATAGAAAACACTCTAGTTTCTAAAACCGTTTGAATTTTGCCTGTGGGTAAAACACAACTCATTTGGCAGCACACTTTGTGACCAGGAAGTGGAAAGTCTGAAATCGATGCTGTATTCAAGTGGCTGCCTATAAATGGGCATGATACGTATGACTATACGTGCACGTCATACACCTTCCCCTGGATGTCAAGAGGAAGTGAGAGGAAAAAGGAGTTGATTATCTCTGACGTTGAATGAGCCCTCTTGGAACAACGTGTCCCCCATTTTCTGTTTTCTGCAAGGCGCGTGTTGGACCTGTTATTGCCTACTGGAAACCTGTCGTTATGGGCCAATATGATCTCCGGCTTTGATTTTATTTGATACATGTTACAATATCATCCTAAAGTATGTTTTTTCAATATAGTTTCATTCGATTATTGAACTTTATTCGGGACGTTCGGCGTGTTACGTTGTTTGACTTTGTTGACGTTGGAGAGCTTAGCGCTGCATGGCCAGTGTGCTTGCTAATTCAAGAGGGAAAGAGGACGTTCTGAATCCAAAACAACGACGGTTCTGGACAAAGGACACCTTATACAACATTCTGATAGAAGATCAGCAAAAGTAGGAACCATTTTGTGATGCTATTTCATATATCTGTCGAACTGTGTACTAGTAGCTTTGCGCTCAGGTTTTGGTTATTCCCTTACCATAACTAAGTCTTATGTCGTAATGAAGATATTTGTAGAATTCTAACACTGCGATTGCATTAAGAACTAATGGATCTATCGTTTCCTATACAACATGTATTTTTTTGTAATGTTTATGAATAGCTATTTGGTCAGAATAGGTGAGAGTCTAATAGAAATATCCGCACATTCTGGGAAAAAGATGCTACGTTAGCACGTTATGCTACGTTGTATAACCACGGATTTCAGCTCTAAATATGCACATTTTCGAACAAAACATAAGTGTATGTATAACCTGATGTTATAGGACTGTCATCTGAGGAAGGTTTATGAAGGTTAGTGAAATTTAACTTTTACTTGGTACCCATCACGGATCCGGGAGCACCCCCCACAGTAAAAAAGCTGACTAGCATAGCCTAGCATAGCGTCACAAGTAAATACTAGCATCTAAATATCATTAAATCACAAGTCCAAGACACCAGATGAAAGATACATCTTGTGAATCCAGCCATCATTTCTGATTTTTAAAAATGTTTTACAGGGAAGACACAATATGTAAATCTATTAGCTAACCACGTTAGCAAAAGACACCACTTTTTTTACTCCTTCAGTAGCTATCACTAATTTGACTAAATAAAGATATATATAGCCACTAACCAAGAAACAACTTCATAAGATGACAGTCTGATAACATATTTATGGTATAGCATATGTTTTTTTTGAAAAATGTGCATATTTCAGGTATAAATCACAGTTCTACATTGCAGCTGCAATCTGAAATAGCGTTGGAAGCAGCCGGAATAATTACAGAGACCGACGTCAATTACCAAAATACTCATCCTAAAACATTTCTGAAAAATACACAGCATACAGCAATCGAAAGACACAGATCTTGTGAATCCAGACAATATTTCAGATTTTCTAAGTGTTTTACAGCGAAAACACAATATATCGTTATATTAGCATACCACATGAGCTAACATCACCCCAGCATTGAATCAAAGCAAAAGGGGCGATAACGTTATCGCCACCAAAATATATTAATTTTTTCACTAACCTTCTCAGAATTCTTCAGATGACAGTCCTGTAACATCATATTACACAATGCATATAGAGTTTGTTCGAAAATGTGCATATTTAGCATCACAAATCGTGGTTATGCAATGTAATCTGTCAAAACATGGCATGCATTCTGGACGGCGCCATCTTGGAAAGGCACCTATGTTTACGATTATTTATCGATTAGATTGACTAAAAAAATACAGGTTGGACAGCTAATGAAATATGCATTGGTTATTAATGCAACCGCTGATTTAGATTTTTAAAATTAACGTTACTAGACATACATTGTGAGTTACAGCCAGACTAGTGCCGCAGAAAATGGCCGACAACTGCGTTTACATTTTTCCACATAAATACGGAATAAAATCATAAATAACTCTTACTTTTGGACGAGCTTCCATCAGTATCTTGGGCAATGTGTTCTTTGTCAAAAAGAATCGTTGCTTTGTTGTAAAACGACCTCTTCAACCTCGGAACTAGCAGCTAACGATAGCTACACGGCACACACATGTCCAAATCCTCAAACGCAATACTAAGGAAATTCCGAAAAATAGCAATATACTCGCATAAACTGATATAAATCGGTTTCAAATAACTTCGTTATGATGTTTCTAACACCTATATCGAATTAAATCACAGACGGATAGATCTTTGGTCAATAACGAGAGCTTTTGAGCATGCCATTCTGATGTCCTCTCTTGCGCCTTGGCGAGCGTCCAAAAGAACGTACATGTCACTCCATTGCCTTTTATAAACTCTGAGAAATACGTAGAGACTCCATTCCACTTCTCATTGGTTACTGACATCCAGGGGAAGGCGGGTGCAGTTCATTTCGATCCATAGGGCACACACAGAGCTTTAAACTGATCTGAGAACAGAGACTATTTTTCTGACCTTCGCATGTCCTGTCATGATTTTCGCTGTAGAAAGAGTTCTGGTTCACCCACAGACATAATTCAAACGGTTTTAGAAACTAGAGATTGTTTTCTATCCAATAGTAATAATAATATGCATATTGTACGAGCAAGAATTGAGTATGAGGCAGTTTAATTTGGAGACGATATTTTCCAAAGTGGAAACAGCACCCCCTGTATTGAGAAAAGGTTTTAATATCTTTTGCTGGTTTATTCGCTAACATGCCTATTGCTATCGCTAACGTGCCTTGATGAATGAATGCGGTAGTGTGGTAGGCTATTGTAGTAAGCTAATATAATGCTATATTGTGTTTTCGCTGTAAAACACTTAAAAAATCGGAAATATTGGCTGTATTCACAAGATCTTTGTCTTTCATTTGCTATACACCATGTCTTTTTCAGAAATGTTTTATGATGAGTATTTCGGTATGTCACGTTGGTGTCTGTAATTATTCTGGCTGCTTTCGGTGCAATTTCTGATTGTAGCCGCAATGTAAACTATGATTTATACCTGAAATATGCACATTTTTTGAACAAAACATAGATTTATTGTATAACATGTTATAAGACTGTCATCTGATTAAGTTGTTTCTTGGTTTCTTTGGTTTGTTCTAGGTTAGTTTGGTTGATTTTGTGCATGCTACCTGTGCTGTGAAAAATGTCTGTGCTTTTTTTCTATTTGTTGGTGAGCTAACATAAATATATATTGTGTTTTCCCTGTAAAACATTTAAAAAATCGGACATGTTGGCTGGATTCACAAGATGTGTATCTTTCATTAGCTGTATTGGACTTGTTAATGTGTGAAAGTTAAATATTTCTAAAAAAATATTTTTTGAATTTCGCGCTCTGGCTTTTCAGTGGAATGTGGGAGGAGTTCCGCTAGCGGAACGGGGGGGCGAGACAGGTTAATGCAGCCTTAAACAGAATTATAACATAACCTTGCTTTTAAACAAGTTACATGATAAGATTGGGCTCGGTACATCTGCTATTGTCTGGTTTTAGATTAGAACTACCTAAGATCGACATGTATCCATGTGAATGGGATTAAATCTGACCTGGTATAGGTTTTATTCTATGTCCTGTGCTTTTCACCATTATCAAAATGCAAACTTTGGGGTAAAGCGTTACTGCTGCAGATGTTCTTTTCCTTACCTGCTGATCTCACAGGCCACTCTGCCCTTCATCTCGATGACATCAGAGGAAGTAGCGAACCCCAGACGTCTCAGAACACGCTTCCTGCACTTCAGCTCGTCCATCTGCAGGACGGTCCTAGCCTTTTTCAGCTCCCGCTTGGCTGCTTTAATGTCCCCTGCAATCTGACAGACAGAGACACAGGATAACATAACTGCTTAAAACATTACCCTCTAGTAAGGATAAAGAAAATAGTCTCTGTGGATCAAAAAGGGGCTTAGGCATTGCAGGGGGCGTTGCAATTGGTGCAGCAGAATTTAAAAAACATTTTAAAGGCCCTCATTTTTGTGTGAATTATTTCAGCATTTTTATGCCAATTTCCTGCAATTCTCCATGGAGTCAAGACACATTTTATCAGCTTTAAAGTTAATTTCCTACAATTTTACACATTTTGCCATGGAGCTGAGAGAAAATGTTGCCTTTTTAAAGTACATTTCTAAGGATTCTACATATTCTGCCATGAGGTGAGAAACTGTTGCAGTTTAAGATAATTCCCTGCATTTTTCCACGGGTAATGCTGTTTTTCTGCTCAAACTTAAAAGCAATACTGTTAAATTCATTTTTATTTATTTTTTATGTTCAATTACCCTGATGGTCTAGCTTTGATTTTGGTGATTGCTAGCGCACATAGATATCATTATAAAATGTCCTTGTTTTTGAAAGAAAAGCTCATATTTTGTCCATTAAAATCACATCAAATTGATCAGAAATACAGTGTAGACGTTGTTAATGTAAATGACTATTGTAGCTGGAAATGGCAGATTTTTAAGGCTAATTGATCATTAAAAAACCCTTTTGCAATTATGTTAGCACAGCTGAAAACTGTTGTTCTGATTAAATAAGCAATAAAACTGGCCTTCAGACTAGTTGAGTATCTGGAGCATCATTATTTGTGGGTTGGTTTCAGGCTCAAAACGGCCAGAAGCAAAGTACTTTCTTCTGAAACTCGTCAAATTGATAACTAGAATGCCAAAGGTCTGCAAGGCTGTAATTGCTGCAAATGGAGGATTCTTTGACGAAAGCAAAGTTTGAAGGACACAATTATTATTTCAATTAAAAATCATTAATTATAACCTTGTCAACGTCTTGACTATATTTCCTATTCATAATTTTGCAACTCATTTCATGTATGTTTTCATGGAAAACAAGGACATTTCTAAGCGTATCACCATTATCTTTCCAACATGTTATATCTGGTTTTAGTTTTACATTCTAAAAATGTATTTTAAATTCGTATATATAAAAAAACAAATAGTTTGGACTTAGGCATCCAAAATATGCTTAGGCGGCCCACCCAAGTGCTTCTATGGCAGAAAAATCCCTGCTCTCAGTGCAAACAATCCTTTAAAATGTGCTATTTTAATCATATAAATCAAATGTTTCAATTGTAAATAGTCCAGTGGCCATTTGATTAATTGTTCAGCAGTCTTATGGCTTGGGGGTAGGAGCAAGATATAGTTAACAGTTAACGTCCCGTTAGTAGGATAGTCTCGTACAGAGCTAACCCAGTTTATTCTCCAGCGATTGTACGTTGGCCAATAGATCGGACGGTAGAGGCGAGTTACCCACTTGCCGCAAAAGTCTCACAAGACACCCCCATCTCCCCCCTCTGTACCCGTCTTTTCGTCACCCGAATGACGGGGATTTGGGCCTGGTTTCGGAGAAATCGTACTATTTCGCGTCGGACTCATTAAAGAGAAAATCTTCGTCCAGTTCGAGGTGAGTAATCGCTGTTCTGATATCCAGAACCTCTTTCGGTCCTATTTTTTAAAAGTTAACCTTTATATAACTAGGCAAGTCAGTTAAGAACAAATTCTTATTTACAATGACGGCGAAACCCAGACGACGCTGGGCCAAATGTGCACCGCCCTATGGGACTCCCAATCACGGCCGGATGTGATGCAGGCTGGATTCGAACCAGGTACTGCAGTGACGCCTCTTGCACTGAGATGCAGTGTCTTAGACCACGGCGCCACTCGGGAGCCCAGTGGAGACGGAAGCAGCAACATTATGTACAAAATAAGTTACAAACAATGCGAAAAAACTGTCTGTAGGGAGCATGTAATATAGCACAGTTGGTTAAGAGCCCGTAAAACAGCACAGAGCTGCCTTGCATGACTGAAGCTGCAAACTGAGGGATGAAATCCAATCAGGACACAGCTGAGACCAACAGTGTTGGTTAACAGTCTCGGTCTGTCTTACAGGCCAGTTTGTTCCTCTCCGTCACACACCTTGTGTAACTGTAATTCTCAAGTCATGCCAAATCAAACACAGTGTGTTTGTAATCTGGTTTATAGGGCTTTGTCCCTCCCCATGCACAGATATGTAATATATCTCACATACATCGATTGCGCAGAGGTCACAGAGGTCATGACCTAGGCCAGTTGTAGGAGTAGGGCCCGTTTCACACTACAGAGCTAACTTTAACCTCTAATTCCTCCCAAACCCGGATCCGGGAGCACCCCCCACAGTAAAAAAAGCTGACTAGCATAGCCTAGCATAGCGTCACAAGTAAATACTAGCATCTAAATATCATTAAATCACAAGTCCAAGACACCAGATGAAAGATACACATCTTGTGAATCCAGCCATCATTTCTGATTTTTTAAATGTTTTACAGGGAAGACACAATATGTAAATCTATTAGCTAACCACGTTAGCAAAAGACACCACTTTTTTTACTCCACCAGTTTTTTACTCCATCAGTAGCCATCACTAATTCGACCAAATAAAGATATAAATAGCCACTAACCAAGAAACAACTTCATAAGATGACAGTCTGATAACATATTTATTGTATAGCATATGTTTTTTTTAGAAAAATGTGCATATTTCAGGTATAAATCACAGTTCTACATTGCAGCTGCAATCTGAAATAGTGCCGAAGCTGCCAGAATAATTACAGAGACCAACGTCAAATACCTAATTACTCATCTTAAAACATTTCTGAAAAATACACAGCGTACAGCAAATGAAAGCCCAACATCTTGTGAATCCAGCCAATGTCAGATTCTTTAAGTGTTTTACAGCGAAAACACAATATAGCATTATATTAGCTTAGCACAATAGCCAGAAACACAAGCAATTTACCAGCAGCACAGGTTAGCGATCGTACCAATACAGCAAAAGATATATAATTTTTGACTAACCTTGATATACTTCGTCAGATGACAGTCCTGTAACATCATATTACACAATGCATATAGGTTTTGTTCGAAAATGTGCATATTTAGCAGCACAAATCGTGGTTATACAATGTGATCAGTGGCAACAGGTCATGCATTCTGGCCGGCGCCATCTTGGAAAGGCACCTAATCTAATCAATAAATAATCGTAAACTTGACTAAAAAATACAGGTTGGACAGCAAATGAAAGATGCATTAGTTATTAATGCAACCGCTGAGTTAGATTTTTAAAATTAACGTTACTAGACATACAGTGTGCGTTACAGCCAGACTAGTGCCGCAATAATGGCGGACAAATGCGTTTACATTTTTCCACATAAATACGGAATAACATCATAAATAGCTCTTACTTTTGGACGAGCTTCCATCAGAATCTTGGGCAAGTGGTCCTTTGTCCAAAAGAATCGTTGCTTGGTTGTAAAACGTCGTCTTCAACTTCGGAATTAGCAGCTAACATTAGCTATGTGGCCACAACATGCCCAAATGTTCAAAGCGCAATACTAAGGAAATTCCGAAAATAGCAATATACTCGCATAAACTGATATAACTCGGTTTAAAATAACTTCGTTATGATGTTTCTAACACCTATATCGAATTAAATTACAGACGGATATAGCTAAGGCCGATAACTGAGCGTTTCAAAATGCCATCCTGAGGTCTTGCTTTGCGCAATGACGAACGTCGAAAAGAGAGCTCCCTTCGTTCCTTGGCCTTTTATAAGCTCTGAGAACTACGTAGAAACTCCATTCCACTTCTCATTGGTTACTGACATCCAGGGGAAGGCGGGTGCAGTTCATGTCGACCCATAGGATACATACAGAGCTTTAAACTGATCTGAGAACAGAGCCTCGTTTTCAGACCTTCGCAGTTCCTGTCATGAATTTCACTGCAGAAAGAGTTCTGGTTCACCCACAGACATAATTCAAACGGTTTTAGAAACTAGAGATTGTTTTCTATCCAATAGTAATAATAATATGCATATTGTACGAGCAAGAATTGAGTACGAGGCAGTTTAATTTGGGAACGATAAATGTCCAAGTTGAAACAGCACCCCCTGTAGTGTCAAGAGGTTATTAATTAACCAAGCCGAGCTGTACTGTACCAGCCTGGCTACACATTCACCATATGTGCTGGAATTGAATTGGGAGAAAGGACAGTGTGGAATGGAAAATATAATAACCAAGCCAGCAAAGTCGGACTACAGCTGGGACTTAACACTAATGCTTTCACAGGCACCTGGCCGCAAAACTATATTCATTTTCCTCCTTATTTCTTTGAAAACTCCTCCTCTGCATTTCAAAGCTAGCCAATTAAAAAGACAAAGATTTGGTACACAACCTTCCCCACAGTGTTTTCCACTCAATATAATATATGTTTATAGATGTTATTTATTTGGTGTATTGCAACAACAAAAAAAGGTTTAATCTAATAAGTAAACTTGAGTTCTTACTGATTGTTTTTAGTGGTAAAGACTGACTTCAAAGAGACCACATTCAAGTCCTCCATCCCCCACTTAGTCTGACTGCTGCTCTCTGGCTCCACAACAAAACCCCGCCCGGCCATCTAGAGGTGTGAAAACCCAGCCAGCCTACAAGTAGATGGTAAGTGCTTTACAGCTGAAAGGGACTTGGGACCATCAGCACAATCTTGTGTAGAGGGTGTGTTGTAAGTCCAGTCATTGTAAATAATGTGTCATTTTTTTACTTTGTGTTTGTGGTGTGTACACTTATGACATTAGATCAGTGTTGGCTGCTAACTTGACCCATCTTATCCCTTATCTTTCACCTGTGTTTGAAGACATTGGATCAGCATTCTTGTTGGGTCTCCTGTTAGTACATTTTATGCAGGGAAGCTTATAATTCATAATGTATGACATTCCTGGGAGTGCGTAAACTTGTATTTTTTATTAGCATAGCATTTTTGTATGTTTTCTATAGTTATGTTCTTGAAAATGTATCAATTTATCAATTCAGCCACTTGGGTACATTTGGGAAAATCGTGACAGACACCTGGGTGACTTCATTCTAAATGTCATGTAGCTTGCTCATTCTTCAAGTATTCAGTTTTAAACTTTGCACAAACACTGTTGCCCTCTTGTGGACACCATCTAAATTACATCCAGCTTCAAGGCTAGATGTGTGACCTTTCTCTTGCATTTCAGAGATGGTACAACAAAAATAGTTTTTTTCTTCTCTTTTTCTTTTCTTCTACCAGATCTATTGTGTTATATTCTCCTACATTCATTTCACATTTCCACAAACTTCAAAGTGTTTCCTTTCAAATGGTACCAAGAATATGCATATCCTTGCTTCAGGGCCTGAGCTACAGGCAGTTAAGTTTGGGTACGTCATTTAAGCAGAAATTAGAAAAGAAAACGCGGCTGATCCCTAACAAGTTAATTTCTTCAGGATTGGTTTCCTGTCATCGGGACAGTTGTAAATCATGTAGCGCAATGTCATGTAAGCCGATTTTAGCACAACATTTTTTTGTGGTACATATAAGTGTCTTATATCGTCCGAACGCTTAAATTCTTGCTAATCTAACTGCATTGTCCTATTTACAGTAGCTATTACTGTGAAAACGGCCATGCTATTGTTTGAGGAGAGCACAAAACAACAAAACACTTCACCACGACAGGTTTGATACATTCACATCTAAAGGTGAAATATGTACTTACATTCTGAAATCTTGCTCTGATTTGTCATCCTAAGGGTCCCAGAAACAACGTGTCGTTATCATATACTAAAAAGGGCCATATAGCATAAATGATCGATTTTGTATTTCCACCCGTTCAACTTGCAAAGAAAGGAATCTGTGAAAATCTAACGCTAAACGTTGTTTCAACCAGTCAAATTACATACGTATTTATTAATCAGACACCCTAAAATATAACCAGACTTCACTATATTGTTCGGCATTTAGTATATCCAATAGGACACCAATTTTAGTAAGGGATGACACGGGCGGTGTTCACTTGATTGACTAACTTTGTCAAACGAGCACCAATCGTGTTCAAACCTAGCTACATAGCCAATGAGCTGGGCTTTATGAGAGTATGTGGAAACCCAGTATCCGTGGCACAATCGTCCAGCAAACCTTGCGCGCCAGAAGGCTAGTTCTCTTGGACATTCATGCAAGAAAATGGCAAAGCGCGTTACGCATACCTGTGAGTTATGAAAACTAAGTGTTTTGCAAATGTTGAACTTATATGTTGAACAATATGGCTACTAATATTGGAAAAACGAAATCAAAGTCCAAGTATATCGATTTTGGACCATAGTCTTGCAGAAAAATATAATAGACAACAGCTAAATGAGAGGATGCTAACGATAGACGGGTAAGTGAAATACGAGTCTTTATATTATTTTATATTGCATCACATCCGGCCGTGATTGGGAGTCCCATAGGGAGGCGCCCAATGTCGTCCGGGTTTGGCCGGGGTAGGCGTCATTGTAAATAAGAATTTGTACTGACTTGCCTAGTTAAATAAAGTTCAATTAAAAAGATGAACAGTCGTTTGGTGCTGAATGTTCTGCCAAAATGTGAGTAAGTGAATGAGAGCCAGATCCAATATTATTTTCCTCTGATACTCACCCTGTGCTTGTTTATGTCAGTACATTACTGACAGAACGTTGTATGGTTCCCTGCCACACACACTGCAGTGTGGTCCTACAGGACATGAACAAACCAACTATCCAAAATAACACCACCCCACCCATCCTCACCAGGGCTTTCTTCTCGCAGAGGGAGTAGACAGCCTCCAGGCTGGGGTCAGAGTGCATGGGGTGGGAGTACATCCTGTGTTCGAACGCCTCCACCTTCTGGATGATCTTCTTCAGGCCTGGGTCCTTGATGCCCATGTCATCAATGGGGTCCAGCAGGGGAAGAACTCCGTCTGGGAAGCGCTTCTGCACCTCCTGTGTGGTGGAGACGGGACCAGAAAATGAAGCATAAGAACAGCTTTAATGAAAGTAGAATACAATAAAACTATATATAACCGTCTCCAATGTCCCAGCCTGTTTTCGTGGAATAAAACTGATTTCTGAGTAGCTTGAGCAATAGTGTTAATGGTTGAGAAAGGCATTGATGAACACAAGGCTTTGTCTCTCACCTGTATGGATTTCAGCATGCTTTGTCTGTTGTCATAAGGCCGGAGGTCTTTGGGGATGTAGAGACGGACGGAACTGATAGAGGTCAGGAGGCGGAGCATCACAGGAACCACCTGATCGCAAAGACAAATAGTATATTATTTTATGTATAGTTAATCTCTAAATATATTAGTATCTATTTAGTATCCAATATGGTAGCCATCATCGACTGCAGCAGGAGATCCTGAACACTTAATAGGGGTTTTAAACACAAATACAGCACTAAAATGCTATCCTGACTGCTGCTATGTCTACAAGTCTGTGGGATCTTTATCTAGGCACAAACTGAAGAACACCTGATTCAACTAATCAACCTTTCCAGTTTAAATCAAACTTGTTCCCCTAGCCTGTACTTCTAGCTAATGCAGCATAACGCATTTAGCAGGAGCCAGCCCAGAGAGCAGGACCAGGAAGTGTTTCAGCTGGAGTTTATGGGCTCCTCAGCGATAATATGAGACAAGAGGCAGCCAGGCAGCTGAAGCACTCTTGATCTAGACACAGAGCTCAGGAGTTTAGGACTGGTTGACAGAACTGAACAACAAGACACTGGGACTCTAAAGGGACTAGCGTACAATGGAGGAAACATGTGCCGCAACAGAAGAGGCAGTTTTAATGCATGGAATTATGTAGATCTGGGTTCAAATACCACTTGAGATCTATCAAATACTTTGAGTGTATGCTTTAACCTGCCTGGAGGGCCAGGTGGTGGGCATGGTTTGTACTTTTGGGGCTGTTCTATTGGTCCATTAAGCCACGCAAACTTAAGTCAAATGTGCAGCAGCAACAGCTAATGGAATCAAGTAAAAAATAACACTGTGGGAGTGTGTGTGAATATGAACTCTTAACTGAAAGAGATCTAAGACTTTGGAAGGTGTTTATATTACATGGAAGGTTAACAAACCAAATGTTTTGAACGAGGAGCATCTTTCCCAACCACACCAGTATGGTATGTTTCAATGTGAGAATGAAGGAATGTCTTAGATGGCGGTAAATTAGATACCATTTTAGAAAATTTATCTTAAAATCTAAAGATGATGCCATAGAGATGCAATATAGCCAAAAACAATTCCATTTAATTGTGTGGTTGTTGCTTTAAGTTGAAGGGAAGCTCTCGAGGACACAGCCCAGCAGCAGTTTGACCACTAACACCTTGGCCATGTTTGATTTCCTTCAGTCTCAAGGACAGTAACCCCTCCCATAATAATTGTGTGTGGTGTATATTCTAGAATACATTCATGTTGGATTCCATCCTACTGCTGACCACCAAACTAGGAGTATACAGTGTCCAGTCATCACAGCAATGCATACACATTGACTATTTCTCAACTATTGGGTCTCTGACCCTGTGTGAGGTCGTACAGGGTCAAATGAAGTGCACTAGACTAGGGAATAGGGTGCCACTTCTGACAGAGCCATGGCGTTTCCCATCATATGCACACCTGCATTTCACCCTTCTCCCCAGTGGCAGCAGGTTTAGCAGCCTCTGTAGCTGCATTCTTCACACTCTCCTGACTACAGTGGACCAGCACCTCCACCACGTACAGAGGGTCTGCATCACCTGTACTGGCCTGGAGAAGGAAACATACATACTCAACATGGGCACGACATTAAGCTGAAGGACAACACGTACATTACACAAAGGCCAAAACACAAGCGATAAACTATATCTACTTTGTAGTTACTTTAAATACTAAATGGTATGTTTTCAAAGATACTTTCTGATAACATTCAACATAAACTCAGCAAAAAAAGAAATGTCCCTTTTTCAGGACCCTGTCTTTAAAAGATAATTCGTAAAAATCCAAATAACTTCACAGATCTTCATTGTAAAGGGTTTGAACACTGTTTCCCATGCTTGTTCAATGAATCATACACAATTAATGAACATGCACCTGTGGAACAGTCGTTAAGACACTAACAGCCTCTGTACGTGGTGGAGGTGCTGGTAGGCAATTACGGTCACAGTTCTGAAAACTTAGGACACTAAATAGGCCTTTCTACTGACTCTGAAAAACACCAAAAGAAAGATGCCCAGGGTCCCTGCTCATCTGCGTGAACGTGCCTTAGGCATGCTGCAAGGAAGCATGAGGAATGCAGATGTGGCCAGGGCAATAAATTGCGATGTCCGTACTGTGAGACACCTAAGACAGCGCTACAGAGAGACAGGACGGACAGCTGATCGTCCTCGCAGCGGCAGACCACGTGTAACAACACCTGCACAGGAACGGTACATCCGAACATCACACCTGCGGGACAGGTACAGGATGGCAACAACAACTGCCCGAGTTACACCAGGAATGCACAATCCCTCCATCACTGCTCAGACTGTGCTCAGTAGGCTGAGAGAGGCTGGACTGAGGGCTTGTAAGCCTGTTGTAAGGCAGGTCCTCACCAGACACCCCCGGCAACAACGTCGCCTATGGGCCCAAACCCACCGTCGCTGGAACAGACAGTACTGGCAAAAAGTGCTCTTCACTGACGAGTCGCAGTTTTGTCCAGTTTTGTCACCAGGGGTGATGGTCGGATTCGCATTTATCGTCGAAGGAATGAGCGTTACACCGAGGCCTGTACTCTGGAGCGGGATCAATTTGGAGGTGGAGGGTCCGTCATGGTCTGGGGCGGTGTGTCACAGCATCATCGGACTGAGCTGGTTGTCATGCCAGGCAATCTCAACGCTGTGCGTTACAGGGAAGACATCCTCCTCCCTCATGTGGTACCCTTCATGCAGGCTAATCCTGACATGACCCTCCAGCATGACAGAGCCACCAGCCATACTGCTCATTCTGTGCGTGATTTCCTGCAAGACAGGAATGTCAGTGTTCTGCCATGGCCAGCGAAGAGCCCGGATCTCAATCCCATTGAGCACGTCTGGGACCTGTTGGATCGGAGGGTGAGGGGCTAGGGCCATTGCCCCCAGAAATGTCTGGGATCTTGCAGGTACCTTGGTGGAAGAGTGGGGTAACATCTCACAGCAAGAACAGGCAAATCTGGTGCAGTCCATGAGAAGGAGATGCACTGCAGTACTTAATGCAGCTGGTGGCCACACCAGATACTGATTGTTACTTTTGATTTTGACCCCCCCCTTTGTTCAGGGACACATTATTCCATTACTGTCAGTCATATGTCTGTGGAACTTGTTCAGTTTATGTCTCAGTTTATGTCTCAGTTGTTGAATCTTGTTATGTACATACAAATATTTACACATGTTAAGTGTGCTGAATAAAGTGAGAAAGTCTATTTTTTTGCAGAATTTATCCATATTACCTTGACGTTTGACTTCTTTGAGAAATTAACAACCACGCCCCATCCAAAGTCAACATCTTCGTTTTTGACCTGTAAAAAAGGGTCAACGCAATAGGCACATCTGTATGTTTAGCAATAACCATAATAGTTCCTTATCTTAACTTAGTTTTGCTATGTTTCCTATTTGCGGAAGCCTTATTAAACAGAACATAAAGACAAACTAGATGGGAAATGGTGGAGCACATTTTGTCTGTGTGGTTGTGCTATATAGTAAGTATTTCAGTTGGTGGTGTTGGCTGTGGTATGAGTGCTATTTGTTTCTAACCTTGACCAGTCTACCAGGCTGGAGGAAAGGAAGGCAGTACTTGGGTTTGTGGACAAACTCCTCGATCTCTTTGCCCAGTTTAGCCAGCTGCTGGCGGATCTTATAGTAAGTGACCACACTCTCCTCGTTGGGGATCTCTATGGCGTTATACATCTTCTCCAGCTTCCCCATCTCTGTGGAGTTAAAACAGAGTTCAATCATACCCAGAGAAAAACTAGAATGGGGATTCTCGTACTCTATTCTAATTCTAAGGTGATCATAGCAAACCTAACACATTGTCCACAGCGGTGGTCAAACGACACAGAAATAGCACCTGATGTTGCCATGTACAGTGTACAAAACATTAAGAACACCTTGCTACTATTGAGATGCTTGCTTGACGGTCAGTGCATCAATACCGGTATTTCGTAAAATACGGTATACCGCGCAGCCCTAAGTGACATCAGTAAGGGACCATAGCTATCACCTGGATTCACCTGGTCAGTCTACATCATGGAAAGAGCAGGTGTTTATGTTTTGTACACTCAGTGTATAGAGTTCAGATGCTCAAAGATAAAACATGCATTTACAAAACTTTACTTATGCTATACTTAGCCAGACCAAATCAACAGAACATTGAATCAACTTGGTAAATTCATTTGAATAAAGCACCACTGGCAGGGGAATTCCTATTAAAGAGGATCCGAGAATTACATATAGGACTAGACTTGAGAAGTTGTCTGCACTCACTCTCTACAACGCCGGGCACAGCCCTGTAGTGCTGAAACTGGTAGAAAGACTTCTCCAGCATGTACTCCGGGTTGATCTCCTCCACTCGCAACAGGTTGAGAACCATGTTGTAGGTGAGGTGGAATGCACTGTTGAGAGGGTCAGCTGAGCCCTGTGGAGAGCGGGAGGAGAGAGAGAGGAAGGTTAGACTGGTCGCTATTCAGCAGGTTGAGGACCATGTTGTAGATGAGGTGGAACAGGAGAGGAAGTTGACTGAGCGATACATCAAATTAATTAGATTAAGTCGAATGTATGTTTTTTTGTGCGAATTTCCAGATTCCTTCATGGCAAGAAACAATGTTTTTTTGTATTTTTCGTTTATGTCCGCTTGTTCCCATGTTGTCTTTTTGGTCTCGTCTCCTTCGCTCCTTCTGTGCACCTTCTGTGCACCTTCTGTGCACCTTCTGTGCACCTTCTCATTTATACCAGAGATCTGAATATAATGACGAAATGCTCATGTTTCCACCCTAATAATGGGAGTTTTTGTCCCAAAGGCTGAAAGGCAGGCGACAAACTTAGGTCCAAAATAAGCCCATAGAAACGCATTGGGCTTATTTGGGACAGATTCTGGCGAGAGTGAAAACTCCCGCTTCGCCTCTTCCTCTGTTTACACACACACACCAAGCCGCACCCCCTGCCACTCACAACAACAAAAGTTGAGAGATCACTTCTTCCTCTCGGTCAAGCGGTTTCAACTCGCTATTTGCATTTGGAGGTTTGGTCCAACAGAATGGGTCATATGGACACAAACACATAGAGACATTACACTGTAATAGAGAAGTTACCCTTTCTATCTACACCCTTTTTGTGTGAACTACTCAAATTGTGCGCAGAACAGACACTACTAAAACGAAAGTATCAATGAACATTGATTCTGGAAAATGAATGCTCAGGTTGCAGTACCGCTAGCAGCTTTTTAGCCAAAGACTTTTACTAGCTGTCTAGTCTGTTCTATAAAAGTGTAATAAGCATAAAACAATTATATAAGGAATTGGTAACTTGTTCTCATTCTGAAAAATGAGGTAGGTCATTTATTTCAACATCTGAACAAATTGGACAGACTAGCATGCTGTTCAAATGGTTGAGACGGCTGTGTTCATAATTCAACTGTTCTGCCTTGTTCGCAAGTAAATAGATCAAAGTATGCTAAACTTAGTATAAGTATAAAGTATAAGTATAAAGATTAGCTGGCTACTCACTAGCACGTGGACTTGTGCTTGAGAGATTGTGTATGAGACCTGTGTTCATTTTTCTATAACGCCTGCTTCAAGAAGTATTTTCATTGACAGACTTAAACAAAAAAGCAGGTTAAACTATTTGATTAAATAATATTCTTAGTGGGGCTTATATTTAGCCTAAAAAAGATTGTACATGAGATATACACTATATGGCCAAAAGTGTGTGGACACCTGCGCATCGAACATTCTAAAATCATTGACATTCATTTGGAGTTGGTCCCCCCTTTGCTGCAATAACAGCCTCCACTCTTCTGGGAAGGCTTTCCACTTGATATTGAAACATTGCTGCGGGAATTGCTTCCATTCAGCCACAAGAGCATTAGTGAGGTTGGGCGCTAATGTTGGGCAATTAGGCCTGGCTTGCATTCTGCACTCCAATTCATCCCAAAGGTGTTCAAATGTTGATTTTTTATTTCACCTTTATTTAACCAGGTAGGCTAGTTGAGAACAAGTTCTCATTTACAACTGCGACCTGGCCAAGATGAAGCAAAGCAGTTCGACACATACAACAACAGTTACACATGGAATAAACAAACATAGTCAATAATACAGTAGGAAAAAAAGTATATATATACAGTGTGTGCAAATGAGGTAAGATAAGGGAGGTAAGGCAATAAATAGGCCATAGTGGCGAGGTAATTACGATATAGTAATTAAACACAGGAGCGATAGATGTGCAGAAGATGAACGTGCAAGTAGATACTGGGTTGCAAAATAAATAAATACAGTATGGGGATGAGGTAGTTGGATGGGCTATTTACAGATAGGCTACGTACAGGTGCAATGATCTGTGAGCTGCTCTGACAGCTGGTGCTTGAAGTTAGTGAGGGAGATATGAGTCTCCAGCTTCAGTGATTTTTGCAGTTCGTTCCAGTCATTGGCAGCAGAGAACTGGAAGGAAAGGCAGCCAAAGGAATTGGCTTTGGGGGTGACCAGTGAAATATACCTGCTGGAGCACGTGCTGCGGGTGGGTACTGCTATGGTGACCAGTGAACTGAGATAAGGCAGGGTTTTACCTAGCAAAGACTTGTAGATGACCTGGAGCCAGTGGGTTTGGCGACGAGTATGAAGCGAGGGTCAGCCAACGAGAGCATACAGGTCGCAGTGGTGGGTAGTATATGGGGCTTTGGTGACAAAAGGGATGGCACTGTGATAGACTGCATCCAATTTGCTGAGTGTTGGAGGCTATTTTGTAAATGACATCGCCGAAGTCAAGGATCGGTAGGATAGTCAGTTTTACGAGGGTATGATTGCCAGCATGAGTGAAGGTTGCTTTTTGCAAAATAGGAAGCCAATTCAAGACTTAATCTTGGATTGGAGATGCTTAATGTGGGTCTGGAAAGTTTACAGTCTAACCAGACACCTTGGTACGTGTAGTTGTACACATATTCTAAGTCAGAACCATCCAGAGTAGTAATGCTGAACGGGCGGGCAGGTGCGGGCAGCGATCGATTGAAGAGGATGCATTTTGTTTTTACTTGCATTTAAGAGCAGTTGGAGGCCACGGAAGGAGAGTTGTATGGCATTGAAGCTCGTCTGGAGGTTAGTTAGCACAGTGTCCAAAGAAGGGCCAGATGTATACAGAATGGTGTCGTCTGCGTAGAGGTAGATCAGAGAAGCACCAGCAGCAAGAGCGACATCATTGATGTATACAGAGAAGAGAGTCAGCCCGAGGATTGAACCCTGTGGCACCCCCATAGAGACTGCCAGAGGTACGGACAACAGGCTCTCCAATTTGACGCACTGAACTCCATCAGAGAAGTAGTTGGTGACCCAGACGAGGCAGTCATTTGAGAAACCAAGGCTGTTGAGTCCGCCAATAAGAATGAGGTGATTGACAGAGTCGAAAGCCTTGGCAAGGTCGATGAATATGGCTGCACAGTATTGTCTCCTATCGATGGCAGTTATGATATGGTTTAGGACCTTGAGCGTGGCTGAGGTGCACCCATGACCAGCTCGGAAACCAGATTTCACAGCGGAGAAGGTACAGTGGGATTCAAAATGGTCGGTGATCTGTTTGTTAACTTGGCTTTCGAAGACCTTAGAAAGGCAGGGTAGGATAGATATAGGTCTGTAACAGTTTGGGTCTAGAGTGTCTCCCCCTTTGAAGAGGGGGCTGACTGCGGAAGCTTTCCAGTCTTTGGGGATCTCAGACGATACGAAAGAGAGGTTGAACAGGCTAGTAATAGGGGTTGCAACAATTTCGGCAGATCATTTTAGAAAGAGAGGCTCTAGATCAGGGGTGTCAAACTCATTCCACGGAGGGCCTAGTGTCTGCAGGTTTTTGGTTTTTCCTTTCAATAAAGCCCTAGACAACCAGGTGTGGGGAGTTCCTAACTAATTAGTGATGTTAATTCATCAATCAAGTACAAGGGAGGAGCGAAAACCCGCAGACACTCGGCCCCCCGTGGAATGAGTTTGACACCTGTGCTCTAGATTGTCTAGCCCAGGTGATTTTGTAGGGGTCCAGAATTTGCAGCTCTTTCAGAACATCAGCTATCTGGATTTGGGTGAAGGAGAATTGGGGAGGCTTGGGGGAGTTGCTGTGTGTGGGGGGGGGGGGGGTGTGCAGGGCTGTTGACCGGGGTAGGAGTAGCCAGGTAGAAAGCATGGACAGCCGTAGAAAAACGCTTTTTGAAATTCTCAATTATCATGGATTTATTGGTGGTGACAGTGTTTCCTAGCCTCAGTGTAGTGGGCAGCTGGGAGGAGGTGCTCTTAGTCTCCATGGACTTTACAGTGTCCCAGAACTTTTTTGAGTTTGTGCTACAGGATGCAAATTTCTGTTTGAAAAAGCTAGCCTTAGCTTTCCTAACTGCCTGTGTATATTGGTTCCTAACGTCCCTGAAAAGTTGCATATCACAGGGGATATTTGATGCTAGTGCAGTACGCCACAGGATGTTTTTGTGCTGGTCAAGGGCAGTCAGGTCTGGAGTGAACCAAGGGCTATACATCTGTTCCTGATTTTTTATAATGGGGCATGCTTATTTAAGATGGTGAGGAAGGCACTTTTAAAGAATAACAAGGCATCTTCAAACTGATGGGATGAGGTCAATATCCTTCCAGGATACACGGGCCAGGTCGATTAGAAAGGCCTGACCCTGAAGTGTTTTAGGGAGCGTTTGACAGTGATGAGGGGTGGTCGTTTGACCGCAGACCCATTACGGATGCAGGCAATGAGGCAGTGATCGCTGAGATCTTGGTTGAAGACAGCAGAGGTGTATTTGGAGGGAAAGTTGGTTAGGATGATATCTATGAGGGTGCCCGTGTTTACGGATTTGGAGGTGTACCTGGTAGGTTCATTGATAATTTGTGTGAGATTGAGGGCATCAAGCTTAGATTGTAGGATGGCCGGGGTGTTAAGCATGTCCCAGTTTAGGTCACCTAGCAGCACGAGCTCTGAAGATAGATGGGGGGGGCAATCAATTCACATATGGTGTCCAGGGCACAGCTGGGGGCAGAGGGTGGTCTATAGCAAGCGACAACGGTGAGAGACTTGTTTCTGGAAAGGTGGATTTTTAGAAGTAGAAGCTCAAATTGTTTGGGTACAGACCTGGATAGTAAGACAGAACTCTGCAGGCCATCTCTGTAGTAGATTGCAACTCCGCCCCCTTTGACAGTTGTATCTTTTTTTTTTTTTTTTTTTTTTTTTAAATTTTATCCCCTTTTCTCCCCAATTTTTCGTGGTATCCAATCGCTAGTAATTACTATCTTGTCTCATCGCTACAACTCCCGTACGGGCTCGGGAGAGACGAAGGTCGAAAGTCATGCGTCCTCCGAAGCACAACCCAACCTAGCCGCACTGCTTCTTAACACAGCGCGCCTCCAACCCGGAAGCCAGCCGCACCAATGTGTCGGAGGAAACACCGTGCACCCGCCCCCTCGGTTAGCGCGCACTGCGCCCGGCCCGCCACAGGAGTCGCTGGAGCGCGATGAGACAAGGATATCCCTACCGGCCAAACCCTCCCTAACCCGGACGACGCTAAGCCAATTGTGCGTCGCCCCACGGACCTCCCGGTCGCGGCCGGCTGCGACAGAGCCTGGGCGCGAACCCAGACTCTGGTGGCGCAGCATAGCACTGCGATGCAGTGCTCTAGACCACTGCGCCACCCGGGAGGCTGACAGTTGTATCTTGTCGGAAAATGTTATAGTTAGGGATGGAAATTTCAGGGGTTTTGGTGGTCTTCCTAAACCAGGATTCAGACACGGCTAAGACATCCGGATTGGCAGTGTGCTAAAGCAGTTCATAAAACAAACTTAGGGAGGATGCTTCTGATGTTAACATTAGAGGTCAAACGATTAATCGTAATGGCCAATTAATTAGGGCCGATTTCAAGTTTTCATAACAATCGGTAATCTGCATTTTTGGACACCGATTGTGGCCGATTACATTGCACTCCACGAGGAGACTGCGTGGCAGGCTGACTACCTGTTACGCGAGAGCCGCAAGAAGCCAAGGTAAGTTGCTAGCTAGCATTAAACTTATCTTATAAAAAACAATCAATCTTAACATAATCACTAGATAACTACACATGGTTGATGATATTACTAGTTTATCTAGCTTGTCCTGCTATGCATATAATCGATGCAGTGCCTGTTAATTTCTCATCGAATCACAGCCTACTTCGCCAAACGGGTGATTATTTAACAAGCGCATTCGCGAAAAAAGCACTGTCGTTGCACCAATGTGTACCTAACCATAAACATCAATGCCTTTCTTTAAAATCAATACACAAGTATATATTTTTAAACCTGCATATTTTGTTAATATTGCCTGCTAACATGAATTTCTTATAACAAGGGAAATTGTGTCACTTCTCTTGCGTTCCGTGCAAGCAGTCAGGGTATATGCAGCAGTTTGGGCCGCCTGGCTCGTTGCGAACTGTGTGAAGACCATTTAATCCTAACAAAGACCGTAATAAATTTGCCAGAATTGTACATAATTATGACATAACATTTAAGGTTGTGCAACGTAACAGCAATATTTAGACTTAGGGATGCCACCCGTTAGATAAAATACAGAACGGTTCCGTATTTCACTGAAAGAATAAACGTTTTGTTTTCGAAATGATAGGTCATTATTATCGTCAAATCTGGAAACTAAGGCTCATATTTCTGTGTGTTATGTTATAATTAAGTCTATGATTTGATAGAGCAGTCTGACTGAGCGGTGGTAAGCAGGAGCAGGCTCGTAAGCATTCATTCAAACAGCACTTTCGTGCGTTTGCCAGCAGCTCTTCGCTGTGCTTCAAGCATTGAGCTGTTTATGACTTCAAGCCGATCAACTCCCGAGATTAGGCTGGTGTAACCGATGTGAAATGGCTAGCTAGTTAGCGGGGTGCGCTCTAATAGCATTTCAAATCGGTGACATCACTCGCTCTGAGACCTTGAAGTAGTTGTTCCCCTTGCTCTGCAAGGGACGCGGCTTTTGTGGAGCGATGGGTAACGATGCTTCGAGGGTGGCTGTTGTCGATGTGTTCCTGGTTCGAGCCCAGGTAGGGGCGAGGAGAGGGACGGAAGCTATACTGTTACACTGGCAATACTATAGGGCCTATAAGAACATCCAATAGTCAAAGGTATATGAAATACAAATGGTATAGAGAAAAAGTCCTATAATTCCTATAATAACTACAACCTAAAACTTCTTAACTGGGAATATTGAAGACTCATGTTAAAAGGAACCACCAGCTTTCATATGTTCTCACGTTCTGAGCAAGGAACTTAAATGTTAGCTTTTTTACATGGCACATATTGCACTTTTACTTTCTTCTCCAACACTTTGTTTTTGCATTATTTAAACCAAATTGAACATGTTTCATTATTTATTTGAGGCTAAATTGATTTTATTGATGTATTATATTAAGTTAAAATAAAAGTGTTCATTCAGTATTGTTGGCTATATCACAGTAAATGCTGACGTCGGATTGATCATGTGCACAGATACACAATGCACTTCTCTCTAGGAATGTACTCTCCTCTAACAATGTGTGTACATTCATTGTTTCATAACTTCATTGTTGTGTGAATTGTTTGCGTTTGATTGTTACTGTATATCAATTCCCCATTACATATATCACCGGAAGTACAGTAATATTCATTCTTTTAATTGATGTTTTCTTGGTTACGGTCATTTCTGTTAACGCATTCAATATAATTCCTTTTACCCTTCTCATTGTCGGAGTGGATACATTTTTTTGCACAACGATGAGTATGGTTACGCTTAGAAGTAGGCACCTGATTACGCTTAGAAGTAGGCCTGCATGTAAATATAGGGATCTGATAGTATTTCTGATTGGCTTAAACCACAACCACTAATGAGCTGTGGAGCTTCTCAAAGTAATGTTTTCTTCAACTCAAACAGCAAGCAAACAAAGTCTGTTTTTACATCCATTGAGAATGATAATAGTTCCTGAATGTATTTGAAAACATCTATGCAGCCCTCAGCCTTTCAATAACCACTCAGGGTGAAAGGGAAAAATGTTACGCTCTGATCCAGTTAAAACGCCATAAGAAGTAATCAGGTGGGCCTATTTTATCAGTGCTCGGCTTGGACTGAAAGATTGCGGTACTCATTTCGGGTGCTGGTACGGTTTATATTTAGGTGCAGGAGCTTCAATAAAAGGAACAGGAGCTCAAGCAGTAGAACATTTGAGGTGGTGTTGGTATTCAGCTCTGGTGAGCTCCTGCCCAAGTCAAGCACTGCTTCTTATCCCTTGCACAAATAGCCTACAACTGTGTCTGTTCCGAGCTCACTGGTGCTGGAAACTGAAGGCCCAGAATATTTTACACCATGTTGCAAATTTGCTAGTGCTGGACCAAAATGAATAGTTGATACAATATTTCATGTTTGTTGCAGACAGGGAGGCCATGTGTAGCCAATGTGATTTATAAAGACATGTATTTTTTTTAAATCAGGATATTTTCTACCCACAGGCTGCAGTTATTTGTTGGCTTTATGTAGGCTATTTTTGCATAGCTGGCAATGGCAATAGAATTAACTTTTAAGATTGTATCATTTTCATTTAGATTTGGATAGAATTTCCATTAACCTCATGACAATGATTTTAAGATAAGACGGTATTATAAATTAAATGAAAATGTGCATTTGAAAACCATAATTTGCACGCACATCGGTAAAAATGGTAAGATAAATTGGCATTCCACATGACACAGTTTCCCGATTCCTTGTGTAGCCTATTACTGGCAACTTCAGGAGAGTAACGGCAGAATCTGGAAAAGCCAGCGGGGCAGGAGGAGAATGGCCGGGACACGTATAGTTTTTTTTACTGATCTCTGGCTCCCTCGAGTCATTTGTGTCTTAATTCATCAAACAGTGAGCTTAAAGACACATGTTTAAAAACTTACGAACCAGTTGGACCTCGCCTTGTGTACGGGAGCACTGTCATGCTGAAACAGGAAAGGGCTTTCCCCAAATTGTTGCCACAGAGTAGGAAGCACAGAATAGCCTAGAATGTCATTGTATGCTGTAGCATTAAGATTGCCCTTCCCTGGAACTAAGGGGCCTAGCCCGAACAATGGAAAACAGCCCCAGACAATTATTCCTCCTCCTCCAAACTTTACAGTTGGCACGATGCAGTCAGGCAGATAGCGTTCTCCTGGCAACGGCCACACGCGGTTTCGTCCGTCAGACTGCCAGATGGTGAAGTGTGATTCATCACTCCAGAGAAAGCGTTTCCACTGCTCCAGAGTCCAATGGCACAGAGCTTCACACCACACAAGCCGACGCTTGGCATTGCGCATGGTGATCTTAGGCTTGTGTGAGGCTGCTCGGCCATGGAAACCCATTTCATCAAGCTACCGACGAACAGCTCTCGTGCTGACATTGCTTCGAAAGGCAGTTTGGAACTTGGTAACGAGGGTTGCAACCGAAGACAGGCGATTTTTATGCACTACGTGTTTCAGCACTCGGTGGTCCCATTCTGTGAGCTTATGTTGCTTACCACCTCGCGGCTGATATGTTGTTGCTCCTAAACGTTTCCACTTTCCCAATAACAGCACATACAGTTGACTAGGGCAGCTCTAGGATTGCAGAAATTTGACGAAGTGACTTGTTGGAAAGGTGGCATCCTATGACAGTGCCACATTGAAAGTCACTGAGCTTTTCAGTAAGGCCATCCTCCTACCAAAGTTTGTATATGGAGATTGCATGGCTGTGTGCTCGATTTTATACACCTGTCAGCAACGGGTGTTGCTGAAGAAGCTGAATCCACCCATTTGAAGGCGTGTCCACATACTTTTGTATCTACAGCGCATTCAGAAAGTATTCAGACCACTTCCCCACATGTTACCTTACAGCCTTATTCTAAAATGGATTAAATATGTTTTTTCCCCCTCATCAATCTACACACAATACCCCATAACGACAAAGCGAAAACAGGTTAGAATTTTTGCACATTTAAAAAATAAACAAATAACTTATTTACATAAGTATTTCAGACCTTTTACTATGAGATTCGAAATTGAGCTCTGGTACATCCTGTTTCCATTGATCATCCTTGAGATGTTTCTACAACTTGGAGTCCACCTGTGGTAAATTCAATTCATTGGACATGATTTGGAAAGGCACACACCTGTTTATATAAAAAGGTCCCACAGTTGACAGTGCATGTCAGAGCAAAAACAAAGCCATGATGTCGAAGGAATTGTACGTAGAGGTCCGAGACAGGATTGTGTCAAGGCACAGATCTGGGGAAAGGTAACAAAACAATGTCTGCAGCATTGAAGATCCACAAGAACACAGTGGCCTCCATCAATCGCAAATGGAAGAAGTTTGGAACCACCAAGACTTAAAGCTGGCGGCCCCGCCTAACTGAGCAATCGGGGGGAGAAGGGCCTTGATCAGGGAGGGGACCAAGAACCAGATGTCACTGACAGAGCTCCACTGTGGAGATGAGAACCTTCCAAAAGGACAACCATCTCCGCAGCACTCCACCAATCAGGCCTTTATGGTGGAGTGGCCAGACAGAAGCCACTCCTCAGTAAAAAGGCACATGACAGCCTGCTTGGAGTTTGCCAAAAGGCACCTAAAGGACGCTCTGGAGGAAACCTGGCACCATCCCTACAGTGAAGCACGGTGGTGGCAGCATCATGCTTTGGGATTGTTTTTCAGCGGCAGGGGAAAGATGAACACAGAAAAGTACTGAGAGATCCTTGATGAAAACCTGCTCCAGAGCACTCAGGATCCTAAGCACACAGCCAAGACAACACAGGAGTGGCTTTGGAACAAGTCTCTGAATGTCCTTGAGAGGCCCAGCCAGAGCCCAGACTTGAACCCGATCGAACATCTCTTGAGAGAGCTGAAAATAGCTGTGCAGCGACGCTCCCCATCTAACCTGACAGAGCTTGAGAGGATCTGCAGAGAAGAATGGGAGAAACTCCCCAAATACAGGTGTGCCAAGCTTGAAGCGTCATACCCAGAAGACTCAAGGCTGTAATCGCTGCCAAAGGTGCTTCAACAAAGTACTGAGTGCTGAATACTTATGTAAATGTTATATTTCAGTACATGTTTTTTTTATACATTTGTAAAAATGTATGAAACCTGTTTTGCTTTGTCATTATATATGGTATTGTGTATAGATTGGTGAGATAAATATATTTTAGAAGGCTGTAAAGTAACAAATTGTGGAAAAGTCAAGGGGTCTGAATTCTTTCCGAATGCAGTGTATAGTGTATATTGTGAATCACCCATAAGTTTGAAAATAATCTTATATGATTTCTAGGCCATATCACCCAGTCCTAAGAATATGGTCATTCAGTAGACATACTGTCATAAGGAAAAATGAGTAACTCGGTGAACATACGGTACAGAAGACTAAGTCTTGCTGTTCAATGAGGAACATCGGAATTTCAGATCAACTGACTGAATTGAAATGAAGGGTTTGACTACAACCCCGAATCAATGCATGTCATAACGAGAGCTGAGCATCTCATGGTACAGTTTAAACTGAACAGATCTTGAATCAGTTAAACATTGTCATCACGTCTTACTCTGACAACTCCTGTGGTGAGAGAATGAAACACGAACATGGAGTTTGACCCTCCCATTGAAATCAATACCAGCTGTTGGTGAGGGACTTAAAGGGGCAATCAGCAGTTGCTACATCCATTTCCAGAGTTCTAAATTAATGATATATACCCATTGATTCTTTTAGAACATAACTTCTAAATGCCTCATGAGCTGCCACACTCCATCAGAACCCAAAATATAAGCTTGTTTTACTCCAATGTTAGTAAACAATGTACATGTAAACAAACCAAATATAGCCTGAAAAACACGCATCCATAGCTTTATGAATTTATGAGTGGTTACATTTCTCCATCCCCATCCATCAGCTTTTTACCGAAACAATGGCGGGGAATGCACTTCGTTATCGTTTCAACTGTTTTGAGACCACTCGTCAACAAAGCCAAGGGCAGTTTGAGTTTCGCAGATACTTTCTTGCGCAATCGAAAGTCTTAGTGAGCGATTACAACAGAATAGTCAGAAGAGAAATGAGATCTCCAGCGGGGCCAGATAATCATTTAAAATGAGACATCTCACTCCCTGCCATTAATCTGTCATGTGTTAAACCGCCCCTTGGCCCATTAAAGACCCAGTTGTGCAAGCCTAAATGGATCTCAACCCAGGACCAACAACCCAAGGTACCAGAGCAGAGACATGGAGGACTGACTGTTATCCCAGAGACAACTTTAACACGACAGGACCCCTAAATGGAGAGAAAGAGGTTTAAGGTTTGGAGTTTGAGGCCTGCAAGCCTGTTAATCAAACCAAGGCTCCAGACGTCCCTGGTCATATCATGACTCCCTATGCAAAACTTCTACAGAACTCCAAAAATGGATCAGGAAGGGGGTTGAGGTTTGAACGTGTAAGTCAGTTAATCATACCAAGAGTCCTTAGGTACCTGATTATGGCTCCCTAAAGTTTAGGAGAAGTGTTTGGCTACAGCTGAGTGAGTTTGTAAATGACCCGTGGGTCAGGAAGTTGCTAACGGTTCAGAGAAGTGTTTTTCTGCACACGCCTGTGTGTGTTCGGCTGTGGAGCGTGTTCGTAAACGACCCGAGGGCCGGGAAGGAGCTCTATGACCCAGTAGACAACCCTAAAACGACTGACTCACTCTCCCACTGCAGCTCAGGAGGATATGAGGGTCTTGGCTCAGGTTGTGATTGTAAATCCCTTAATCTCCCCAACCCCCTCATGGCAATCATTCGCAGAGTCTGTATGTCACTTGGACAGCGTGTGGAGGGGAGAAATTGAGTCGTTTTGAGAACACTCGGGGAGCTGTGTTGGCACGAGAACCATTTTGACATCATCCCAACAGGGGTTAGGATTATTGCAACGTTCCAAGAGTTACTGGTCTGGTGCTGAACGGGTTTTACAACTGGCCAAAGTCTACAGGGACTCATAACACATGTCTTAGTACATACACTGTATAACGTCTAAAGAAGATATCAATGCCAACACTTTAGGCATCCCAATGGTTCGTGTGTGTATTGACACAAAGTATACACATGGAGATAAACTATGATGATTAATCATTCATCTCTAAGAATATGTTCCACAGACACACACGGCTGTTATTTAAAAGCCCCAGTATGCAGTCTGTGGAGTCAGTAGTACCTTGAGCAGCTGTTTCCCCACTGCAGGGCTCATCTTCTCATCAACCATGAAGATGACAATGCCTCTCTCGTCCATCCCTCTCCTGCCAGCTCGGCCAGACATCTGGATGTACTCGCCAGACGTGATCTAACAGAGAGAGAGAGAGGCGCACAACTCATTAATATGGTCACACACACAGCACGTCAACATTCACACAAAGATGTAATGTAGAGCAGAATAAACGTGTAGGACCAATGAAACAAGGAAAACTATTTCAGTTTCTAGTCATTCAAACCAATGTGTACAGAATGTCATGGGAAGGATTCTTTTAGAGGTCTACATGTACAAATACTTTTTTCTGAACCAATTAGGAGCTCGAACAGTCAGCTGGAGTATGCTCCTGAAGGTAGATTGGGTTTTTCTATGCAACATTTACACTACTTGCGGCCAATCCCCCAAACATGTGTAAATATTATAAATTGTAATTCTTGTATTATAAAGATGGCGCCGGAGAACAAGGCTGACGTTTTACATATCCTCTTGCTTTGCGTTGTTTGTAAATTATTTTAAAAATATATATTTTGTACATAATGTTGCTGCTACGGTCTCATATGACAGAAAATAACTTGAGGAAATCAGAACAGCGATTACGCACCACGGACTGGCAGAATCCTTTTTTCCCTTTAACAACTCCGACGAGCCTGATGTGTATGATATACTGCTTTCCTGGGAACAGGCCCAGATCCCCGTCATTTGTATGAAGACAAGGCAGAGAAAAAGGGGCCAGAAGGAGGGCTGCCTTCTGAGAACTCGTACGCGATCGAATAAAGTCCCACTTCCTTCCATTCTGCTAGCAGACGTGCAACCTTTGGAAAATAAAATCGATGACCTACGAGGAAGATTAAACAACCAACGGGTCATTCAAAACTGTAAAATGTTATGCTTCACTGAGTCGTGGCTAAACGACGACATTATCAACATACAGCTGGCTTGTTATACCCTGTATCAGCAGGATAGAACAGCGGAGTCTGGTAAGACAAGGCGCGGCGGACTATGTATTTTTGTAAATAACAGCTGGTGCACAATATCTAAGGAAGTCTCAAGGTTTTGCTCACCTGAGGTAGAGTAACTCATGATAAGCTGTAGACCACACTATCTACCAAGAGAGTTAATCATCTGTATTTTTCGTAGGTGTCAATATATCACCACAGACTGATGCTGAGTCTCACGCTCACCCAGAGACGCCACTCCTTGTAGCCGGGGACTTGAATGCAGGGAACATTAAATCTGTCTTACCAAATTTCAATTAGCATGTTAAATGTGCAACCAGAGAGAGAAAAAAAACTGTAGACCACCTTTACTCCACACACAGAGACGTATACAAAGCTCTCCCTCGCCATCCATTTGGCAAATCTGACCATAATTCTATCCTCCTGATTCCTGCGTACAAGCAAAAATTAAAGCAGGAAGCGCCAGTGACTCAATCAATAAAAAGTGGTCAGATGAAGCAGATGCTAAGCTACAGGACTGTTTTGCTAGCACAGACTGGAATATGTTCCGGGATTCCGCCGATGGAATTGAGGAGTACACCACATCAGTCATTGGCTTCGTCAATAAGTACATCGACGACGTTGTCCCCACAGTGACCGACCGTACATACGCCAACCAGAAGCAATGAATTACAGGCAATATCGCACTGAGCTAAAGGCTAGAGCTGCCGATTTCAAAGAGTGGGACTCTAACCCGGGAGCTAATAAGAAATCCCGCTACGCCTTCCGACGAACCATCAAATAGGGAAAGCGTCAATACAGGACTAAGATCGAATCGTACTACACCGCCTCTGACGCTCGTCGGATGTGGCAGGGCTTGCAAACCATTACAGACTACAAAGGGAAGCACAGCCGAGAGCTGCCCAGTGACACGAGCCTACCAGACAAGCTAAACTACTTCTATGCTCACTTCGAGGCAAATAACACAAACATGCATGAGATGCACCAGCTGTTGCCGGAAGCCTGTGTGATCACGCTCTCCGCAGCCGATGTAAGACCTTTAAACAGATCAACATTCACAAGGCCGCAGGGCCAGACAGATTACCAGGACGTGTACTGCGAGCATCCGCTGACCAACTGGCAAGTGTCTTCACTGACATTTTCAACCTCTCCCTGTCGAAGTCTGTAATACCAACAAGTTTTAAGCAGACCATAGTCCCTGTGCCCCCATTCTCATCGACGGGGCTGTAGTGGAGCAGGATCAGAGCTTCAAGTTCATTGGTGTCCACATCACCAACAAACTAACATAGTCCAAGCACACCAAGACAGTCGTGAAGAGGGCACGACAAAACCTATTCCCCCCCAGGAGACTGAAAAGATTTGGCATGGGTCCTCAGATCCTCAAAAGGTTCTACAGCTGCACCATCGCGAGCATCTTGACTGGTTGCATCACTGCCTGGTATGGCAATTGCTCGGCCTCTGACCGCAAGGCACTACAGAGAGTAGTGCGTAGGGCCCAGTACATCACTGGGGCCAAGCTTCCTGCCATCCAGGACCTCTATACCAGGCGGTGTCAGAGGAAGGCCCTAAAAGTTGTCGAAGACTCCAGCCACCCTAGTCATAGACTTTTCTCTCTGCTACCGCACAGCAAGCGGTACTGGAGTGCCAAGTCTAGGTCCAAGAGGCTTCTAAACAGCTTCTACCCCCAAGCCATAAGACTCCTCAATGTCTAATCAAATGGCTACCCAGATTATTTGCATACCCCCCCTTACACCGCTGCTACTCTCCGTTATCATCTATGCATAGTCACTTTAATAACGCCACCTACATGTACATATTACCTCAACTAACCGGTGCCCCCGCACATTGACTCTGTACCGGTACCCCCTGTATATAGTCTCGTTATTGTTATTTTACGTCTGCTCTTTAATTACTTGTTACTTTTATTTCTTATTCTTATATATTTTTTTAACTGCATTGTTGGTTAGGGGCTCGTAAGTAAGCATTTCACTGTAAACTCTACACCTGTTGTATTTGGCACCCATGTGACTAATAAAACTTGATTTGATACTTATGCTAAAATGTTTATTATATTCTACTGAGCCATTTACTTTATGATCATATTCTTCACTTTTATTGTTGTTGCATTGTCGAGGAGGAACCTGCAAGTAAGCATTTCGTTGGACGGTGTATACCATGTGTATCCCATACATACGACTAGTAAAACTTGAAACTTTACCCTGGCGTTGCAACACCTCTTCAGAACATTAACATGGAGGAGAGCTGGAAGGCCTTGATTTGCCCCTTGGCTTTAAAACCCTCTGCTTTACTAACGCTGCATGACACACATGGCCCTGATTAGGCTAATCAACAGATTTTCTTTCATCTCTAACTGTATAAACATTCTCTGCCACGAAACTAACACGAACAGCTCTGTTGATACCTTCGTCATGCAGATTCAATCATAATCTCTTGGGCATTTTTGGTGCTCTACATCATAAGGTCCTGATTATAAGACTGGCTCTGGACGGTCCTCTCCTCATAAATCTCTGAGGGGGAAGGGAAGGAAGGAGGGATGGAGAAAGATGAGCATATGGAGCGAGATAAGAGGGAGCAGTCACCCCACGAAGAGGCCCTGGATTTCTGCTCTCTGTTTTGTTACTGAGGGAGGGAAGGAGAGAAGAGGGGAGGAGAAGGGAAGCCTTGACTGCATGCGTGGTGTTCTGGCACCAGTTTAACCACACCAGATGTTCTTTGCAAGCCTCTTGGACAGCCGCTTCCCTTTCCCTCTCTCCTCATCCTTTCTCCCTCTCTCCCCCCATCCCTCTCCGAGCCAGAGGTGTAATGATCTGGCCCTTTCATTCCCAACAGCTTGACTCACGGCCGGCCCCGTGGCCCCCAACTCCTCACATAAACAAAACGTGGCTGTTTATCTTACGCCAGAGACTCCCAGCTCCCTCTGTGCTCCCTCCGTGGCCTTATAAAGGCGTCAATGCACACACACACAACGGAAATGATGAACCCTCAATATGACCTGTTAAGAGAGAAGAGCGCTGCACTACATGAAGTTAACCCTGGGCTCATCCGTCAATCTGGTTGCAACATAGCAGAAATTACCCACAGACACGTGGGTATTGAGTTGAACCTAATTAAGGCTATTAATCATTCCAGGGAGTGATGAAACTTACAATGAAGAAAAACGTCCCCATGAGGACACAGTCCGTCACTAACATAATGCAGTGACCCTGTCTTTACCAACGTGTTACAATCACAGGTCTGTGGGAGCCAGGCTCAACAAACGAGTGTTACCCAGCGGGAGCCAGGCTGATCAAAACGAGTGTTACCCAGCGGGAGCCAGGCTCATCAAAACGAGTGTTACCCAGCGGGAGCCAGGCTCATCAAAACGAGTGTTACCCAGCGGGAGCCAGGCTCATCAAAACGAGTGTTACCCAGCGGGAGCCAGGCTCATCAAAACGAGTGTTACCCAGCGGGAGCCAGGCTCATCAAAACGAGTGTTACCCAGCAGGAGCCAGGCTCATCAAAACGAGTGTTACCCAGCGGGAGCCAGGCTCATCAAAACGAGTGTTACCCAGCGGGAGCCAGGATCATCAAAACGAGTGTTACCCAGCGGGAGCCAGGCTCATCAAAACGAGTGTTACCCAGCGGGAGCCAGGCTCATCAAAACGAGTGTCACCCAGCGGGAGCCTTTGCTCATCAAAACGAGTGTTACCCAGCGGGAGCCTTTGCTCATCAAAAGGTTTGTTACCCAGCAGGAGCCTGGCTCATTAAAAGGTGTGTTACCCATCGGAAGTCTTTGCCGTCAAACTTGCGTGCGCTGGTGAACAGGACGGTGCGGGCAGGCATGTTGATGCCCATGGCAAAGGTCTCTGTGGCAAACAACGCCTGAGGAGAGAGGATCAACAACATCACATTTAGCAAACTCACTCCAATTTAAAACACACAGAAATGGCTATAGCCTTTTCACCCTATTGAGCTGAGATTAGCCGAGGTGTACTGTGCTAGTCTGGTTGGATCCATAATAGTTGCTGGAACCGTGCTGGAAATGACAATATCCAAGCCAGCACAGTATGTTTGGGGTGGGAGTGATGGCGTGAAAAGGGTTCTAGTGAATGACAACGTTCTGTATAATTTGAAGTGAGATCCAGGTAAGTTCCAGACCGGCAAGGCCTACCTTAATTAGCCCCTCAGAGAAGAGGATCTCAATGGTTTCCTTCAGGATGGGGAGCAGTCCCCCGTGGTGAATCCCTATACCTCTCTTCAGTAGTGGTAGAACATTCTCTACCTGGAAACACAGCAATAATAATCAGTCATTTGATTAATATAACACGTTTCCTGTTAAAGACACACTAACATATGTCAAAGACAGGACAATCTAGAAATCAGTGAAGCCATACAACGATGTCAGATCAAAATGTAAAACATTCTTTGTTTTACTGTTCACACTAGCTTAAGCCAGCCATCCATCTGAAGAATATAAATACTCTGTCCTCCTCTGACCCTAGCAGAGCCACACACATGGTTGTGACCATTAACAGACCCCCTGAGCCAGCCTTCAAAATGCAGCAGCCTTCTGACAGCTCTACTACACTATAAACCAACGACCACCGCTCAGTAGAATTTTACATTTGTCACTCAGCAGATGCTCTTATCCAGAGCGACTTACAGGAACAATTAGGGTTAAGTTCCTTGCTCAAGGGATTACGTTGACAGGTTAACTTAGTCGGATCAAGGATTCGAACCAGCAACCTTTCGGTTACTGTCCCAATTGTCTTAATCGCTAGGCTGCCTGCTAAAACTACACAATCAGAAACAACCACAGGAGAACAAATCCTATACAGCCTGAACTAACGGTATAAAGGGATAGAGAAATAAGGAAATATTGTGTGTGTTTGTAATCAAAACCACTTGCGCGAACCACAGAGAGAGTGGTGGAAACTTTTACAGGCTCCCTCTTATAAAGAATCCACTTTCAGAACCTCCAAAATATCTCAGCATGTCACCAAGCTGAACCATTTCAGAACAAGCTCTTCACGTTGCTCTTTGCTGTGGCTCGTGTGTTAGAGTTCTAATAGCCACGGATGACCACACATCAAGGAGACCCAATTCACACAGACTTTATTAGAGTGGAGTTCAACATGACAGGAGACATTTCTTCTGCCTCTATTGACTTTGTATGGCGTGCATGAAATGGCTGTGTGGCGTGCATGAAATGGCTGCGTGGTCGCTGACGGAAATGGGGGAAGTTTTAAATGGCTTACAAGGCGCCAGAAGGCTAACAAAATCACTGATTTAAGTGAGAACAGCATGTATGGCAAACAAGCAAATCAGGCTTTTTTCAGTGTGTGTGTGTGTATATATATATTTAATGATATTCAAATCAACCGACCCACCTGAGGCAGCTTCTTGTCATCGTCAGACAGACAGTCTACAGCGTTGTTAAACACCTCCTCTACAAGCTGCTTCTCCTCATCTGGAAAAACAAATGGGACATGTGCATATTGACTGACACGGTTGACCATCAGACGTGTGTAGTGCCACCTCCGCCACCACTCCAAAGCTCAACAGCCGTCTACATTTACATGAGTCAATTGAGCAGACACTCTTATCCAGAGCCACTACAGTAGTGAGTCATTGAGCAGACTCTTATCCAGAGCCACTACAGTAGTGAGTCATTTAGCAGACAGTCTTATCCAGAGCCACTACAGTAGTGAGTAATTTAGCAGACACTCTTATCCAGAACCACTACAGTAGTGAGTAATTTAGCAGACTCTTATCCAGAACCACTACAGTAGTGAGTCATTTAGCAGACAGTCTTATCCAGAGCCACTACAGTAGTGAGTCATTGAGCAGACACTCTTATCCAGAGCCACTAACAGTAGTGAGTCATTGAGCAGACACTCTTATCCAGAGCCACTAACAGTAGTGAGTCATTGAGCAGACACTCTTATCCAGAGCCACTAACAGTAGTGAGTCATTGAGCAGACACTCTTATCCAGAGCCACTACAGTAGTGAGTCATTGAGCAGACACTCTTATCCAGAGCCACTAACAGTAGTGAGTCATTGAGCAGACACTCTTATCCAGAGCCACTTACAGTAGTGACACAGTCGTTTAGCAGACCCTCTTATCCAGAACCACTTACAGTAGTGAGTCATTTAGCAGACCCTCTTATCCAGAGCCACTTACAGTAGTGAGTCATTTAGCAGACCCTCTTATCCAGAGCCACTTACAGTAGTGAGTCATTGAGCAGACACTCTTATCCAGAGCCACTAACAGTAGTGAGTCATTGAGCAGACACTCTTATCCAGAGCCACTACAGTAGTGAGTCATTGAGCAGACACTCTTATCCAGAGCCACTAACAGTAGTGAGTCATTGAGCAGACACTCTTATCCAGAGCCACTTACAGTAGTGACACAGTCGTTTAGCAGACCCTCTTATCCAGAACCACTTACAGTAGTGAGTCATTTAGCAGACCCTCTTATCCAGAGCCACTTACAGTAGTGAGTCATTTAGCAGACCCTCTTATCCAGAGCCACTTACAGTAGTGAGTCAGTCGTTTAGCAGATGCTCTTATCCAGAACCACTACAGTAGTGAGTCAGTCGTTTAGCAGATGCTCTTATCCAGAGCCACTACAGTAGTGAGTCATTTAGCAGACTCTTATCCAGAGCCACTTACAGTAGTGAGTCAGTCGTTTAGCAGATGCTCTTATCCAGAGCCACTACAGTAGTGAGTCATTTAGCAGACTCTTATCCAGAGCCACTTACAGTAGTGAGTCATTTAGCAGACTCTTATCCAGAGCCACTTACAGTAGTGAGTGCATACATTTTTGTACTGGTGCCCCATAGGAATCAAACCCACAACCCTGGCGTTGCAAATGCCACGCTCTACAGACAGCCACACAGGACCCTCTGACAGGGCAGGTAGTGAGTGTTTTGTCTGAGAACAATGTTGCAGCGCAGACTATGTAAAAGTACATGCAGTGATAGACAGTCTGATGGATCAGACCAGGAGCTGAGGCAAACAGGAATAAAATACATGCAGATATGATAACCCACAGCCATTTTCATATTCAAATACATGACTTGTATTTGCACTCCACGGTGACTGTAGGCAGGCCCATGTGTGTGCCCGGTATGGGAGAGTGCGCCTCTCCTCTCCTTCAGAACCCAACTGGCTGCTTACAAATGTAACCAGGGCTGGAATCTTTCTGGCTTTGGACGTGAGTAATGGTTCCTTAGGTTATTGGTGTAAGTGGTCATAGTGGGGTAGTGTCACGGTCCGCCTGCTCCCTGGAGTCCTAGCCCACACTGCAGAGTAAGGTCAGTCTGACAGACAGACACCACAGCCTGTGGGCGTACATCAACTCTCTGGCACTGGACCCAAAGTTAAACTCTTTAGAAAACACCCAACACACATGCACGCTCACACAGAGTCACACACACAGAGTCACACACACAGAGTCACACACACAGAGTCACACACACAGAGTCACACACACAGAGTCACACACACAGAGTCACACACAGAGTCCATCACACAGAGTCCATCACACAGAGTCCATCACACAGAGTCCATCACACAGAGTCCATCACACAGAGTCCATCACACAGAGTCACACACACAGAGTCACACACACAGAGTCACACACACAGAGTCACACACACAGAGTCACACACACAGAGTCACACACACAGAGTCACACACACAGAGTCCATCACACAGAGTCCATCACACAGAGTCCATCACACAGAGTCCATCACACAGAGTCCATCACACAGAGTCCATCACACAGAGTCCATCACACAGAGTCCATCACACAGAGTCACACACACAGAGTCACACACACAGAGTCACACACACAGAGTCACACACAGAGTCCATCACACACAGAGTCCATCACACACAGAGTCACACACACAGAGTCACACACACAGAGTCCATCACACACAGTCCATCACACAGAGTCCATCACACAGAGTCCATCACACAGAGTCCATCACACAGAGTCCATCACACAGAGTCCATCACACAGAGTCCATCACACAGAGTCCATCACACAGAGTCCATCACACAGAGTCACACACACAGAGTCACACACACAGAGTCACACACACAGTCACACACACAGAGTCCATCACACAGAGTCCATCACACAGAGTCACACACACAGAGTCCATCACACAGAGTCCATCACACAGAGTCCATCACACAGAGTCACACACACAGAGTCACACACACAGAGTCCATCACACAGAGTCACACACACAGAGTCACACACACAGAGTCACACACACAGAGTCACACACACAGAGTCCATCACACAGAGTCACTCACACAGAGTCCATCACACAGAGTCCATCACACAGAGTCCATCACACAGAGTCCATCACACAGAGTCACACACACAGAGTCACACACACAGAGTCACACACACAGAGTCACACACACAGAGTCACACACAGAGTCCATCACACACAGAGTCCATCACACACAGAGTCACACACACAGAGTCCATCACACACAGTCCATCACACAGAGTCCATCACACAGAGTCCATCACACAGAGTCCATCACACAGAGTCCATCACACAGAGTCCATCACACAGAGTCCATCACACAGAGTCCATCACACAGAGTCCATCACACAGAGTCCATCACACAGAGTCACACACACAGAGTCACACACACAGAGTCCATCACACAGAGTCCATCACACAGAGTCACACACACAGAGTCCATCACACAGAGTCCATCACACAGAGTCACACACACAGAGTCACACACACAGAGTCCATCACACAGAGTCACACACACAGAGTCCATCACACAGAGTCCATCACACAGAGTCACACACACAGAGTCCATCACACAGAGTCACACACACAGAGTCCATCACACAGACAAACACATCAAGAGTTATTTAATATACACATGCCTAATGTCTTAGCACAGATGTTCCAAACAGACAAACACACGTTCTGGAGATGAAAGAACCAGAGGGAGAACGGGCTTACGGTTGGTGTTCTCACACAACCACATATCTGCCACGCGCAGAGCTTTGGGCCAATACCCGAAAGGTCGCTGGTTAGATCCACGAGCCGACTTGGCAAAACCTTGTCTATGTGCCCTTGGGGAAAGGCACTTAACCCTATTTGCTCCTGTAAGTTGCTCTAGATAAGGAAGCCTGCTAAATGACTCAAATATAAATGTGTTCACACCGCTATAGAAATACTAGACGCCATGGTCACATTACTATACAGACACCAGACAGACGCCACACCATACAGACACTATACAGGCACCACACTATACAGACACTATACAGACGCCACACCATACAGACACTATACAGGCGCCACACCATACAGACACTATACAGGCGCCACACCATACAGACACCACACAGACACTATACAGGCGCCACACCATACAGACACTATACAGGCGCCACACCATACAGACACTATACAGGCACCACACTATACAGACGCCACACCATACAGACACTATACAGGCGCCACACCATACAGACACTATACAGGCGCCACACCATACAGACACCACACAGACACTATACAGGCGCCACACCATACAGACACTATACAGGCACCACACTATACAGACGCCACACCATACAGACGCCACACCATACAGACACTATACAGGCACCACACCATACAGACACTATACAGGCGCCACACCAGACAGACGCCACACCATACAGACACTATACAGACGCCACACCATACAGACACTATACAGGCGCCACACCATACAGACACTATACAGGCACCACACTACACAGACACTATACAGGCACCACACCAGACAGACGCCACACCATACAGACACTATACAGGCGCCACACCAGACAGACGCCACACCATACAGACACTATACAGGCGCCACACCATACAGACGCCACACCATACAGACACTATACAGGCGCCACACCAGACAGACACTATACAGGCGCCACACTATACAGACACTATACAGACGCCACACCATACAGACACCACACCATACAGACACTATACAGGCGCCACACCACACACACACGATACAGACGCCACACCATACAGACGCCACACCATACAGACACGATACAGACGCCACACCATACAGACACGATACAGACGCCACACCATACACACACGATACAGGCGCCACACACAATACAGGCGCCACGCCCCACACAAACTATACAGGCGCCACGCCCCACACAAACTATACAGGCGCCACGCCACACACACACAACAGGCGCCACGCCACACACACACAACAGGCGCCACGCCACACACACACAATACAGGCGCCACGCCACACACACACAATACAGGCGCCACGCCACACACACACAATACAGGCGCCACGCCACACACACAGGCGCCACGCCACACACACAATACAGGCGCCCCACACAACCACACAATACAGGCGCAACACAATACAGGCGCCACACACACACACGCCACACACTATACAGGCGCCACGCCACACACACACACTATACAGGCGCCACGCCACACACACACTGTACAGGCGCCACGCCACACACACTACAGGCGCCACGCCACACACCACTACAGGCGCCACACCACACACACACACTATACAGGCGCCCCACACACACACACACACACTATACAGGCGCCCCACATACACAATACAGGCGCCACACAATACAGGCGCCACACAATACAGGCGCCACGCCACACACACTATACAGGCACCACACAGAACGCCACGCCATACAGTTAATCAGATGACATCCAGGTCAGCCTGAGAAACAAACATATGACCATTTATCATAGCCTGATTCTCTTGGTAGCCTAGTCAAGTGATAGACTACTTATTTAACAACGGGACACTTTATCAGTCAATTAGACAGCAGCAGACACTTCAACATGTGACTACTCATCATAGAGCCAGTCAGTCTGTGATGCTGTTGGTTGGTTGATTCCAGGGCCAGTGTCAGAGGAAAAGCCATGCCTGACAGTTCCAGAAACACAGCCCAGAAACAATGTGTCATAAAGGATTCAACCCCAGCCAGAGAAGTTCATTAGAGGGGGGAGGGGAAAGAGAAAAGATGGCCAGGGGTCAGGAAAGAGAGAGAAGGACTGACAAACGTGGCTCCCTTCTCTCTATGATCCTCAATAGCATTACTACAATCCTTGCTGTCCTCGGGACACAAAGAGCTGCACATTTTGTTTTTTTGCCCTAGTACTACACAGCTGAGTTAAATAATCAAACCTGGATTATTATTTGAATCAGCTGTGTAGTACTAGGGCAAAAAACAAAATTATGTGCAGCCCTTGGAGTCCTGAGGACAGAGTTAAAGAAACACTGGATTTGCCTAAACCTGAAAACAGACTAGCACCTCTGTTTCTATAAATACAACTTACACGAAACTACAACAGTTCTGCTCCTTATCACGATGCTATTAAAGAACTGCTACGGTGATAAACAGGTTTTTGTGAGAGAGAGGAATTGTAAAACCTTCTGCGTAAACCACACACGCACGCACGCAGGGCTTAGTGAAATTGGTTGTGTAAATACAAAATCTTTCACAAGATGTATCAGCGTCAGTGTGTTGCAACGCAACAACAAAGGGAGGAAGAATGTCAAAATATTTGTTATTTTAGTACAAACAGCCTCTGGTCAGGATGGAGGGATAGAAACCTCTGTAGGGTCAAGCCAAGATTTATCTGCTCCATCATCTTTATCATTACACCGTGTTGTCTCTCCCCCCTCAGAGACTGACTGGGCAGTACCCCATAATGCATTTCTTCACTGTAAGTGGAGCAGAGATCTAAAAGCAGCCGAGAAAGCACAATGGGGCATATTGATGTCTGCTAGAGGAGTCAGCTCGCTGGATATGCAGCCATCCTAGTCTGGCCGGTGGACAGAGAACATTTGACTTAACTGACTTAATCAAATCACACAGGAAAGCGTGAACTTTCGACCAGCTACGCAGAACGTACTCTGACGTGTGTTTTTCCACAGTTAACCAATTAAATCTGCAGCCTAGATTTATCATCCTGCTGCTACTCAGGATCATCGCGCTATGAATCAGCATAGTCTGCATAACATACTGGCACATAGTGTCGTCAAGTGTTTAATAGCCATTCCATGGCTACGTATCAAAAAGTACTCTATTCTGAATGGCCCCTGGTGAAAAGTAGTGAATAGAGTGCCATTTGGGACACATCTGCCCACAGAAAGGTTGTGTAGTCCAGTGTTGAGTGGCATGCTTTTAAGTAGCCCATGGATGGCATGCTCTGCCTTCAAATCAGTGGATTTAGTTTGTATTGTCAGTCACACCACAGAGAGAGCAAAGGAGAGAGAGCAGTGAGTTACATGTACAGTTAAAATGAACATTTTGTGTCTGGTAGATTCTAAAATACCTTTTTACAAAGAAATGACCTCCCACACACCATACAGACACCACACACTACACACACACCATACAGACACCACACACACACACTACCCACATACAGACACCCCACACTACACACACACACACCATACCGACACACACACACACACCATACAGACAACACACACACCACACAGACACCAGACACACACCATACAGACAACACACACACCATACAGACAACACACCATACAGACAACACACCATACAGACAACACACACACCACAATTTTTATTTACAAATGCGAGTGAAATGCTAGCACTGTGGAGCCACACACCATACAGACCCCCCCCCCTCCACCCCCCACAGAGACACCACACTATACAGATACCATACAATCTTTATTTACAAATGAAATGCTAGCACTGTGGAGCCCTGACCACACGCCAACGTGGCTGGTGAAATCTACCCGCAGCTGGCAGGTGTTAATTTTAGGCCCCGTTTGAATCCCTTTTGAGTGATGCCGACTATTAAAAACACTGTTAGCAAAATTCCTGACATTCCCATCCCACCCTTGGAGGTACATGGTTGTACTCAGCAAGCACAAAATAGAAGAAAACAGACTGGTGGAGGCAGACTAACTGAACATGTCCAATAAGAATCATCCGTTTTACACTGCAAAGCGCATTGCTATGGTGTGCTCTAATTAATTCCCATTAGGACAGCCCCCCCCCCCCCCCCCATCGAGGGAGTAGCTACCTGTGTTGAAGTCCAGCTTGGACACCTGCAGGGCGTAGGCCTCACACTCCTTCTTACTGAAGCTGAAGATGATAACCGGCTGGAAGTTCTTCTCCATGATCATCTTCACGATCTTGAACACGTTGGACGGCCCTAAAGGAAAAACACAGTGAACAAAACAGGGGATTTTGGGTAACATTCCAGGAATTTTGAAACCCACATTTAGATGACACTGAATCATCTGACAAAACTTTGCTCACATTAATACTTGTGGTCAGCAGTATAGGCAGTTAGTCACACACCTCGTGTTCCTCCTTTGCGTCCCTTGGTGTCCCACTTGCCACCTCCGCTGCTGCCCCCAGAGTCCCCTGTGTCTCTCAGCACCTGCATGGCCGTGTTGAAGTTGTCCTCTCTGAACTCTCCCTGGAGGAGACAAGACACGATCAGACACACTGGATCAATAACCGACCCTAGAGTAGACACGATCCGACACTCTGGATCAATAACCGACCCTGGAGTAGACACGATCAGACACACTGGATCAATAACCGACCCTAGAGTAGACACGATCCGACACTCTGGATCAATAACCGACCCTGGAGTAGACACGATCAGACACTGGATCAATAACCGACCCTGGAGTAGACACGATCAGACACTCTGGATCAATAACCGACCCTGGAATAGGTACGATCAGACACTGGATCAATAACCGACCCTAGAGTAGACACGATCAGACACTGGATCAATAACCGACCCTAGAGTAGACACGATCAGACACTCTGGATCAATAACCGACCCTAGTGTAGACACAATCAGACACTCTGGATCAATAACCGCCCCCGGAGTAGACACGATCAGACACTCTGGATCAATAACCGACCCTGGAATAGGTACGATCAGACACTGGATCAATAACCGACCCTAGAGTAGGTACGATCAGACACTGGATCAATAACCGACCCTGGAGTAGACACGATCCGACACTCTGGATCAATAACCGACCCTGGAGTAGACAATATCAGACACTCTGGGCTCATTTCACATTTCACATTTCACAACTGACAGATATAACTTCGACGCAGTTTGGTCTTTTGTGGTGAAGGATAAAACTTTAATAGTTGTAAGCAATCTGGACAGTCAACATCCGGCCCTAATATTCAACACATCGGTCATTCCCAGAGGTGTGAATAGTTATCACTAAGCTACTATTCCCAGAGGTGTGAATGGCTATCACTAAGTTACTATTCCCAGAGGTGTGAATGGCTATCACTAAGTTACTATTCCCAGAGGTGTGAATGGTTATCAGTAAGCTACTATTCCCAGAGGTGTGAATGGTTATCAGTAAGCTACTATTCCCAGAGGTGTGAATGGTTATCAGTAAGCTACTATTCCCAGAGGTGTGAATGGCTATCAGTAAGCTACTATTCCCAGAGGTGTGAATGGTTATCAGTAAGCTACTATTCCCAGAGGTGTGAATGGTTATCAGTAAGCTACTATTCCCAGAGGTGTGAATGGCTATCACTAAGCTACTATTCCCAGAGGTGTGAATGGCTATCACTAAGCTGCTACTTGTATGTTTAGCCAGGTACCTAACACCATGCTTAGTCATCCCACTGACAGACATCGTAAACCAAACCTAAATAATGGAGTGATTTTTGTGTGCTCTCATCACTGTAACCCATCTGGCCTGTTACGACAACAGCGTGATGCAAGCAATGCTTAACACAGACCTAGCCCGAACCATGAAAAACAGCCCCAGACCATTATTCCTCCTTTACAGTTGGCACTATGCATTGGGGTAGGTAGCATTACTACCTTACTAACTTTAAACATCTATCACTCGTGTTAATGCTAAATTGTAATTATTTCACCACTATGGCCTATGTATTGCCTTACCTCCATAATCTTACTACATTCGCATACACTGTACATACATTTTTCTATTGTGTTATTGACTGTACGTTTGTTTATGTGTTGTTGTTTGTGTAGCACTGCTTTGCTTTATCTTGACCAGGTCGCAGTTGTAAATGAGAACTTGTTCTTAACTGGCCTACCTGGTTCAATAAAAATAAAATAAATCTCCTGGCATCCGCCAAACCCAGATTAGCTTGTCGGATTGCAAGATGGTGAAGCGTGATTCATCACTCCGGACAATGCGTTTCCACTGCTCAAGATTCCAATGGCGCAGAGCTTTACACCAGTCCAGCCAACACTTGGCATTGCGCATGGTGATCTTAGGCTTGTGTGCGGCTGCTCGGCCATGGAAACCCATTTCATGAAGCTCCCAACTAACAGTTATTGTGCTAACATTGCTTCCAGAGGCGGTTTGGAACTCGGTAGTGAGCGTTGCAACTGAGGAATTACGATTTTTATGCGCTACACGCATCAGCCTGTACCGTTCTGTGAGCTTGTGAAGTCCACTTCACAACTGAGCCCTTGCTGCTCCTAAACATTTCCACTTTATCTTTATGGATACATCTATCAAATGACTGTACAAGGAAGTGAATTAAGTGTATTTCCACCATGACAGGGTGTGCATCATCTGTGTGAGTGTGTATAGTAAATGCAGAAAGTATCGTGTTGTCACAGTCAAGACAGAGGAAACCTCTGGTATTGTGGATGTCCTTACGTTCTCATCCACCACAAGGTGAAGTCCGTCGCCACCTGCTGGGAAGATGTAGTGCTGCAGGGGGGTGGGCCGAAAGTCAGTATACACCACGTGACAGGGCTGCATGGGGACAAGAGGAAGTCACCAGTAAAGTATTAGCATCTCATCACAATCACTATTTATTCAACCTTTATTTACAGTTAAGTCGATTCAGTCAATTCTTTCCAAGTGTGTGCTCGGCCTTCGAAAGGGAACAGCCAGTGTTGCGGCCCAGTCCTTCTGCTGACTGGGCAGCCAGGGGGATGGCAGACCGGTCACTAGACAGTGCCGGGGGGAACGGTCACTAGACAGTGCCGGGGGGACCGGTCTTTAAAAGTAATAGGATATGTGGTGGACACCACTGGAAGCACAAGATGGGGGACATCCGTCAACAGCCTGCGCTTCTTATAGGAACCAAGGGATAAGTCAAGTAAGTGACCAAGTTAATTAAATAAACCCTACCTGTTTGTGGAGGTGGCAGATCCACTCAGCAAACTGCTTGGCGTTGGGGATGGTGGCGGACAAGAAGACATAGTGGACATTGTCAGGGAGCAGGATGATGGTCTCTTCCCAGACCACGCCACGCTCTGCATCTCTCATGTAATGGATCTCATCAAAGATGACCCAGGACACCTCTCTCATGACCTCTGACCCTCGGTACAACATGCTCCTCAGGATCTGAAACAATAAGGAGAAGTTTACTTTATTCTCCAATGTATACACAAATGCCCAACAGAAATGAGTCTTCCATTTTATCCTTATCCCTCCAAAATATAGAATGGAGCAGAGGAGACAGATGAGAGCAGGGGACGGAGGTCAGAAAGCTCTGATGTTGTACCTCAGTGGTCATGACAAGGCAAGAGGCAGTGGGGTTGATGGTGACATCACCAGTCATCAAGCCAACATCTTGGAACTCTTCGTACATCTCTCTGTACTTCTGGTTACTCAGGGCCTTGATGGGGCTGGTGAAGATGACCCTCTGCTTCCCTCTCAGGGCTAGAGCTATGGCATACCTGGAGGAGGGGGAGGGGTAGACGTGGGTTTGGGAAAGTGTTTAAGAGACTGCCTAGATACACTAATCTGGCCCTTGAGGTCCTAAGTACAGGAACTGATTTTGACCTGGGACATCAGGTGAGTGGAATCTCGAGCCAATCAGTGACATGAATCAATTAACTAATTTACAGCCAAAATAACTCACTCTGCACAGACAGTCTTTCCTGCAGAGGTGTGGGCAGACACTAGCACTGACTGGTTGTTGTCTATACACAGAATGGCCTCACGTTGGAAGGGATCCAGAATGAAGGGGTACTCCTGCAAAACAGACCAGTAAGACGTTAGCAGGAACAGAAATGGGTGGACTGGAGACACTTGACAAAGCAATGTTTAAGGCCCTGATTTTCAGACCGTGCTTTCACCATATCCACGCAACAGAGATTTACAGTTACACTACCTTGGCTGCTTTCCCCACACGAGGCTTAAGCTGTGTGTACTCCTCATTGGCTGGCAGAGCCACCTGTTCAGGTAAGGAAAACAGAAATGTCAGTAAGGGGAAGCCGGTTGATATATTGGACTATACCCAGGTTTCATAAATTAATAAAAAATAAATATATTTTGTTAATATTTCAAAAGACCTGTGAAAGCGCTTACCTCGTGATTGCATCCTTCCACTGTCTCAACCGGCTCCACCTTCACTTTGGGCATGCAGTCTGCAAGACTGGGGATGGCCATTTCATATTCATTAGCATTCAATTCGTTAACTAACCATGAGTAGAATTCACACATCACTCTAATTTGTATATCATATAGCCATGAAGCCATGTGTCTACACCAACAGGGAATCATAACACTTTACACAATTACAAATCTAGGCAGTCGGTAGAGATGAAAGAGTGCACTGAAATTGCAGTGGGTCGGACTCAAACCCATGCTGCAGCGGTAGCTATATCTGATCTGGAGGCAGCAAATCTAGAATTGTTCAAAGTCACGTCATCTTACTTGATCTCCTCTGTAGAGACAGTCTCCAGCTTGGCCTTTTTCCCGATCACCACCTCATCTGTCCCGTCGTTGTCTGCTTCCCTCTTGGTCTTGGCAGCAGTGGGCTCGTTCTTTTCGCCTTTATCATCATTACTGGTTGCTTTCCTGAAAAGTGAGAATAAAATCAGTAATGTTACTTTAGAATAGAAGAGGCTGCCGTGCATGTGCTTTCTCATCCTACAGTTACAAATAACAACTTTATTCACAATATTAAGTAGCAGCCTGCCTACCTGTTGGCTCTTGGTTCTTGTAGTCTATCCTTTAACTTTTAATTCCGTCAATTACATCTTCCATTGATTAGATACACTACACGGCCAAAAATATGTGGACACCTGCTCGTTCAACATCTCACTCCAAAATCATGGGCATTAATCTGGATTTGTTACCCCTTTTGCTGCCATAACAGCCTCCACTCTTCTGGGAATGCTTTTCACTAGATGTTGGAAAGTTGATGCGGGGACTTACTTCCATTCAGCCACAAGAGCATTAGTGAGGTTGGGCATTGATGTTGGGTGATTAGGCCTGGCTCGCAGTCAGCGTTCCAATTCATCCCAAAGTTGATTGATGGGGTTGAGGTTAGGGCCCTGTGCAGGCCAGTCTAGTTCTTTCACACCGATCTTGACAAACCATTTCTGTATGGACCTCATTTGTGCATGGGGGCATTGTCACGCTGAAACAGGAGGGCCTTCCCAAAACTGTTGTCACAAAGATGGAAGCACAGAATTGTCTAGAATGTCATTGTATGCTGAAGCGTTACGATTTCCTTTCACTGGAACTAAGGGGCCTAGCCCAAACCATGAAAAACATCTCCAGACCATTATTCCTCCTCCACCTAACTTTACAGTTGGTACTATGCATTGGTGCAGGTAGCATTCTCCTGGCATCCGCCAAAGCTAGATTCGTCCGTCGGACTGCCAGATGGTGAAGCGTGATTCATCACTCTAGACAACGCCTTTCCAGTGCTCCAGAGTCCAATGGCGGCGAGCTTTACACCACTCCAGCCGACGCTTGGCATTGCAAAATAGCCTAATCTTCATGACTAATGTTCAAACAGTATCAAGGTTCTGGTCTAATGCTTCTAAAAATGTTAGGGATAACCATGTTCATGGAGCTCTAGTACTTGTGTGCCATGGAAACCCATTTCATGAAGCTGACGTTGCTTCCAGAGGCAGCTTGGAACTCAGTAGTGAGCGTTGCAACTGAGGCCAGACGATTGTTACGCGCTTCAGCACTCCCGTTCTGTGAGCTTGCGTGGCCTACCACTTTGCGGCTGAGCTGTAATGGTTGCAATGCGTTTCCAGTACTTACAGTTGACAAGGGCAGCTTTAGTGGGGCAGAAATTTGACATACTGACTTGTTGGAAAGGTGGCATACTAGGACAGTGCCACGCTGAAACTCACTGAGCTCTGTGTGCTCTATTTTATACACCTGTCAGCAATGGTTGTGACCGAAATTGCCAAATCCACTCATTTGAAGGGGTGTCATGTATATTTACTACGGCCCCATATCTTGACAGGTTATTATTCCACAGCAATATCTGGCTAGGGTCAAAGTTCAAACTGAATGAGGGACACAGTGGAACATCTGTACAGAATGGCATATTGGGAAGGATTACGCCTGAGACAGAAGTGCCCCCCGGTTACATTAGTCAATTAACTAAGCAGACCAGACCCAGCCGCTATCGGATTGGGGCATGGGAGCTCAACCCCGTTAAGCAGACCGGAACTGACCATTTATTTATCGCATCGCGTCCAACAACAATATTGACGAATATGCTGATTCGGTGAGCGAGTTCATTAGGAAGTGCATTGACGATGTCGTACCCACAGCAACGATAAAAACATTCCCAAACCAGAAACCGTGGATTGACGGCAGCATTCGCGTGAAACTGAAAGCGCGAACCACTGCTTTTAACCAGGGCAAGGTGACCGGAAGCATGACCGAATACAAACAGTGTAGCTATTCTCTCCGCAAGGCAATCAAACAGGCCAAGTCTCAGTACAGAGACAAAATCGAGTCGAAATTCAACAGCTCAGACACAAGAGGTATGTGGCAGGGTCTACAGTCAATCACGGATTACAAAAAGAAAATCCGCCCCGTCGAGGACCAGGATGTCTTGCTCCCAGACAGGCTAAACAACTTTTTTGCCCGCTTTGAGGACAATACAGTGCCACTGACACGGCCCCCTACCAAAACCTGCGGGCTCTCCTTCACTGCAGCCGAGGTGAGTAAAACATTTAAACGTGTTAACCCTCGCAAGGCTGCAGGCCCAGACGGCATTCCCAGCCGCGTCCTCAGAGCATGCGCAGACCAGCTGGCTGGTGTGTTTACGGACATATTCAATCAATCCTTATCCCAGTCTGCTGTTCCCACATGCTTCAAGAGGGCCACCATTGTTCCTGTTCCCAAGAAAGCTAAGGTAACTGAGCTAAACGACTACCGCCCCGTAGCACTCACTTCCGTCATCATGAAGTGCTTTGAGAGACTAGTCAAGGACCATATCACCTCCACCCTACCGGACACCCTAGACCCACTCCAATTTGCTTACCGACCCAATAGGTCCACAGACGACGCAATCGCAACCACACTGCACACTGCCCTAACCCATCTGGACAAGAGGAATACCCATGTGAGAATGCTGTTCATCGATTACAGCTCAGCATTTAACACCATAGTACCCTCCAAACTCGTCATCAAGCTCGAGACCCTGGGTCTCGACCCCGCCCTGTGCAACTGGGTCCTGGACTTCCTGACGGGCCGCCCCCAGGTGGTGAGGGTAGGTAACAACATCTCCACCCCGCTGATCCTCAACACTGGGGCCCCACAAGGGTGCGTTCTGAGCCCTCTCCTGTACTCCCTGTTCACCCACGACTGCGTGGCCATGCACGCCTCCAACTCAATCATCAAGTTTGCGGATGACACTACAGTGGTAGGCTTGATCACCAACAACGACGAGACGGCCTACAGGGAGGAGGTGAGGGCCCTCGGAGTGTGGTGTCAGGAAAATAACCTCATACTCAACGTCAACAAAACAAAGGAGATGATTGTGGACTTCAGGAAACAGCAGAGGGAGCACCCCCCTATCCACATCGACGGGTCAGTAGTGGAGAAGGTGGAAAGTTTTAAGTTCCTCGGTGTACACATCACGGACAAACTGAACTGGTCCACCCACACAGACAGCGTTGTGAAGAAGGCGCAGCAGCGCCTCTTCAACCTCAGGAGGCTGAAGAAATTCGGCTTGTCACCAAAAGCACTCACAAACTTCTACAGATGCACAATCGAGAGCATCCTGTCGGGCTGTATCACCGCCTGGTACGGCAACTGCTCCGCCCACAACCGTAAGGCTCTCCAGAGGGTAGTGAGGTCTGCAGAACGCATCACCAGGGGCAAACTACCTGCCCTCCAGGACACCTACACCACCCGATGTCACAGGAAGGCCATAAAGATCATCAAGGACAACAACCACCCAAGCCACTGCCTGTTCACCCCGCTATCATCCAGAAGGCGAGGTCAGTACAGGTGCATCAAAGCAGGGACCGAGAGACTGAAAAACAGCTTCTATCTCAAGGCCATCAGACTGTTAAACAGCCACCACTAACATTTAGCGGCCGCTGCCAACATACTGACTCAACTCCAGCCACTTTAAAAATGGGAATTGATGGAAATTATGTAAAAATGTACCACTAGCCACTTTAAGCAATGCCACTTAATACAATGTTTACATACCCTACATTACCCATCTCATATGTATATATACTGTACTCTATATCATCTACTGCATCTTGCCATCTTTATGCAATACATGTACCACTAGCCACTTTAAACTATGCCACTTTATGTTTACATACCCTACAGTACTCATCTCATATGTATATACCGTACTCTATACCATCTACTGCATCTGCCATGCCGTTCTGTACCACCACTCATCCATATATCTTTATGTACATATTCTTTATCCCTTTACACTTGTGTGTGTGTGTAAGGTAGTAGTGTGGAATTGTTAGGTTAGATTACTGTTGGTTATTACTGCATTGTCGGAACTAGAAGCACAAGCATTTCGCTACACTCGCATTAACATCTGCTAACCATGTGTATGTGACTAATAAAATTTGATTGATTGATTGATTTCAAAAGTAAACGGCTCGAGTAAAACAATGTAATTTATCTACCATCTTTAATACCAGCCATATTGTAAGCGATGCGTATCTGGGTGTCTAAACGTTAACACAGCGTTGGGATTGTAATGTAGTTCACGAGGCAGTCGTGGACGAAGTTAATGTCTGAGGACTGTAGGGAGAAGGCAGAATACTGCCTAGTTTGATAGTTACCTTCCGACTATACTATATCTTAAATCACTAACACTAGATATTTGAAAGAATAAAATGTGGCGAAATGTTCATATCATCAGCTAACTGGTAAACACACAAGTCTCACTACCAAGAGTCTGGTATTAAACATAAACCGGTGTAAATGTAATGTTAGGCATTGGGCTGTAAACTTAGTAGCTAGCCGTCGTTAGCATTGTCTAGATGTTGTTTGCGAGTGTTCTCATTTGATAGTTGTCTGTGTCATTACTTTATGAATTAAAAATAACTCTCTAACCGAATGAAAACCCATAACTAACATACCCCTTTTCAGGTATTGGTGGTTTCTTTTTAGTTGAAGATGTTTGTTCTTCATCGAACACGCTGAACAAATCGTCTCCAAAGGCGTCCGCCATGATTGCAAGATGAAAGCACACAAATCCCACAATGCAACAATATTACTTCCGCTACGGCAACCGGAAACTACCAATTCATAACTCGCGAAAAATATTTTAGAAGCGTTTTATTATTTGGCACACTAGCCACATCATTATTATGAATATAGAAAACATGCTGGACTCCACTCTTGAATAGTCAATCGTTTATACTGCCGATATACTAGTTTAGTACAGCGGTGTTATAACGTGTTATTATAACGTGACAAACAGATTGCGTTGTAAGTGCTTGTCTTTTCACCGGTGTCTGCAAGGTGTAGCTGTTTGCTAACTAGCTAACGTTACTAGCTAGCTATCTGTTTTTAGAGTAGCAAGACAATCGTCATATTTTAAGAAACATATGAAATTAGCTGTTGGCAGATGTTTTTCAATGTATTAGACCTGTAGGGCAACAGATCGTAGTCTCTCAATGGGTGGAAAGAAGAAGAAATCAGCCACTGTCCCTACAGCCCAACCGGCAGCAGCAGGCAACAATGTTCCTGCTGCTGGAAACGGCGTGGCTGACCCTGCTACTACTGGGAAAAAGCAGAAGCCAACTCCTGCTAAAGCTGCTGTGAAAGAAATCAAGCCAAAAGGTATGTATGTCACTCATAAAGTAATGTCTAGTTAGCTAGCTAGATCTGAGCAGAGTTAGGTCTCAGAAGGCTGTGGCTGTTGTTATGAGTCAGAAACCCCTGGTGGGTAATGATAGCCTGTAATACACGATTCAATATTGGATGGCATATGGCAGGCATAATTAAACCATCTGTGTGAGTCTGACACTTTCATTGACTCGTTTGACAGGTCCAAAGACCTACAGCCTCACAAACACAGCACAAGTGGACACAGGAGGAGTCACTGACAAGTCTATACTCAAAGTAAGTGTGCAGAATAGACTGATGTTTAACTCTGTTATTAGCCTACTACTTTATAAACACGTTCTGAAATGTTTTACTTCTGTTACAGGTTGTCATTCAAACAGACTTGGAGAAGAAGATCATCAAACTGATCAATGATTTCAGGCAAGAGAATGGAGACAAAGGACCGATATCAGGAAGACTCACCAACAAGAAACTGCTGGTAAAGAACATCATGTGTCACAGTAACAAACCAGCCTTGATTCACATGTCTGTCATATGTATTTTGTTAATCTATTCTAATGTCATATGCTTTGTGTTACACTGTCATGATGTAGCCTGTAATTGTGTTATACAGGATCTCTACTTAGCTCTGCAGAAGTTCAAGTTTAAGACGGAGCACATTGAGGAAGCCATGAAAAGCAGTGTGTTGTATGGAGGAGACCTGCACTCTGCCCTCGACTGGCTTTGCCTGAACCTGAAAGATGGTACTTTTACTTTGATTTTCAAATTGTCTGGTTTTTTTTACCCTCTTATCGCAATAAACTTCTTCACTGATCCTCTGACTGACTCGTTTTACTCTAGCTTTCTTTCATTCCCACCACCTCCTCTCCTCCAGAGGAGCTGCCAGCAGGTTTCAGTCAGAGGATGCAGGAAGAGAACCATGAGACCAAGCCAAAGTTCCAGCCTGCACCCCAAGCACCCGAACCTGAGTCTCCCAAAGAGCCGAAGAAAGAGCCGGCAAAGGTGGGGAAAATATAGCCTTGATCCACCCTTTCCTATTGTGTTGCTTAGAGTATGCGGAGCGAATGTGACATTTACAGTCTGGCAACGTAAGATTATGGGAAACATTTTCTACACATTCTGAGTCTGTGAGTCAATGAATGATCAGTCATCTCCATGGTGATCTCCATGTTGACAGGTGCCTGTGAAGGATGAGGGGGCCAGTGTGAAGGAGTGGATCCTTAGATACGCAGAGCAGTCCAGTGAGGAGAGCAGCGAAGAAGAGGAGGAGCAGAGTGGGAAGAAGACACGGAACCCAGAACTGGATGAGAAGTTTGATCCGGTAAGCTGAACTCAGCAATCATGTCACACATTCACCTGTTACACTGACATGTACTGTATAAATGATGACAATCTAAGCTGGTCTTACTTTTCTCATAGCCTGGGTGCAACTCTGTTTCTGCGCTCTTGCCAACACATTATGGAATGTTTAACCTGACAATTCCATAAGTAGTTGGCAAGAGAGCAGAAACAGACTGGCACCCAGGCTACTTTTCTGAAAGTTCTAGGGACTATAACTACTGGGTACTACTTGATGGGTAGTACTGTTTCCCTTCACTCTGGTTATGTCATGTGATGTTGTGTAGAACGACAGGTACCTGGTGCTCACTGCACAGCTGTACGATGCCAAGGAGATGGCTGCTACAGCCAAGGCCAAGAAGGACAAAGGCGGACAGAGGACTGCACAGGACAGAATCAGAGTCATACAGCAAGGTCTGTCTGGGTCCTCCATTGTCAACTGAACACCCACATTATCTATATCAGGGATGAGCAACTTTGATCAAAGTTTAACAAAAAATCGGAACTCATCGTGAGGGGCCCCAGTGGCACGTCGGTCTCCGTACCCACATCCATACCCACACATGCAGTCAGAGCCGGCCCTAAGCAAAATGTTGTGCCCCCCCCCCCCACAACAACAGAAACATTTTGCCATTTTAAAGAACGTTTGCTCCAATTCTACACATTTAGCCATGGGGCAGAAAGAAGATTTTGTTATTTTATAACTCATTTCATGTAATTCTACTAATTTTGCCATTGGGCGTAGAGAAAAATGTGAAGTTTTACAGCTACTTTCCTGCAATTGTACACATTTTTCCATCGGGTGGAAAGAAATGTTAGCACTTTTTAATGATATCTGAGTCAGAGTGATTAACAAGATCAATGGGGGACCACCCAGTCGGTAATTCAACCATGATTACTTCAAGTTTAGATAACTTGCCAATCTAAAACAAATTTTAATTGAGTGACTGTCAGTAACCACGTTTCCATCCAACTATTTAATTACCTGACGCGTGAATAAAGTAACGACCGGGCTGATGGAAACATGAAATGCCGGTACAATTTTATAAATGCCGACAGACAATTTGTTCATTCGACATGATGGGATCTTTTTGTGTCTGTAAAATTAATTATGCAAGAAATGGCGGTAGAAACACCTTATGATGTAATAACAATAACCATCATATGGAAGTAAACTTGGAGTCACACGATGATATGCTGTGTGGTCCTCCCACTGCGACTCAGGAAAGCATGCAGTTTTTTAGACTACAGATTAAATAAGTTATGAACTTCACAGGGGGTTGATAGTGCAAGGTGATGAGCTTGATGCTCCTTTCCAATAAATATTGAGGGTCTTACTCTGTTGACATCAATGCTTGGCCGCCGTTTGACAAATACAAATAAATCGCTCTTATCTATAATAATCTCATAATGCAGGTAGCCTACCCGCACTGTATCTGCCAGCTGTTGGTTAGAGCACATCTGCCAAGACCAGATTAGGCATATTTGCTATATAACAACAGTTTTGTGACAAAACCATCAGTAGAGTTGAAAATGTGATGGAAACCCATTGGAATCTAATGGCAAAAGTACATTTTTATGTGCACTACGTCATCACGCACAGCCTTTTATCCACAAAAGGTCAGTTTAATTTAAACACATCCCTGGTGGGAAAATGCTCATATTGTTATATACAAAAAAATATATATTTGCATGAAAATCTGTTGCAAACTGGATGGAAACGTAGCTACTGACTGACATAGAAAGAGAAACTGCTGACGCACAACCAATTTTCGAAATTGCACTTTGTATTCTACTATTCTAACTCTCAACAGTAAGCAGAGACCTCGACTGAGTTCCTAAAAAATATACAGTATATACAGTACCAGTCCTATGGTACTGTAAATATTTGTTGTTTTGGTATTTGGAAATGTATCCGTGGGTCTACATAATGGGGGCCGCTGCCAGTTGCCCACCCCTGATCTGCATACATTCTTTCAAACTATTTACAATAACATATTCATCAATGTTCCGTATTTGACCACAGAGCATCTTTTTTGATAATATTTCCTAGAAGTAAACTCAGCAAAAAAAGAAACGTCCTCTCACTGTCAACTGCGTTTATTTTCAAAACTTAACGTGTAAATATTTGTATGAACATAACAAGATTCAACAACTGAGACATAAACTGAACAAGTTCCACAGACATGTGACTAACAGAAATGGAATAATACATCCCTGAACAAAGGGGGGGTCAAAATCAAAAGTAACAGTCAGTATCTGATGTGGCCACCAGCTGCATTAAGTAATGCAGTGCATCTCCTCCTCATGGACTGCACCAGATCTTGCTGTGAGATGTTACCTCACTCTTCCACCAAGGCACCTGGCCCTAGCCCTCACCCTCCGATCCAACAGGTCCCAGACGTGCTCAATGGGATTGAGATCCGGGCTCTTCGCTGGCCATGGCAGAACACTGACATTCCTCTCTTGCAGGAACTAACGCACAGAACGAGCAGTATGGCTGAATGGCATTGTCATGCTGGAGGGTCATGTCAGGATGAGCCTGCAGGAAGGGTACCACATGAGGGAGGAGGATGTCTTCCCTGTAACGCACAGCGTTGATATTGCCTACAATGACAACCAGCTCAGTCCGATGATGCTGTGACACACCTCCCCAGACCATGACGGACCCTCCACCTCCAAGCTCCAGAGTACAGTCGTGGCCAAAAGTTTTGAGAATGACAAATATTAATTTTCACAAAGTCTGCTGCCTCAGTTTGTGTGATGGCAATTTGCAGATACTCCAGAATGTTATGAAGAGTGATCAGATGAATTGCAAAGTCCCTCCTTACCATGCAAATTAACTGAATCCCCCAAAAACATTTCCACTGCATTTCAGCCCTGCCACAGAAGGACCAACTGACATCATGTCAGTGATTCTCTCGTTAACACAGGTGTGAGTGTTGACGAGGACAAGGCTGGAGATCACTCTGTCATGCTGATTGAGTTCGAATAACAGACTGGAAGCTTAAAAAGGAGGGTGGTGCTTGGAATCATTGTTCTTCCTCTGTCAACCATGGTTACCTGCAAGGAAACACGTGCCGTCATCATTGCTTTGCACAAAAAAAAGCTTCACAGGCAAGGATATTGCTGCCAGTATGATTGCACCTAAATCAACCATTTATCGGATCATCAAGAACTTCAAGGAGAGCGGTTCAATTGTTGTGAAGAAGGCTTCAGGGCGCCCAAGAAAGTCCGGCAAGCGCCAGGACCGTCTCCTACAGTTGATTCAGCTGTGGGATCGGGGCACCACCAGTACAGAGCTTGCTCAGGAATGGCAGCAGGCAGGTGTGAGTGCATCTGCATGCACAGTGAGGCGAAGACTTTTGGAGGATGGCCAGGAAAAACATCAGGCACAGACTGATATTCTGCAAAAGGTACAGGGATTGGACTGCTGAGGACTGGGGTAAAGTCATTTTCTCTGATGAATCCCCTTTCCTATTGTTTGGGGCATCTGGGAAAAAAAGCTTGTCCAGAGAAGACAAGGTGAGTGCTACCATCAGTCCTGTGTCATGCCAACAGTAAAGCATCCTGAGACCATTCGTGTGTGGGGTTGCTTCTCAGGCAAGGGAGTGGGCTCACTCACAATTTTGCCTAAGAACACAGCCATGAATAAAGAATGGTACCAACACATCCTCTGAGAGCAACTTCTCCCAACCATCCAGGAACAGTTTGGTGACGAACAATGCCTTTTCCAGCATGATGGAGCACCTTGCCATAAGGCAAAGTTATAACTAAGTGGCTCGGGGAACAAAACATATATTATATTATATTTTGGGTCCATGGCCAGGACACTCGCCAGACCTTAATCCCATTGAGAACTTGTGGTCAATCCTCAAGAGGCGGGTGGACAAACAAAAACCCACACATTCTGACAAACTCCAAGCATTGATTATGCAAGAATGGGCTGCCATCAGTCAGGATGTGGCCCAGAAGTTAATTGACAGCATGCCAGGGTGGATTGCAGAGGCCTTGAAAAAGAAGGGTCAACAGCACAATATTGACTCTTTGCATCAACTTCATGTAATTGTCAATAAAAAGCCTTTGACACTTATAATTATACTTCAGTATTCCATAGTAATATCTGACAAAAAAGACACTGAGGCAGCAGACTTTGTGAAAATTAATATTTGTGTCATTCTCAAAACTTTTGGCCACGACTGTACAGGCCTCAGTGTAACGCTCATTCCTTCGACGATAAACGCGAATCCGGCTATCACCCCTGGTGAGACAACTGCGACTCGTCAGTGAAGAGCACTTTTTGCCAGTCCTGTCTGGTCCAGCGACGGGTTTGTGCCCATAGACAACGTTGTTGCCGGGGATGTCTGGTGAGGACCTGCCTTACAACAGGCTTACAAGCACTCAGTCCAGCCTCTCTCAGCCTACTGAGCACAGTCTGAGCACTGATGGAGGGATTGTGCATGCCTGGTGTAACTCGGGCAGTTGTTGTTGCCATCCTGTACCTGTCCCGCAGGTGTGATGTTCGGATGTACCGTTCCTGTGCAGGTGTTGTTACACGTGGTCTGCCACTGCGAGGACGATCAGCTGTCCGTCCTGTCTCCCTGTAGCGCTGTCTTAGGTGTCTCACAGTACGGACATCACAATTTATTGCCCTGGCCACATCTGCAGTCCTCATGCCTCCTTGCAGCACGCCTAAGGCACGTTCACGCAGATGAGCAGGGACCCTGGGCATCTTTCTTTTGGTGTTTTTCAGAGTCAGTAGAAAGGCCTCTTTAGTGTCCTAAATTTTCATAGCTGTGACCTTAAATGCCTACCGTCTGTAAGCTGTTAGTGTCTTAACAACTGTTCCACAGGTGCATGTTCATTAATTGTTTATGATTCATTGAACAAGCATGGGAAACCGTGTTTAAACCCTTTACAATGAAGATCTGTGAAGTTATTTGGATTTTTACGAATTATCTTTGAAAGACAGGGTCCTGAAAAAGGGACATTTCTTTTTTTGCTGAGTTTATATAGGTTTTATTTTCACACCACATATTAATGGTTATGTTTCTATTCACATTTTAGAGATGAAGCCACTAGAATCTCATCCTATGTTCAACACAGCGATAAAAGTTGTAGACACGCCCAAAATCGAGGAGAAGAAACCACCTGCTCCAACTGAGGGGAAGGAAGAACTGGCATTCGGCCTGTTTGAACAAGCTGAAAAGGAAACGCCCCCTCCCGCAGAGAAAAGTAAGTATGGTTTGACCAAATATCTTTGTTTGGTCAATCTGAGGGGAGGACAGCTCATAATAATGGCAGGGACGGAGCAAATGGAATGGCATCAAACACATGGAAACCATGTGTTTGATGTTGGTGATACCATTCCACCTATTCCGCTCCAGCCATTACCAGGAGTCCGTCCTCCCCAATTAAGGCACCACCAGCCTCCTGTGGTGTCAACTGAGTATATGATGCACTGTATCTATACTTATTCAAAACAATAGTGCATGGCAGTGGTATATGAGTGTACAATTGCATACTAAGTTGTGTAGTAAAATCCTACACATTACAGTATAACTGAGTGTGAAACTGAGGTTTCGTATTAAAACATCACATTTTTTTCTGTCTCCTCAGCAGCGAAAAATAATGAGCCTAAAGACATCCGTAACTTTGACTACACGGCTCGCAGCTGGACCGGCAAGTCCCCCAAACAGTTCCTGATTGACTGGGTCAGGAAGAACCTCCCTAAGAGCCCTGCTCCCTCCTTCCAGAAGGTTGCTGCTGGGAGATACTGGAAGTGCAGGTGAGTGATTGGATCCAATCTCAGGATCTCTGGCATGTTGTTAAAGTAGTCCACAGGCTTGTGGTCAATGCCATTTCATTCAGTCAACTCTGCTTTTTCAATGAGTTTTCATTGAGTTGGAATTTCAGTTTATTTTACTGAATTAGCTGCACTAAAATTAAATTGACCTTAACATTGGTAATCAGAGAAGCTGCACATCCGTTTTCTGCAATCTGTTATCCTCCAGGGTTAGTGTTTGGAAGATGGACAGTTTTAGCCTGGCTGACATGGTACATAGCCAGGGAGAGCTGACACACTGGTCTGGACAGGAGTCTGTTTTAAATGCAGAATTCACGCACAACCACATGAACAACCACACACAGCCCCTGAGCACCACTCCCTAACCCTGATACAACCACACACAGCCCCTGAGCACCACTCCCTAACCCTGATACAGCCACACACAGCCCCTGAGCACCACTCCCTAACCCTGATACAACCACACACAGCCCCTGAGCACCACTCCCTAACCCTGATACAGCCACACACAGCCCCTGAGCACCACTCCCTAACCCTGATACAACCACACACAGCCCCTGAGCACCACTCCCTAACCCTGATACAACCACACACAGCCCCTGAGCACCACTCCCTAACCCTGATACAGCCACACACAGCCCCTGAGCACCACTCCCTAACCCTGATACAGCCACACACAGCCCCTGAGCACCACTCCCTAACCCTGATACAGCCACACACAGCCCCTGAGCACCACTCCCTAACCCTGATACAACCACACACAGCCCCTGAGCGCCGCCCACTTCCATGAGGTCTCAACCCCCCCGGAAAGAAAAAAAGTTTGAAAGAACCAATCCGGGTTAGGGGCAGTGGGGCTCGGGGGCTGTGTGTGGTTGTCTATGTGGGAGTTTGAGTGAGAAAGACACAGAGGAGAACCAACCAGTAGAAAATCACAGCCCCCTTCATTATGGTGCCTGCAACATCAAGGAGCCTTTCCAGGTGGTGAAGTCAGGAAGACTTGGAGTTTGGTGTCAGCCAGACTTAGACAGTATGATGTGTATGATGTGTTGTGATTAACTTTTGTCTTACAGTAAGACTGGTATTGTTTCTCCCAGGGTTCGTGTTCAGAGACTGGATGATGTTTTGGAGGTTTGTCCCAATATCCTCACTGAAGACGGCATGCAGGCTCAGCACCTGGGTGCTACACTGGCTATCTACAACCTATGTAAAGGACAGGTGAGTTCATACTGTATGTAACCTCAACTAGAGTCAGGTGTGTTTCTGATGCTGTTTTACATTCCAATAACCGTAACCTGTGTCTCTGTCTGTGTCTCTCTCTCTGTCTGTGTGTGTCTCTCTCTTTATTTCTCTGTCTGTCTCTCTCTCGCTCTTTCTCTCTGTCTGTGTCTGTCTGTCTCTCTCTCTCTCTGTCTGTCTCTCTTTCTCTATCTGTGTGTGTCTGTCTGTCTCTCACTCTCTGTCTCTCTCTCTCTCGCCATCCCAGTCAGTCCATATGTTGATCCCTCCCACGTACCGTGAGGTGTGGCTGGAGTGGCGGGACAGCGAGCAAGCAGAGGAGGAGGAGCTCCGCACAGCCATCAACAAACCCCGAGACCAGTTCATCGCCCGACTGCTGACCCGGCTGAAGCAGCAGCAACCCCAGAAGAAGTGTCCTTCTCCCCAGCCAGGGCTGCAGGGAGCTGGAAACGAGCTCGAGGATGACTGGGAGAGCCTGGCCAACCTGGAAGAAGAGGAGGACCCAGGGAAAACCATTACCCCGAAGGAGAGAGGTGGTGGGGTTGCAGAGGTGGCGGCTCGGGCCCTTCTTCTGAAGCTCCGTGGCTCGGCCCTGTCCAGGCGGTTACAGGTCTGTAATGTTTTTAATCTATTTTTAATCCGTTTTAATGTCTTATCAATAGTTGTAATATTGTGGAGTGACACTTTACTAAATGTTTATGAACTCTACAGACGGACAGAGAGCAGCTCCCGGTGTTCCAGCACCGTGTGCGGGTTATGGAGGCTCTGCGGCGCAACCGTGTGGTGGTGGTGGCGGGGGAGACGGGCAGCGGGAAGAGTACCCAGATCCCCCAGTTTATCCTAGAGGAGCTTCTGACTGGGGGAGCTGCTGCCCAGCCCTGTAACATAGTGGTCACCCAGCCACGCAGGATCTCTGCCATGAGTCTGGCCAGCAGGGTGTCTCAGGAGCTGGGCTGTGACGACGGGCCTGGATCCAAGGTTAGAGGGAATCGGTGATGGGCTGGTAGAAGTGGTTAGGTGGTTTGAGATTGGATTGAGCTTGACTACAATAAGTTACATGTAGGTTGGGGTGGTGGAAGTGGTTAAAGGGTTACGTTAGGTGGTTTTGTGTGGTTTAGGATATATAGGGTGCCTCAAAAAGGTTAGGTGTTGTGTAAGGGAAGAGTTGAAAGCAGAATGCAACACATTTGATGAAGGTATTTTCTATTATTTGTTTACAATGTTGATGTTTCAGTCATCGCTGTGCGGGTACCAGATCCGGATGGAGAACAAGTCTTCGGACTCGACCCGTCTTCTGTACTGCACCACCGGGGTTCTCCTCAGGAAGCTGCAGCAGGACCACATGCTCAGCTCTCTGACCCACATCATAGTGGACGAGGTATTTAGTTATTGTTATTTATATTATTTTGTGCATTTTACCCCCTTTTTCTCCCCCATTTCGATCTTGTCTCATCGCTGCAACCTCCCAATGGGCTCGGGAGAGGCGAAGGTCGAGTCATGCGTCCCCCAAAACATGACCCGCCTAGCCGCGCTTCTTAACACCCGCCTGCTTAAGCTGGAAGCCAGCCGCACCAATGTGTCGGAGGAAACACCGTTCAACTGACGACCGAGGTCAGCCTGCAGGCCCCCGGCCTGCCACAAGGAGTCGCTAGAGCACGATGAGCCAAGTACAGCACCCCCGGCCTAACCCTAACCTAACCCGGACGACGCTGGGCCAATTGTGTGCCGCCCAATGGGACTCCCGATCACGGCCGGTTATGATACAGCCCGGGATCAAACCTGGATCTGTAGGGACGCCTCTAGTACTGCGATGCAGTGCCTGCTGGAGGTCATTTTGCAGGGCTCTGGCAGTGCTCCTCCTTGCACAAAGGCGGAGGTAGCGGTCCTGCTGCTGGGTTGTTGCCCTCCTACGGCCTCCTCCACGTCTCCTGATGTACTGGCCTGTCTCCTGGTAGCGCCTCCATGCTCTGGACACTACGCTGACAGACACAGCAAACCTTCTTGCCACAGCTCGTATTGATGTGCCATCCTGGATGAGCTGCACTACCTGAGCCACTTGTGTGGGTTGTAGACTCCGTCCCATGCTACCACTAGAGTGAAAGCACCGCCAGCATTCAAAAGTGACCAAAATATCAGCCAGGAAGCATAGGAACTGAGAAGTGGTCTGTGGTCACCACCTGCAGAACCACTCCTTTATTGGGGGTGTCTTGCTAATTGCCTATAATTTCCACCTGTTGTCTATTCCATTTGCACAACATCATGTGAAATTTATTGTCAATCAGTGTTGCTTCCTAAGTGGACAGTTTGATTTCACAGAAGTGTGATTGACTTGGAGTTACATTGTGTTGTTTAAGTGTTCCCTTTATTTTTTTGAGCAGTGTATATATACACACACACACAGGATAGATCATACATTGATTACTTATCATGTCATGAAAAGCCCCTAGTGGGCTAACCAGATATGATGGCTGGTTACACAAAGGTAGGGGGTTGGGTTTGAATGAAAGAGCGGGAAGACTGAGGGACAAAGGGATTGAATCTCTATCGGACCTTGAGAAGCCATGCTACCATAAATACAGAATCTTATGCATTCTAATAACCGCCCATTTGGAAAAGGAAAATGCAAGATAGATGCACTTCGATAGATTGGTCGAAGATGGAAGACTGGTTTACCCAGCAGAGATCCCCATTGTCCTTTGAAGAATCTTTCTGGTCGTAGTGTTGTAGAGCGGGTACGTTAAAGTGCCCTGTCGTTCTTCTGAGATTCTGTCCTTTCCTAGGCCATGTATGTTTACAGCTGCAGCTGATAACCCAACGTTTAGGATGTATCACTTCTTTAGTGAATAATCGTTCAAAGTTCATACCAAGTTGCCATAATCAGCTTGCACTGTATTCTGGCTGGTCTAGTCGAAATTCACCACTCCAGCGTGGTGATCGTCACCTCCACGTTGAAATTGACCCTTTTTAAATGTTAGGACAGCAGTCCTCACGTCATCGGCTTTTGTACTGGGGGAGAAAAGGGCATGTTTTATAGTTCTCAACCAATGTCTGTTCACTTGGGCGTGGCCACTGAGTGAGTATAAGTTTACTTATGAAAACAATTCTCTCATTTAGAAGCTAAAATCACATTTAATCTTCTCACAAATAGTTTCATATTTAAACATTTAACATTTAAACACTTATCTCAGCTCGATGGTCACCATAGCAGCACCCACCTGTAGCACGTGCTCCAGCAGGTATATCTCTCTGGTCACCCAAAGCCAATTCCTACTTTGGCCGCCTCTCCTTCCAGTTCTCTGCTGCCAATGACTGGAACGAACTACAAAAATCTCTGAAACTGGAAACACTTATCTCCCTCACTAGCTTTAGGCACCAGCTGTCATAGCAGCTCACATATTACTGCACCTGTACATAGCCCATCTATAATTTAGCCCAAACAACTACCTCTTCCCCTACTGTATTTATTTATTTATTTTGCTCCTTTGCACCCCATTATTTCTATTTCTACTTTGCACATTATTCCACTGCAAATCTACCATTCCAGTGTTTTACTTGCTATATTGTATTTACTACGCCACCATGGCCTTTTTTTGCCTTTACCTCCCTTATCTCACTTCATTTGCTCGCATTGTATATAGACGTATTTTTCTACTGTATTATTGACTGTATGTTTTTTTTTTACTACATGTGTAACTCTGTGTTGTTGTATGTGTCGAACTGCTTTGCTTTATCTTGGCCAGGTCGCAAATGTAAATGAGAACTTGTTCTCAACTTGCCTACCTGGTTAAATCAAGGTGAAATAAATTTAATAAATAAATAAAAATAGCTGCCATAACTAGGTTATTTGTCATCAAATATGATTACGTGGTACCTGTCTTGACTGCATAAAATCAGGAGAGTTAGTTAAGATAGCTAACGCTAGCTAGCTAGGCTAATTGAGGCTAGGGAACAACTCCATTCAGAATATTAAGTAGCAGCCTGCCTACCTGTTGGCTCTTGGTCCTTGTAGCCTGTCCTTCTTCTTTTAATTCCGTCATTTTAATTACATCTTCCATTGATTAAATACACAACATGGCAAAAACAAAAGTATGTGGACACCTGCTCGTTGAACACCTGCTCATTCCAAAATCATGGGCATTAATATGGAGTTGGGCCCCACTTTGCTGCTATAACAGCCTCCACTCTCTGGGAAGGTGTGTAGTTTATCTCCTAGCTTTTGCCACACACGGAGCGAGGCTCTATGACTGTAGCCTATTGCCGCTTGATGACTTATGATTGGCCAACAACAAATTACACGTGCCACGCTACATTCTCATGAAAAGCAAGAGCAGCTGCATTAGAATGTCTCTCTACTGCAGCAGTCGCACTCTGATCTGTAAGGGCCCTTTCTGACAAGTCAGTAAAAATTACACATACCCGAGACGTGTACAATGCTCTCCCTCGCCTTCCATTTGGAAAATCTGACCATAATTCTATCCTCCTGATTCCTGCTTACAAAATTGTTTTTAAGCAGGAAGCACCAGTGACTCAGATCAATAAAAAAGTGGTCAGATGAAGCAGATGCTAAGCCACGGGACTGTTTTGCTAGCACAGACTGGAATATGTTCCGGGATTCCTCTGATGGCATTGAGGAGTACACCATATCAGTCATTGGCTCCATCAATAAGTGCATTGATGATGTCGTCCCCACATTGACCATACGTACATACATACCCCAACCAGAAGCCATGGATTACAGGCAACATCCACACTGAGCTAAAGGCTAGAGCTGCCGCTCCGACGAACCATCAAACAGGCAAATCGTCAATACAGGACTAAGATCGAATCGTACTACACCGACTCTGACGCTCGTCGGATGTGGCAGGGCTTGCAAACCATTACAGACTACAAAGAGAGGCACAGCCAATAGCTGCCCAGTGACACAGGCCTACCAGACGAGCTAAACTACTTCTATGCTCGCTTCGAGGCAAATAACACTGAAACATGCATGAGAGCACCAGCTGTTGCCGGAAGACTGTGTGATCACGCTCTCCGCAGCCGATGTAAGACCTTTAAACAGGTCAACATTCACAAGGCCGCAGGGCCAGACGGATTACCAAGACGTGTACTGCGAGCATACGCTGACCAACTGGCAAGTGTCTTCACTGACATTATCAACCGCTCCCTGTCCGAGTCTGTAATACCGACATGTTTTAAGCAGACCACCATAGTCCTTGTGTCCAAGAACACTAAGGTAACCTGGCTAAATGACTACCGACCCAAAGCACTCACGTCTGTAGCCATGAAGGGCTTTGAAAGGCTGGTCATGGCTCACATCAACACCATTATCCCAGAAACCCTAGACCCATTCCAATTTGCATACCACCCTAACAGATCCACAGATGATGCCATCTCTATTGCACCCCACACTGCCCTTTCTCACCTGGACAAAAGGAACACCTATGTGAGAATGCTATTCATTGACTACAGCTCAGCGTTCAACACCATAGTGCCCTCAACGCTCATCACTAAGCAAAGGACCCTGTGACTAAACATCTCCCTCTGCAACTGGATCCTGGACTTCCTGACGGGCCGTCCCCCGGTGGTAAGGGTAGGTAACAACACATCCGCCACGCTGATCCTCAACACAGGGGCCCCTCGGGTGCGTGCTCAGTCTCCTCCTGTACTCCCTGTTCACTCATGACTGCACGGCCAGGCACGACTTCAACACCATCATTAAGTTTTCCGATGACACAACAGTGGTAGGCCTGATCACCGACAGCGACGAGACAGCCTACAGGGAGGAGGTCAGAGACCTGGCTGTGTGGTGCCAGGACAACAACCTCTCCCTCAACGTGATCAAGACAAAGGAGATGATTGTGGACTACAGGAAAAAGAGGACAGAGCTCACCACCATTCTCATCGACGGGGCTGGAGTGGAGCAGGTTGAGAGCTTCAAGTTCCTTGGTGTACACATCACCAACAAACTAACATGGTCCAAGCACACCAAGACAGTTGTGAAGCGGGCACGACAAAACCTATTCCCCCTAAGGAGACTGAAAAGATTTGGGATGGGTCTTCAGATCCTCAAAAGGTTCTACAGCTGCACCATCGAGAGCTTGCTGACTGGTTGCATCATTGCCTGGTATGGCAACTGCTCGGCTTCCGACTGCAAGGCACTACAGAGGGTAGTGCGTACGGCCCAGTACATCACTGGGGCCAAGCTTCCTGCCATCCAGGACCTCTATACCATGCGGTGTCAGAGGAAGGCCCTAAAAGTTGTCAGACTCCAGCCACCCTAGTCATAGACTGTTCTCTCTGCTACCGCACGGCAAGCGGTACCGGAGCGCCAAGTCTAGGTCCAAGAAGCTTCTAAACAGCTCCTACCCCCAAGCCATAAGACTCCTGAACATTTAATCAAATGGCTGACCATCTAATCAAATGGCTACCCAGACTATTTGCATTTCCCCCCCCCTTTTTTTACACCGCTGCTACTCTGCTGTTATTATCTATGCATAGTCACTTTAATAACTTTACCTACATGTACATATTACCTCAACTAACCGGTGCACCCACACATTGACTCTGTACCGGTACCCCTCTGTGTATAGTCTCGCTATTGTTATTTTACTGCTGCTCTTTATTTACTTGTTACTTTTATTTCTTATTCTTACTCTTATTTTTTATAACTGCATTGTTGGTTAGGGGCTCATAAGTAAGCATTTCACTGTTGTATTTGGCACATGTGACTAATAAAATTTGATTTGACCCATGACAATCATATCAGATCTGACGCAGACCTGTGAAATTGTTTAGAATTCTGGATCTGGACCCGCTCGGTTCCCGATCGCGTCTGTGGAATTCGGGTCCAGGTGGATCCGTGAAAACTCTAGTCTGGACATCTGACCTCTTACACACTGCCCACTGTGCCCAGGGTTCGGTCAGACTCTCACACTTCAGTCTGTGCATGTTTCAGATCAACTACATTGCAGCCAAACTGGGCAGACTTACTAATCTGCATATTACCTTGCATGCCAAATAACCAAAATAAACTATACTGCGCCTTGCCTTGCTCAAACTGATCCCATCAAACACGCTGTCTGTCTCGTCCATTCTAGGTCCATGAACGCAGCGTCCAGTCTGATTTCCTGCTGACCATCCTGAAGGACGTGGTCCAGAAACGGTCCAACCTGCACCTGGTCATGATGAGCGCCACGGTCGACTGTGATAAGTTCGCTGCCTACTTTAACCGCTGTCCTATAGTCAACATCCCTGGCAGAACCTTCCCTGTCGAGGTTAGATGTTGGGAACTTTTTATTTCCCTATAGTTCACAGATATGAAAATATGAACTGTATTTTCTGTCTAAATTGTATTTTCTGTCACAAGTGAATTATATTCCTGTCCTAGTCTGTCTTAGTGCCAAAAATGATGTTATTTGTATCATACTACTTGTGGTTGTCCTGATATAAAATGTTATTTCAGCGATCGATGTAGTAGAGTATTGTTACAGTGTGTCTCTCGGATGTTCTGTTGTATCGTGCTGTATGGTCTTGTCCTGATGTGTTCTGACCATATCATTAAAATGAATAGAAAGGTGAAATAAAATGTCATAATGGGTGGACTGGTCGGCCATTTTGAGTGTCCCCATAGCAATAAAGCGGAAAGTGTCATTCTATTTCTGTGGTTCTGAAGTGCTTTGTTGCACCTCTATTGTCAGGTGTTCCATCTGGAGGACATAGTGGAGGAGACGGGCTATGTTCTGGAGAAGGACTCTGAATACAGCCAGAAGATCCTGGAGGAGGAGGAGGAGGTCAACATCAACTTCACGCAGAAAGGAGGGAAGAGCATGCAGCACCAGGTGAGAGAGGGTATGACAGAGGGGTGAGATCTTTGGGATTCAGGGGCCTTGTGATAGTACCTACCTGCTGCATTGGGTCTCAGGGTCAGATTGGTTACTGACTTGTCTCTGAAAACACTGTAGAAATGCCTTATTTCCTAAACTATACTGAATCATTGTGCTATCCTATTCTACACTACTGTAAATGCCTCAGATCCATGTTGTGCATTACAGTGAACAGGAACCAATATGTAACTCATGGTGTTTTGTGTGTGTTCTCCAGGAGTTTATAGTGAAAGACTCAGGCTCTGGCTGGGACCTGGGTCCTGACCTGGACCACTTCAGCAGCCGGACCCGCCACGCCTTGCAGTACATGAACCCCAACAAAATCAACATGGAACTGGTCCTGGACTTGCTCGACTACCTGGGTAAATACACAGCTCCTGGACAGAGTTGCGGGTTCATTCAGCCCAGTGTGAGGACGTGGAGAGAGCTGGAGACTGGAGAGTTAGTCCAGTTTATATTTGGTTTATGGTTGTTGATATGGCTGTACTACACATGTTGGGGCAATTTAGATGTTGATTGATTGATTGGTGTTACGCCAACTGTAATATTTGTTCCCCTTCCCCCAGATAAGTCTCCTCAGTTTGCAGTGGTGGATGGAGCTGTTCTGGTGTTCCTCCCAGGTCTGGCCCACATCCAACAGCTTTATGACCTGCTCTCCACAGACAAGAGGTTCCGTGGCAAAGACAGGTGAGTTTATAGTCTTCACTGACAATGTCATCCTGAGAGAATGCCATCTTGCGTGCTAGCAATTTATAAACTATTTTGTTGTAGCAAAGGTTTTAGCTTTCATAAAGAGATTGGTTTATGTCTCCCTGTCCAGGTACAAACTGGTAGCCCTGCACTCCACACTGTCATCTAAGGACCAGGCTGCTGCATTTACAGTGCCCCCTACTGGAGTTAGGAAGGTACTGTTATTTTTTGGTTTAGTGCATTGATGAACTGAGATACATATTGCTATGAATGAACAAAAGTGAAAAAATAATTTTTATTACCCTGTCTACCCTATTTTAGATTGTGCTGTCCACAAACATAGCGGAAACTGGAGTAACAATACCTGATGTTGTGTTCGTTATTGATACCGGAAAGACCAAAGAAAACAAGTACCATGAGAGTAGCCAGATGAGTTCCCTGGTGGAGACGTTTGTCAGCAAGGCCAGCGCCCTCCAGAGGCAAGGCAGGGCAGGACGCGTGCGGGACGGCTTCTGCTTCCGCCTCTACCCCAAATTCAGGTCAGCCCCTCCCTCTCAATCACAGAACAAGTTGCTGTCTACGACACAAATACCTCTACTGCCACACAAGTTACAGCCTGATTGTGAATGTTCTTCTATGTAACAGGTTTCAGGCTTTCATGGATTACTCCATACCAGAGATACTGAGGGTTCCACTGGAGGAGCTGTGTCTTCATATCATGGTACACTGACAACTGTAAACTGGGTGGTTTGTGCCCTGAATGGTGATTTGGCTGACAGCCGTGGTATATCAGACCGTATACCACGGGTATGACAAAACATTTATTTTTACTGCTCTAATTACATTATAATAGCAATAAGGCAGCTGGGGTTTGTGGTAAATGGCCAATATACCACAGCTAAGGCCTGTGCCTAAGAACAGCCCTTAGCTGTGGTATATTTGGCTATTTACCACAACCCCGAGGTGCCTTATTGCTTAATTATTCTTAGATATTCTTCATACTAGAAACAGGAACAATCCACTCACAGGGCTCACTTGAAAAATAGATGGCTATCTCAATGTAACTTCCTGGTTAAATAAAAGATAAAAAGACACCCCAACCACAGTAACCACCACAGTAACCACCCCAACCACAGTAACCACCCCAACCACAGTAACCACCCCAACCACCGTAACCACCCCAACCACTGTAAACCACCCCAACCACAGTAACCACCCCAACCACAGTAACCACCCCAACCACTGTAAACCACCCCAACCACCATAACCACTGTAAACCACCATAACCACTGTAAACCACCCCAACCACTGTAAACCACCCCAACCACCATAACCACTGTAAACCACCCCAACCACCATAACCACTGTAAACCACCCCAACCACCATAACCACTGTAAACCACCAAAACTACTGTAAACCACCCCAACCACCATAACCACTGTAAACCACCATAACCACTGTAAACCACCATAACCACTGTAAACCACCATAACCACCATAACCACTGTAAACCACCATAACCACTGTAAACCACCATAACCACTGTAAACCACCATAACCACTGTAAACCACCATAACCACTGTAAACCACAATAACCACCATAACCACTGTAAACCACCATAACCACTGTAAACCACCATAACCACCATAACCACTGTAAACCACCATAACCACTGTAAACCACCCCAACCACTGTAAACCACCCCAACCACCACTGTTCCGTCTCTGTCCCCTCTACAGAAATGTGAGTATGGCTCTCCAGAGGAGTTCCTGTGTCGAGCCCTAGATGCGCCCCAGCCCCAGTCTGTGAGTAACGCCGTGTGCCTGCTCCGGCGGATCGGAGCGTGTATACCGGAGGGCCACGCCCTCACCCCGCTGGGTCACCATCTCGCCACCTTGCCTGTCAACGTCAAGATCGGCAAGATGCTCATCTTTGGGGCCATCTTGGGCTGCCTGGACCCCATTGTAAGTTACAGTCCATGCGGGGTGTCATTCATTTCTGAATTAGCATTGTATTGTATTAACTGCTTGCAAAATCAGCAATCAACAATGTGAAATGGGACTCAACTAGTTAAAGCTAGAATCCTTAATTGAAACAAGAACAAAGCAGTCACCCCGCCTGTGTCTTGGTAAAAAGCTGAGGGATGGGCCTGGAGAAATTTAACCACTATCAAATTCATAGACAGGGCTATGGATTCAAGGACTGACCATCCATGATATCAAAATTATAGTTTTAACCATGTTTTCAGGCTATACAGTGTTTGTTTACATTTGACATTGTTTACAAATATTGGAGTAAAACAAGCTTATATTTTGGGTACTGATGGGGTACGACAGTTGAACTAAGCTCATGAGGCATTTAGAAGTTATTTTCTTCAAGAATAAATGGGTATATATCATTTATTTTTAAGTCCAAAAATAGATGTAGCAACTAAGGATTCCAGCTTTAAAGGATAAATCTAATTTCCATGATGACTGAATGTAATTGTATTGCAGGCAACTATAGCAGCAGCGATCTCGGAGAAGTCTCCCTTTGCCACACCCATGAACCAGAAGGATCAGGCTAACCTGGCTAAAGCTGCCCTGGCTGTAGCCAACTCGGATCACCTGACTATCTACAATGCTTACCTGGGGTAGGTGCATCTTTTTTCAAAAGTATGAATGACCAAAATCTGAGATAGCTAATTCAGGGTCATGTTCAGTTGGCCACGTGGCAGCAAATTGTTTTGCAACAGTAAAGAAAACATGTGTTTCTTGGTCAAGTTCACCTAGTACCTCTGTTTCAATAAATGTTCTTCCATATTGTGCCTAATAAATAAAACCCTGGACTCTGTTCTCTCTAAAGCAACTGAGACATAGCCTAACCCTGAAGAAGTTGATTGTTCCTGTGCCGGTTTAATGGCACAGCCACTATCTTGGTTTCTGTTCCCTGATGGTATTGTTCTGCTAACAGGTGGAAGAACATACGCAGTGAGGGATATCGAGCCGAAATGGCCTACTGCAGGAAACACTTCCTGAACCGTACCGCCCTCATCACCATAGAGGTACTCTATTTTCTAACTTGTGTATGGTTCTCTCATCTGATATGCTTTAACAGTGAGCGTCAGGGTTGGGGTCAAATTCGAATTTCATTTTACTTCTTGAATTGACTGAATTGAATTTTTTTTAAATATATATTATTATATTTTACCCCTTTTCTCTCCCCAATTTCGTGGTATCCAATTGGTAGTTACAGTCTTGTCTCATTGCTGCAACTCCCGTACGGACTCGGGAGATGCCGTGCGTCCTCCGAAACACAATCCAACCAAGCCACACTGCTTCTTGACACAATGCCCACTTAACCCGGAGGAAACACCGTACACCTGGTGACCGTGTCAGCGTGCACTGTGCCAGGCCCGCCACAGGAGTCGCTAGTATGCGATGGGACAAGGACATCCCTGCCGCCAAAACCCTCCCCTAACCCGGACGACGCTGGGCCAATTATGAGCCGCCCCATGGGTCTCCCGGTTGCAGCCGACTGCGACAGAGCCTGGACTCTAACCCAGAATCTCTAGTGGCACAGCTAGCACTGCGATGCAGTGTCTTAGACCACTGTGCCACTCGGGAGGCCGTTGAAATTGAATTTACCCCAACCCTGTTGAGCATGTACAACTGCTGTACACAGTGACAGTAGTTATAAGAGATCATACGACATTTAGAGTGGTTGGTAAGGACATTAAACCTGGATCTCTTCTCCATCAGGACATCAAACAGGAGCTGATGCGTATGATGGACCAGGCTGGATTCTCTGGTTCCTCCAGGTCCGGTCGAGGACCACCTTCCTGGGATCGGTCTGACCCCAGGGGTCCCCAGGCTCCCCTCACCCCCCTTGGTAAGCCTCAGATCTGTGTCCTGAACGCGGTGCTGACGGCAGGACTGTATGACAGCGTGGGGCGGATCCTCTACACTCCCTCTGTGGACGTCCTGGACCGGGTGGCGTGCTCTGTGGAGACAGCCCAGGGGAAGGCCCAAGTCCACCCCTCCTCCGTCAACCGCTGCCTGCAGACACGCGGCTGGCTGCTCTTCCAGGAGAAGGTCAGTTGGGCCCATAGAGATATATTGATCGATGATCATTCAATCTACCCGTCTGTAATCTCTATGGTGAAATCGATTACTCACTGGGTGTAGAAGGTGCCCTTAACTGGAGATATAGGATCAAATTCTCCCTACTTGTAATCCTAACCAAGGGTGTGGCTGGGCCGGGGCAACCTCTAACTCCCATGTAGGCCTAAATAGAATAATTTACTGTGTGTAATTTTAGGTAAAATACTATTAAGTTGCTAATTTTTTTATCTAATTTTGACTCTCCCTCAGGTAAAATACTCTAAGATCTACCTGCGGGACACGACACTGATCTCTCCCTTCCCCATGCTACTGTTTGGAGGGGACATCGACGTACAACACCGGGAGAGACTCATCTCTCTGGATGGATGGATACACTTCCAGGTCAGAGTTCATATCTGGGTCAGCTGTATTACATGTCTATTATTATGTCTGTGTCGTGAATGACTAGAGAGGTGTGTCAGTGCTACAGTAGAGACAGTGTGATACACAAAGAGAAAGAAAATCAAACTCTTGTAGCCAGTTTCCCAGACCCAGATTAAAAATAAAATAACTTCTCAATAGAGAATCTCCATTGTAAGTGCTCTATAGTCCAATACTAGTCTTAGGCTACAATCCAAATTCAAAGTAGACAGCCCTCGGCCCTCAGCCCTTGAATGATGTTTTACATCGTTACATCCGAGTGTACTTTAAATGTCCCTTGCCCAAGCGAGGAAGAGTGTTGATCGGGGAGGCAACGTCGTTGGAGGAAATCTTGAAATTGAGTTTAAAAACAAACAACCTAAAGCTATTAATGTACCTAGTAAGCTAACATAGCTAGCTAGCAGTCCTGTCAGGTAGCTAGCTACAGTTGCCCATAGCTGGCTAGCTAGTATTATAGTTTATTTATTCCAATACATTTCTGAATTCCCCAAAAATATGTTTATGAAGCTAACTACGTTTTTATAGGGTCCTCACTACGAGACTAAGCCAATTTTCCAATGTTAAAATCAATGTCATCTATATATATTTTTTAGTAAGCTCGCGTCATAATTTTGTCTGACATGCCGAAAATTCAGCCATGTTGATTCAATTTGACACGTGACTACAGTTTGCATTGAATTGTGGGTCATATCAACCCCATAAGTGATCAAAGTTGTTCACTCGCTCCCTCAAGCTAAATCAAGGGCCGAGGGGGCAACGTTAGTGAATTGGACCTCCACTTAAGATGGCAATCAAACTGCATCTGGTTTTGACAAGGATTCCCCCAAGGGAAAGTGGCTATTGCGAGGGCTAAAATTACTGTGTTTGGACTGCAGCCTTAATCTAGGTCCAGGAAACCCTTGTAGTTGAGCATACTGTCGCAAGCAAGGCTCTGTCTGATCTCTGTTCCTCCCTGTCCTCCTCTCTCTCTCCCAGGCCCCAGTGAGGATCGGAGTGATCTTTAAACACCTGAGGAAGCTCATAGACTCACTACTGGAGAAAAAGCTGGAGAACCCAAGGATGAATCTAGAAGGTAATATTCTACCCTTTTTCTGTCTTTTTCCCCTCCCTTTTCTCTTGAATCCCTCTCATTTTCTGTTTCCTTCTTCCTCATCCTTCCAGTCTCTTCCTAAGCCCCCTGCATTTTTTGTGTTCATGACATTGTGCTGTGTGTTGTTTAACTGTGTAGTGGTAAATGGTGTTTTTTACTCTCTCCCGTAGATGAGAAGACCATCCAGTTGATAATAGAACTGATCAAGATGGAGAATGTCTTCTGACCACTGTGACCTCTGACCTCTCATTGGACACCTTGGTCATACATGGTTGTCCAAGGACAGATGGACAGCCTAAAGATCAAAGGGTGGTGGTTGTACTGTATAATGACATTTAAATCATGAAATTAAAGAGCATATTTCTTCTCTTATCAATGATGACTGTTGCCAAACAAAATAAAGCTGTATGTGGTGTTGATGGCTAATTTATGTTTGATATCTGTTTTAGGGAAATAAACATTTAAAATTAATTCATAGCTCCCTCCCTCAGAATGTAACAAACATCCTTTGGTGATTAGCATGTCTTTGTTTTCTAAAATAAACAAAACTCTAATGGCCTTGTGTGTGCGCCTAGTAAACGTTCTCGTCCAAGATGGCTTAGCAGTTCAGACGTCATTTCTGTTTCGTATTGTCGTGTCCTGTATATATATATATTTACACCTTTCTTCGCATATCTTTTATATATTTTATTATCCAAGAACTCAACTACAAAAGCTTCCCTGCAAAAGCTTTCCTGCAACCCGCTTCACCAATTACAAAAAAGTATTATTTACCTCAAATCTGAAAAACCACCGTGGAAGCTAGCCAGGGGCTAATTCAGAAGCTAGCCAGAAAGCTAACCAGAAGCTATCCGATAGCTAGCCAGAAGCTAATCTGTAGCTGCCCAGAAATTAGCCGGTCTGCTGGCTAGCGTTGGTGTTTCAGCTGCCCACGTTTTGTGGTCATCAGCTATTCCTTTAGCTCGATAATCTACCGGCACTTTTGTGCAACGCGACTCGGACCGGAGCATTCCGGGACTTTTTTTCTCTCAGTTTCCCCGGATTTCAGCCGCAGGCTCTGGACATTTGCAGCTAGCTAGCTGCAAACCGTGTGACTACTGGCTTACGTCGATCCCGGAGCAAACTCAAATCATTCCGGAGCTAGCCAGCTGAGGAGTTCCATCAGCCATTCCTGGGCTACAGCCACCTATCCGGACCCGTTTTTTTGTTGTTTTGTTGTTGCTGCAGATACGGAGCCCCACCGGGCCTTCACGACTGACTGCCGACGTTATCTGCCCGAGGGAGTTATCCAACTGGCACCTCCGTCCCGACGTTACCTGAACGCTCATCTGGGGCCCGCTAACCGTTAGCTGTCTTATCGGCTGCTATCTGAATAAGTATATCGGACAATTATTATTATTATATATATATTTTTTTGTATTTATTTTGTATTTTTTAATCTTTTCTTTTTATTTTTAATCTTTTTTTTTATTATTATTAATTTTATTTTTTTTTCTTGGGTCACTATATCTATTTTGCCAATTTGGATTGATCCCCTCTACCACACGGAACCCCACTAACCTACCGACGGAAACGCACGAGGTATCTACAAATAGACTTCCATACTATGCTATCTTGCTACCGATAGCCATCTACCCGGCCAGCTGTCTGGATCGCCGTGACCCCAACCAACCTCTACTCACTGGACCCTTATTGATCACTCGATTAAGCATGCCTCTCCTTAATGTAAATATGCCTTGTCCATTGCTGTTCTGGTTAGTGTTTATTGGCTTATTTCACTGTAGGGCCTCTAGCCCTGACCACTATACCATATCCAACCTCACAGTTCCACCACCCACATATGCGATGACATCACCTGGTTTCAATGATGTTTCTAGAGACAATATGTCTCTCATCATCACTCAATACCTAGGTTTACCTCCACTGTATTCACATCCTACCATACCTTTGTCTGTACATTATTCCTTTAAGCTATTTTATCGCCCCCAGAAACTTCCTTTTACTCTCTGCTCTAGAAGTTCTAGACGACCAATTCTCATAGCTTTTAGCCGTACCCTTATCCTACTCCTCCTCTGTTCCTCTGGTGATGTAGAGGTGAATCCAGGCCCTGCAGTACCTAGCTCCACTCCTATTCCCCAGGCGCTCTCTTTTGATGACTTCTGTAACCGTAATAGCCTTGGCTTCATGCATGTTAACATTAGAAGCCTCCTCCCTAAGTTTGTTTTGTTCACTGCTTTAGCACACTCTGCCAACCCGGATGTTTTAGCCGTGTCTGAATCCTGGCTTAGAAAGACCACCAAAAATTCTGACATTTTCATCCCCAACTACAAGATTTTCAGACAAGATAGAACGGCCAAAGGGGGCGGTGTTGCAATCTATTGCAAAGATTGCCTGCAGAGTTCTGTTTTACTATCCAGGTCTGTTCCCAAACAATTTGAACTTCTACTTTTAAAAATCCACCTCTCTAAAAACAAGTCTCTCACCGTTGCCGCCTGCTATAGACCACCCTCTGCCCCCAGCTGTGCTCTGGACACTATATGTGAACTGATTGCCCCCCATCTATCTTCAGAGCTCGTGCTGCTAGGCGACCTAAATTTTAACATGCTTAACACCCCAGCCACCCTACAATCTAAGCTTGATGCCCTCAATCTCACACAAATTATCAATGAACCTACCAGGTACCACCCCAATTCCGTAAACACGGGTACCCTCATAGATATCATCCTAACAAACTTGCCCTCCAAATACACCTCTGCTGTTTTCAACCAAGATCTCAGCGATCACTGCCTCATTGCCTGCATCCGTAATGGGTCAGCGGTCAAACGACCTCCACTCATCACTGTCAAACGCTCCCTGAAACACTTCAGCGAGCAGGCCTTTCTAATCGACCTGGCCGAGGTATCCTGGAAGGATATTGATCTCATCCCGTCAGTAGAGGATGCCTGGACATTTTTTAAAAATGCCTTCCTCACCATCTTGAATAAGCATGCCCCATTCAAGAAATTTAGAACCAGGAACAGATATAGCCCTTGGTTCTCTCCTGACCTGACTGCCCTTAACCAACAGAAAAACATCCTATGGCGTTCTGCATTAGCATCGAACAGCCCCCGTGATATGCAACTTTTCAGGGAAGCTAGAAACCAGTATACACAGGCAGTTAGAAAAGCCAAGGCTAGCTTTTTCAAGCAGAAATTTGCTTCCTGCAACACAAATTCAAAAAAGTTCTGGGACACTGTAAAGTCCATGGAGAATAAGAACACCTCCTCCCAGCTTCCAACTGCTCTGAAGATAGGAAACACTGTCACCACCGACAAATCCACTATAATTGAGAATTTCAATAAGCATTTTTCTACGGCTGGCCATGCTTTCCACCTGGCTACCCCTACCCCGGACAACAGCACTGCCCTCCCCTCTGCTACTCGCCCAAGCCTTCCCCATTTCTCTTTCTCCCAAATACAGTCAGCTGATGTTCTAAAAGAGCTGCAAAATCTGGACCCTTACAAATCAGCCGGGCTAGATAATCTGGACCCTTTCTTTCTAAAACTATCTGCTGAAATTGTTGCCACCCCTATTACTAGCCTTTTCAACCTCTCTTTCGTGTCGTCTGAGATTCCCAAAGATTGGAAAGCAGCTGCGGTTATCCCCCTCTTCAAAGGGGGGGACACTCTTGACCCTAACAGCTACAGACCTATATCTATCCTACCCTGCCTTTCTAAGGTCTTCGAAAGCCAAGTCAACAAACAGATTACCGACCATTTCGAATCCCACCATACCTTCTCCGCTATGCAATCTGGTTTCAGAGCTGGTCATGGGTGCACCTCAGCCACGCTCAAGGTCATAAACGATATCTTAACCGCCATCGATAGGAAACAATACTGTGCAGCCGTATTCATTGACCTGGCCAAGGCTTTTGACTCTGTCAATCACCACATCCTCATCGGCAGACTCGACAGCCTTGGTTTCTCTAATGATTGCCTCGCCTGGTTCACCAACTACTTCTCTGATCGAGTTCAGTGTGTCAAATCGGAGGGTCTGTTGTCCGGGCCTCTGGCAGTCTCCATGGGGGTGCCACAGGGTTCAATTCTTGGACCGACTCTCTTCTCTGTATACATCAATGATGTCGCTCTTGCTGCTGGTGATTCTCTGATCCACCTCTACGCAGACGACACTATTCTGTATACTTCTGGCCCTTCTTTTGACACTGTGTTAACAACCCTCCAGGCGAGCTTCAATGCCATACAACTCTCCTTCCGTGGCCTCCAATTGCTCTTAAATACAAGTAAAACTAAATGCATGCTCTTCAACCGATCGCTGCCTGCACCTGCCCGCCTGTCCAACATCACTACTCTGGACGGCTCTGACCTAGAATATGTGGACAACTACAAATACCTAGGTGTCTGGTTAGACTGTAAACTCTCCTTCCAGACTCACATCAAACATCTCCAATCCAAAGTTAAATCTAGAATTGGCTTCCTATTCCGCAACAAAGCATCCTTCACTCATGCTGCCAAACATACCCTTGTAAAACTGACCATCCTACCGATCCTCGACTTCGGTGATGTCATTTACAAAATAGCCTCCAAAACCCTACTCAATAAATTGGATGCAGTCTATCACAGTGCCATCCGTTTTGTCACCAAAGCCCCATATACTACCCACCACTGCGACCTGTACACTCTCGTTGGCTGGCCCTCGCTTCATACTCGTCGCCAAACCCACTGGTTCCAGGTCATCTACAAGACCCTGCTAGGTAAAGTCCCCCCTTATCTCAGCTCGCTGGTCACCATAGCAACACCTACCTGTAGCACGCGCTCCAGCAGGTTTATCTCTCTGGTCACCCCCAAAACCAATTCTTCCTTTGGCCGCCTCTCCTTCCAGTTCTCTGCTGCCAATGACTGGAACGAACTACAAAATCTCTGAAACTGGAAACACTTATCTCCCTCACTAGCTTTAAGCACCAGCTGTCAGAGCAGCTCATAGATTACTGCACCTGTACATAGCCCATCTATAATTTAGCCCAAACAACTACCTCTTTACCTACTGTATTTATTTATTTATTTTGCTCCTTTGCACCCCATTATTTCTGTCTCTACTTTGCGCTTTCTTCCACTGCAAACCAACCATTCCAGTGTTTTTAGTTTTATTTTACTTGCTGTGTTGTATTTACTTCGCCACCATGGCCTTTTTATATTTTTATTTATTTATACATATATTTGTTTGCCTTCACCTCCCTTATCTCACCTCACTTGCTCACATTGTATATAGACTTATTTTTTTTCACTGTATCATTGACTATATGTTTGTTTTACTCCATGTGTAACTATGTGTTGTTGTATGTGTCGAACTGCTTTGCTTTATCTTGGCCAGGTCGCAATTGTAAATGAGAACGTGTTCTCAATTTGCCTACCTGGGGCCTGTTGCACAAAACTAGGATAAGGGATTAAGCCAGGATATCTTGGTGATCCTGGCTCAATTGATCCGTAATCCGGTTGCACTAAAGATGGATAGGGGGCAGGAGGATATGTTATGGTATAAATTACCATGGAGATTTATTCTGTGGAGCTAGCCTGCTCCAGACCAGGCTAAATTCCAGGATCTATTTAATCTCATCCCTAATGTCAGTCAGCAGTCACCACAAATGGAAACCAATAGTTATTTCACTGCTCACTATACATTGTTATCACATATAACTAGACCCACTGTTATTATTTAAACGTTTGTGATCATTAATTTCAATGATTTTGGATAAAAAATGATTTTTAGATGATGTTGCTATCATTAGATAATTTACAGTTTCCCATAGACTATAAGGCTATATATAAAATGATAGAATATTAGGGCCACAGAGGGGAAAAAAACACAAGTCATAATATTGTAACCAGTTGTTTTAAAGGAGGACAGTTGTTAAAATGACAGATGTGGGGCATTTCGTGAAATTGTACTTCAGTATGGTTTCATAAACAAAGACATGCTGATGTGCCAGAATATTAAGTATCACATTGTCATAAGTATCAAAACTGTAAAAACAATATGTAGCTTTTCTGCAGAAAGAACCAGCCTCATAAATTTATGACTTTATCCTTTTTCTTCAGTGTGGCCCTAGTACTCTGTCATATAAACAAATACACATTCCATATGAATATAAAAACACAATGTGTAACATTATGTTCCTTTATTGAATAAGGACAAAACAAAGCAGGTAAACCATCAGCTCCTTTCGAAACTGAAGTCACAGTGACTCTACAAGATGGAAAGCACAGAATCCAAGCATATTATACAAAATGATACATACACATTCAAAGGTCTGTATATAACACACCCTGCATGTCTGCACACTAAAATAAATGCAGGACAAATCCATACACATCAACTGAACAGACAAATGAATGGATGCAGTAGCCTCCCTGCAGCCTTGTATTACACACAGTATACCGCACAAACATCATAAGAGGCCAAATTCGTCAAAAAACGAACCCAAAAAAAACCAAATTCCTCTGCCACCGCAGGACATATTTAACCAAAATTGAAAGCACACATACTAACTAAAATAATTCAACACATATTGGTCCCTCAGCAGCCGACCACTGTCGTCATCAGGGAAGATTGCCGGATTGTCCCAGTCCATGGCTGGTGGCACTCTGGGGGCCCTCTCCTTCCTCAGGCAGGCCACATTGTGGAGGACAGCACAAGCCACAGTAATATCACATGCCCTAACAGGGCTGACCCTTAATTTGTGAAGGCAGTGAAAGCGTGCCTTCAGGAGGCCAAAGGTCATTTCAACTCTGGCCCTGGTCCTGGCATGGGCATGGTTGTAGGCCTGCTGTGCTTCCTGGGGGTCTGTGAAAGGTGTCAGGAGAAAAGGCTGGCAGCCATACCCCCTGTCTCCCAGCAACACACCAGAGAATTCACCTGTCAACACAAAATCTCATCATTACTACCTCATAAACACAGTGATATTCTTGACACAGCCATGATGGTTATAAATAGGGGTTGTGTGGCTTACCTTGTGATAGGCACTGATAGATTTCAGAGGCCCGAAAGATTCTGGAGTCATGGACTGAGCCAGGCCATTTTGCCACAACATTGCTGATCACACAGTCAGCATTGCAGACCATCTGAAATCATAAGATGAGGAATATTACACCAATCAATGCACATCACTGGCAATGCAGAGTGTTCGTCAATGGACAATATCAAAAAGTTATGTTCACCTGAACATTAATGCTGTGAAAGGATTTCCTATTCACAAAATCGGCCTCGTGGGCACCTGAGGGGGCTTTTATCCTTATGTGTGTGCAGTCCACTGCACCAATGACATTGGGGAAACCTGTCACACAAAGTAATGAGTATCCTACTATGTGTTAACAGTTGTCCTGTAATTTGTAGATCCTCTTACCTGCAATCCTATAGAACTCCTCTTTGATGTCACAGAGTCTTCTGTGGCCAGGGAAGGAGATGAAGACATCTGCTAATGCTTTGATAGCCAGACACACACTCCTTATTGTGCGGCAAATTGTGGCCTTGTTCAGCTGTTCTGCATCCCCCACTGAGTACAGGAAGGCTCCACTAGCAAAAAAGCGCAAGGCCACACAAACCATTTGCTCCACACTCAGTGCATGGCTCCGTGCAGTGCGGTGCTTAATCCTGGGACCCAGTAGTCTGCATAGATACCTGATGCCATCTGCAGAAAACCTGTATCTTTCATATAGATGGTCATCAGGGAAGGCCAGTGGGTCCAACCGGTCCCTGAAGACCCTTTCTCGCCTGAAGGCTCTCCTCAGCACAAGTGCTTCTTCATCCACCACATCTCGCACGAATGGGCATGCCATTGTCAGAGCAGAAAGGAACACACAATTTTGGGCCTTCATATAGGCTAGTGGCCACACCTGGTGCTGGGGGGGTGGGCAAAAGAGGGCGATGCCTTAAAACGATGACTTGGTTGTACTGATTGCTGGGAAAATAAAAAAAACCTTAGAAAGATGCCACCGTCCTGTGTGCTCACAATAAGAGCTCATATGTCATGGCTCACTTGACTTTACGAGAATATACCTAATTTTTATTTTGAGCTGTGTCATCTTCTTGGAGCTGGGGGAGGAAAGAAAAATAATGAATAATACATTTGTGTTACAGTTAGCATACAGTGTACATTGAAGGCATATCTCACCTCCCTCTCAAGTTTTTTTATTTCAAGGTCCAGTTTCCTAATTGTCCTCTTTTTTATTTCGGACTCCAGTGCAAGATTTTCCATCTTTTTCTTCTTGTACTGAATGTCTATGTCTGCCAGTTCTATTTGGCGCCAGAGGTGGTTGCCATACAACTTTCTGATAGCTTGTGAGCTCTGTGAACACAATACAATTAGCGCAGCTGGAATTTGGCAGGATGTGGTGTCCTTTTATTAATACGCACTATGTTGCCAGGCTGGTTTTCCCACTGTATAGCATCTGGGTCCTGTAAAAGAAATTAGATTTTTTGATTTTGATGAGGACTCCTCACCATTGTAGAGTAAATAGTACTTTCACAGTCTTAACATGATACCTCATGCCTTCTGGAATCCAGAGAGATGGTCTCCTCCTCATCATCGTCTCCATCATGTGCTGTTGCTGCTGCACTGGGGCCTTCACCCTATCACATTTAATCGGATTCATATTGAAGCTAGTAGACAAGACATGCCAGGCCTACAGTATGCCTTTGATGGAGTACTCACTGGATCAGCATCGTCTGGTGCTTGTGCTGGTGGCTCTAACAGGAACACAGTGCTGCCAGACACTGCAAGGCAATAGGTAAACCAAAGTCAGACAGTCCAAATTGATTCAATATGAATGTGGTTGTATCCCATGTAGAGATGGAAGGACATACCTTGAATGAAGCGGGTGGCATCTTGGGAGGAACCTATGCTCGTCTCTTTCCCCCCAGGGATCCCCTCTAAGACGGGCCTGCCTTTATTTAGCTCCAAGGCCATGTCCTCTGCTGGGGTAAGGTCAGCCTTTGGTGACCCACCACCCGTGCCTTGTCTGTGGGTATTCTTTTTCACTGCTAAAACAGTACAGACAATGTGTGAGCAGGCACCTTCTGGGTACAATATATGCTTGTGCTTTGTTAAATATTAGTCAGGGACCATACCATTCTGCAGAATGTTCTTGTATTTGATTTTGACCTGCTGCCATGTCCGTTTTGGCCCGTTCATGTTTAATCTACACACACACACACACACACACACACACACACACACAAACACATTTAATGGAGTCACACTGCAAAAAATTACTTGGTATTCTTGTCTTGTTTTCAGTAAAAATATCAAAAAATTTATCATAGCTTTATACAGTGTGATGGAGTTACTTTACACAATTTCACTCATATCTGCAGTGCATTTCAATTAAAAATTTAACCGTTTCATAATTACAGTACAACTGCATTTTTGGAGATGTGAATTAAATATTTGAATTGTAATTGTGATGTTTCAGCGGAGCGGTGAGTGTGTAATTGTGCACTACTTACGCATTCAGGCGGTCTGCAATACTTTGCCACGCTTTTTCTCTTTGCTTTATCACTGTGGCGGTGTTGCCTTTCTTCTTAATTATATCTTTTACCTCCTCGTATGCCTCCATGAGGATTTGTGCTTCCGACGGGGAAAAGTACGCGGCTCTAGTTGCCATGGTAAATCAGTTAATCTGTGATCTGTGGCGGGGTCTATTTGAGTGAGCCGTGAGCGCGCACCTATCCAGGATTGGTTTCACCTGGCTTAATGAATCCGTGTCTGCTCATCCTGGCTTGGTCTTTGTGCAACCAATTAAGCCTGGACGCACATGTTTTGGCTTCATTGAGCTCAGCTGAGTCATTTATCCCGGATGTCTTAATTCTACTTTTGTGCAACAGGCCCCTGGTTAAATAAAGGTTAAATAAATAAATAAAATAAATAAACATCCTTGAAGTATTCCTGCAATTATGCCACACTGGTGCTGCCCAAACAGTTATTTTAGATTATAAACTGGGTGGTTCGAGCCCTGAATGCTGATTGGCTGACAGCCATGGTATATCAGACCGTATACCATGGGTATGAAAAAACATGTATTTTTACTGCTCTAATTACGTTGGTTAACCAGTTTATAATAGCAATAAGGTACCTCACTGGTTTGTGGTACATGGCCAATATACCATGGATAAGTGCTGTATCCAGCCACTTTGCGTTGCGTCGTGCCAAAGAACAGCCGTTAACCGTGGTATATTGGCCATATACCACACCCCCTCGGGCCTTATTGCATAATTCTTGAAAGTTTAAGATGTTGGGGGAGGGGCTGATAAGCTGAACATATGGAATTGTTTTAAGATGATCATACTATGGATCATTTAGCTATTTGATTTAGGTATAAAAAAATATATATAAAAATGTTTGTGGAAAAAATATTGATTTTGGCCTTTACTAGAACACCATCATGTTGCTCAGAATCTTTCTATAGTGGGGTCCCATTGGTTTGTAGCCCGAACGGTTCGGATGCTACCAAACAAGTTGGCACATCGACGGTACTGACTTCAACTGTGTCTCCTGACACTTGCGGGGGTCATAGGGCAAAGCAGAGAACATCGTGTTCATGAGAGTCATCTTTCCATAGAGGTGTCATAATAGTTTTTAGGTCAAACTGTTCAGACGCTACAGACGTTTATGTGAGAAGACTGATTTTCAGTGGTACTAACGTATCTTGATGAAGCATGGATTGTAGACTATTCCATGCCTCTGGTGCACAAGATGAGAAGGCAGTCTTGCCTAATACTGTAAATGTCCTGGGGACTTTAAGTAGAAACCACCTAGCAGACGGGGTATGGTAACTGCTGGTGGTGAAGAGGGAGTTTACCCAAAAGGGCTTTGTAGATGAACATGTACTAATGTAGCTTTCTGAGTATATAAAGTGAGTCTCAACCTACCATTTGGTACAAGGTGCAATGGTGGGTGAGTGACTTGGCATTTGTAATAAAGGATGCATGATAAACAGAGTCTGATCTCTGTAAGACAGAGGAGGCTGCATGCATATACAAGTCACCATAATTAATTACAGAGAGAAAAGTGGCCTCAATAAGCTACTTTCTAGCCATAAGCAGCAAGCAAGCCTTATTACGAAAATAAAAACCCAATTTCAATTTAAGCTTCCTCACAAGATTATCCATATGAACCTTTAAGGACAACTTGTCATCCAACCATATACCTAGGTATTTGTAGGATGCCACTTTTTCAATGTATAAGCCACCAGATGTGACAATGCTAACCTTCTCTGGCTGAGTGTGAGCTCTGGTAAAGGTCATTCATTTAGTTTTTTGTACATTTAAGATAAAAGGAGGCCTGTGGTGACTGAAAAGCAGTCTGGAGCTCTTCAACAGCCTGAACCAGAGAAGGAGCACATGAATATATGACTATCATCGGCATATAGATGCAACTTTGCTGGTTGCATTCCATTTCCCAAATCATTCATACAAATTGAGAACAACACAGGAGCTACAATGGAACCCTGGGGCACACCTTTATTAATCTCAAGAAAGCTAGACTTGGGATTGTCAGTATATACACATTGTGTTCTGTCAGAAAGATAGTTCCTAAACCAGTTTACTGCCCCTTCACTGAGACCAATGTTACTGGGTCTAGATAGCAACAATTCACGATCAACTGAATCAAATGCCTTTGATAAATCAACAAACAGAGCAGCACAATTTTGCTTTTTATCAAGTGTATTTATGTCATTTGCCACTGCCATAGCTGCAGTTGTGGTGCTGTGCCCCGATCTAAAGCCAGACTGAACCACTCTCAGTATGTTCTTTTCAATTAAGAAGTTTTTTAGCTGTGAGTTCACTAGGGATTCATAGACTTTTGCCAGGATAGGGAGTTCACTAGGGATTCATAGACTTTGGCCAGGATAGGGAGTTCACTAGGGATTCATAGACTTTGGCCAGGATAGGGAGTTCACTAGGGATTCATAGACTTTGGCCAGGATAGGGAGTTCACTAGGGATTCATAGACTTCGGCCAGGATAGGGAGTTCACTAGGGATTCATAGACTTCGGCCAGGATAGGGAGTTCACTAGGGATTCATAGACTTTGGCCAGGATAGGGAGTTCACTAGAGATTCATAGTCTTTGGCCAGGATAGGGAGTTCACTAGGGATTCATAGTCTTTGGCCAGGATAGGGAGTTCACTAGGGATTCATAGACTTTGGCCAGGATAGGGAGTTTAGAGATAGGACGATAGTTATTATCATCTGAAGGATCTCCACGCTTCAGCAGTGGGAGGACATGAGCTGATTTCCAAATGCTGGGTATGGAATTGGTCAAGAGACAAGTTGAAAATGTGAGCCACAGGTTAAGTAATAATACAAGCTGCTATCTTTAAGAGGTAGGGATCCAGGTTGTATGGAACCTGCAGACTTTTTAGTGTCTATTGCCTTTAGTGCTTTACAGACCTCAGTATAAGAAACAGGCTCAAAGTTCAAATAGTTCCCCTGAGGGCCTATATCATAGTTTACTGTAACAGAGCTTACATTAGAGGCCTGGGCCCCACCATTATCAAAAACTGAACCAGCAGATATTTGCTTGTTAAAAACTCCTTCATTATGGGCTTTATCCTTCACTTCATTAGAATCCATCATTAAATGGTCAGGAAGGCCAGAGGATACATTAGAACCACAGATGTAAAGACAGATTCAGGTTGGGTATTCAACAAATATTCGCCTGTAGTTTTCCTTACGTCCACCAACTGTCACGCCCTGATCTGTTTCACCTGTCCTTGTGCTTGTCTCCACCCCCCCCCCCCCCCCGTCCTGTACCTTTGCCTCTACTCTGGATTACCAACCTCTGCCTACCCTGAGCCTGCCTGCCGTCCTGTACCTTTGTGTCAGGACCCGGTGCGAGAAACAGTCACTAATAATAGGCAGAACCCAGAAGATGAGGCAGACACAGCAGTACTAGAGATGGTGGTTTAATAAAAAATGGATATCTTCCAACAATAAAAAGAAAATCCACAAAGTGATAAGAACCGCAAGGGAAAAAACAAACCTCAAAAGACTAATCCAAAAAACACAAGAACAAAACCAGAGAACCTCTGGAAAATCAAACAAGAGAAATATCTATATCAAACAAGGCTTGGGCTGGGGCTGGGTGCTAACTTACAAACACTGAGCAAGTAACTAAGGAACACACAGGGTTTAAATACTAACAAGGGAATGACTTACAGGTGCAAACAATAATTGGAGCAAGAAAAACAAAAGGTACAAAAAGGTGCAAGGGGGACATCTAGTGAACAAAACCTAAACAGTCCTGGCCAAAACCTGACAGAATCCCCCCTAGGAACGGCTCCTGACGTTCCTACCAGCCTTCTCAGGGTGGAGGACCCTGAACTGACGAATGAGGTCAGGGTCCAGTATGTCCTTGGCAGGAACCCAGGAGCGCTCCTCGGGACCGTAGCCTTCCCAGTCCACCAGATACTGCCAGGACCGCTGCACCCGGCGGGAATCCAGTATCCGGTGGACGGTATAAGCCGACTGGCCTCCGATGACACGGGGCGGAGGGGGAGGTCTGCCTGCCGGGATAAGGGGAGAAAAAACAACAGGTTTTAATAAAGAAATGTGAAATGTGGGATTGATCTTAAGGGATCTGGGTAAGTGTAGGCGAAAAGTAACGGGATTGACTCTCCTGGCTATCTTAAAGGGACCGATGAATCTCTGGGACAGCTTGCGAGACTCCACCCTTAGCGGTAAGTTTTTTGTTGAGAGCCATACTCTCTGGCCGGGGTACAGGGTGGGACCGGGACGGCGACGTCTGTTGGCTTGTCGCTGGTACTGCTGTGAGGAACGCAGAAGATTAAGACGGGCCTTCTTCCACGTAAGCCGACAGCGTCTGATGAACCTCGAGGCTGAAGGCACTCTGACTTCTGCCTCCTGGTCCGGGAACAATAGCGGAGCATAGCCAAACTGACACTCATGCGGAGACATACCAGTGGAGGAGGAGCACAAGGTGTTGTGCGCGTACTCGGCCCAAACAATGAAGGATGACCATGTGGACGGGTTGTTGGAAACCATACATCTGAGGGTGGTTTCCAGCTCCTGATTCATCCTCTCAGTTTGGCCGTTGGACTCCGGATGGTACCCTGAAGATAAACTGGCCGTGGCCCCTATGAGTTGGCAGAAGGCCTTCCAAAACCTTGAGGCGAACTGGGGACCTCTGTCGGAAACCATATCTTGCGGGATACCAAAGACTCGGAACACATGGTTAATCACCAACTCAGCTGTTTCCTTGGCAGAAGGTAATTTGGTCAAGGGAACAAACCTGGCCGCCTTAGAAAACCTGTCGATGATGACTAGGATAGTAGTATTACCATGGGACGGAGGAAGGCCAGTAATAAAGTCCAACGAGATATGGGACCAGGGTCGGTGGGGAATAGATAAAGGATGAAGGAGTCCTTGAGGGCGGAGGTGAGAAGATTTGCCCTGGCAGCACACGGGACAGGCCTTGACGAAAGTGGCAACGTCTTCTTTTATGGTGGGCCACCAGAACTTACGCTGAATGAACTCCAAGGTGCGACCTACGCCCGGGTGACAGGTGAGGCGAGAGGAGTGCCCCCACAGAAGGACTTGGGATCTTGCTGCCTTGGGAACAAACAACCGATTAGCAGGACCTCCTCCAGGGCCCGGTTCGATGGCTTGAGCTTGTTTCACGGTATCCTCCACTTGCCACGAGATCGGAGCCACGATCTTAGCGGCCGGAAGGACAGTCATGTCAGTATCTTCTCGAATGGCAGGAGAGTAGATTCGTGACAAGGCGTCCGGTTTGAGATTCTTCGACCCGGGTCTATAGGTGAGGATAAACTGAAATCGGCTGAAGAAAAGAGACCATCGAGCTTGTCTGGAGTTCAACCGCTTCGCCTGCTGGATATACTCCAGATTTTTGTGGTCCGTAAGCACTTGAAACGGTTGAGAAGCCCCCTCGAGCCAGTGTCTCCATTCCTTCAATGCCATCTTAACTGCTAGGAGTTCACGATCCCCCACATCGTAATTCCTCTCGGCCGGGGTAAGCCGGTGAGAGAAGAAGGCGCAAGGATGAAGCTTCTTGTCTTCACCCCTCTGAGACAGGACAGCTCCAACCCCAACCTCTGATGCGTCTACCTCCACCACAAAAGGTTCATCCGCCGTTGGTAGTGTCAGGATGGGAGCAGAGAGGATGCGCTGCTTGAGTCCTTGGAAGGCCGTCTCAGCCTCTCTTCCCCACAGAAACCTTGTGTTGCCACCCTTGGTTACAGCTGAGAGAGGGGCTGCCACCGAGCTGAAGTTCTTGATGAACTTGCGGTAAAAGTTGGTGAAGCCCAGGAAACGCTGAACTTCCTTAACGGACTTGGGGGTGGGCCAATCCGCTACCGCCCCTACCTTCTTGGGGTCCATCTGGACTCGACCGGGTTCCACTATAAATCCCAGGAATTGTACTCGAGAGGAATGGAATTCACACTTTTCCGGCTTAACGTACAAATGGCTGTCTAGGAGGCGTTTGAGCACTTGTCTGACATGCTTGGTGTGTTCTTGAAGGGAGCTCGAAAAGATGAGGATGTCATCCAAGTAAACAAACACGAAAATGTTAAGCATATCCCTAAGCACATCGTTTATGAGCGCTTGGAACACAGCCGGGGCGTTGGTCAGGCCGAAGGGCATCACCAAGTATTCGTAGTGACCAGTAGGCGTGTTGAAAGCGGTCTTCCACTCGTCACCGGGTTTGATCCGCACAAGATGGTATGCGTTCCGCAGGTCAAGCTTAGTGAAGACCACTGCTTCCTGGAGCAGCTCAAAGGCTGTGGCCATAAGGGGTAGCGGGTAGCGGTTACGGACGGTTATGGCATTAAGTCCCCGGTAGTCGATGCAAGGACGTAATCCCCCGTCTTTTTTGGCCACAAAGAAAAACCCTGCTCCCGCCGGCGAGGTGGATGGACGCATGAGGCCTGCTGCCAGAGAGTCCTTGATGTAGGTATCCATAGCAGCTCGTTCGGGAGGAGATAGGGAAAAGATCCGACCCCTGGGGGGGCAGGTGCCCGGAAACAGGTCGATGGGGCAATCGTAGGGTCTATGGGGTGGTAGTTTGGTGGCCCTCTGTTTGCTAAATACCGGTTTGAGGTCATGGTAACACTCGGGAACTCGGGACAGGTCGATGGATTCTAGAGACTCGGGAGGGGAACTCGGGGAACTTGGGAAGATACAAGTGGCTTGGCACGTAGGACCCCACTGCTTGATAGTGCCCACAGACCAGTCGATGTGAGGGTTATGGCTGTGAAGCCAGGGGTATCCAAGGACGAGAGGGAACTCGGAACACGAGGTCAGATGAAAGTTCATCACTTCCTGGTGTTGGGAAACTGAAAGTCGCAAGGGGGTAGTGACACGAGTGACAAGTCCAGATCCCAAAGGGCTTCCATCCAACGTAGTAACCCTTATGGGGTCACTTAGAGGTTCAGAGGGAACGCCATTCTCCTTCGCCCAGACACCATCCATGAAGTTACCTGCGGCTCCAGAGTCTACCAAGGCTTGAAGGGGAAGCTCGTGGTTGTCCCAGGAAAGGGTAACTGGAATGAGCAGGCGGGAGTTGGATGGATGGGAGGAGGTTATGTTTCCCGTTACAGTCCTCCCAGGCCTGCACGGGAGAGTGCGTTTTCCCTGGAGCCCGGGACACGTGGAGAGGAAATGGCCCGGTTTGCCGCAATATAGACAGCATCGCTCCCTCATCCGGCGGTCTCTCTCAGCCTGGGAGATGCGTCCAACCTGCATGGGTTCCGGTGGAGTCAGCGAGGATAAAGGTGGAGACTCGGAGCTGGGACCGATAGGAGCTAGGGTGAGAGATCTACGGTTGAGCTCTCTCTCTCTCAGACGCTGGTCTATGCGTGAAGCCAACTTGATCAGGGACTCGAGGTTGTCTGGTGGTTCCCGAGTGGCCAGTTCATCTTGGATGGTGTCGGAAAGACCCTTCAAAAAGCACACTGTGAGCGCCTCGTCGTTCCAGCCACTCGCTGCTGCCACCGTGTGGAACTGGATGGCATAGTCCGTCACGCTGCGCCGACCTTGGCGGAGAGTCAGGAGCTGTTTGGCTGAGTCAGGACCGCTGGTAGGACCTTGAAACACTCGCTTGAATTCTTCAGCAAAGGTAGAGTAGCTGGCACAGCAGGGACTTTGGGCATCCCACACAGCAGTAGCCCAGGCTAGGGCTTTTTCAGACAGCAGGGTGATGATATATGCTATCTTGGACCGGTCGGTGGGAAACGACGAGGGTTGCAGCTCGAAGGAGAGAGAACATTGGGTGAAAAACCCCTTACAAACACTCGGATCACCTGAGAACCGTTGGGGAGGCGGCAGACGAGGTTCAGCCAGGGGGTTAACTGCCACGGGCACTTGAATCTGATGAACTGGAGCAGAAGCGGTTGCAGGAGAAAGTTGATCAGAAATCTGCTTTATGGAAGTCATCATCTCCGACAGAAGTTGAGAATGTCCAGCCAGTAAGGCCTCTTGCTGAACCAGAGCAGCTTCGTGACGTTGGACAGTCCCCTCGTGGTGGGACAGCATGGGAAAAAAGTCCTGGGTACTGGCTGCCTCTGGGTTCATATGAAATGGCTCAGTGTTTCTGTCAGGACCCGGTGCGAGAAACAGTCACTAATAATAGGCAGAACCCAGAAGATGAGGCAGACACAGCAGTACTAGAGATGGTGGTTTAATAAAAAATGGATATCTTCCAACAATAAAAAGAAAATCCACAAAGTGATAAGAACCGCAAGGGAAAAAACAAACCTCAAAAGACTAATCCAAAAAACACAAGAACAAAACCAGAGAACCTCTGGAAAATCAAACAAGAGAAATATCTATATCAAACAAGGCTTGGGCTGGGGCTGGGTGCTAACTTACAAACACTGAGCAAGGAACTAAGGAACACACAGGGTTTAAATACTAACAAGGGAATGACTTACAGGTGCAAACAATAATTGGAGCAAGAAAAACAAAAGGTACAAAAAGGTGCAAGGGGGACATCTAGTGAACAAAACCTAAACAGTCCTGGCCAAAACCTGACACTTTGCCTCTACTCTGGATTACCAACCTCTGCCTACCCTGAGCCTGCCTGCCGTCCTGTACCTTTGCCTCTACTCTGGATTATTGACCCCTGCCTGCCTTGACCTGTCGTTTGCCTGCCCCTGTTGCTGTAATAAACATTGTTACTTTTGTAATACTGACCTCAAACAGCATTCAGAATGTACACTCAGAGAGCCGACACATTGCGCACCCTTTAGTTTGTCCATTTTCATCTCACAAGATTTTACATGAACTAAAGGGTGTGCAATATAGAAGGGTAGTCGGTGAACATTCTGAACCTTGTTTGAGTCACATGACCAAAGAGCTATTGAAATTGGAAACATTGAAAATAAATGAATGTAAAATTGTGTGAGGCCCACTAAGTGTACATTCTGAACCTTGTTTGAGGTCAGTAGGTCACATGACCAAGGAGCTATTGCAATTCTAAAGATTACATAATTCATGTAAAATCTTGTGAGATGAAAATGGACAAACTAAAAGGTGTACAATGTGTAGGCCCACTGAGCGTACATTCTGAACCTTGTTTGAGGTCAGTCGGTCACACGACCAAGGAGCTGTTGAAATTCGAATGTAAAAAAAAATAAAAAAAATTAAGTACTTTGCTTACGCTCCCTAACTAATTCAACTAGGAATACAAAATGCTGCTCTCATTTCCACATGTTTATTAGCTTTGGAAAGCAAATTAATGTCCATATCTTGAAAATAAGAACTGTGCATTTTTGTGCACAATTTTTCCAACATCATGACACTTATTTGGATTCTTTTTCTGAAGTGGTTTGAAAGCTATTGAGGTTTGAAAGCTCGAATATCCAACCTGAAACTTTACCTCAGTATTAGAACCTGACATGGATTTTATTAGCTTCCAGAACTTGGTAGGGTTGTTTAGGTTCTCTGTGACTGCATTTAGATAGAAATCTGATTTGGACTTCCTGATCAATCCTGTGCATTTGTTTCTTAGCGCTCTGAAGGAGGCCCAGTCAACAGGGGCATTTGTATGTCTAGCTTGAGCCCAAGAGACATTTCTCTTTCTAATTAATTCTGCCAAGTTATCTGAAAACCAGGGATTGTCCCTTCCACTGATCCTAATTTCTTCACAGGGACATGCTTATCACAAATGGACGCAAATTTCATATAAAAATTGTCCCAGGCAGTGTCAACATCGGGAATCAGACTCTATCAATATTATAGTTCAGATCATGTAAGAATGCTTGCTCATCAAAATGTCTAAAACATCTTTTAAAAATCCAACAGGGTTTGGCTTTGGTCATTTTTGTATTTCTAACACAAGCAATAGCACAGTGATCACTGACATCATTACAGAATATCCCAGTCGATGTGTATTTGTGAGGGTATTCGTTAGAAGAATGTCCAATAGAGTTGATTTGTTAGGTGCTCTGGGATTCGGTCTTGTAGGAGCATTAATTAATTGTGCGAGATTCAGAGTCACACAGTTCTTTAAAAGAGTCCAATACAGATGTAAGCATGTCCCAGTTCAAATCTCCTAAAATAATGAGTTCAGAGTCATTTAACTTGTGCAGGACATCAGAAAGAGTTTAGTGTGTCTCCCGAAGCCGAGGGTGGTCTGTAGCAGCCGACTACATTGATGTGGGAACCCTTATATACATTCACTTTAACCGCAAGCAATTGAAAATGTTTGGCTTTGGTAATCGAGAGAATTTCAGAGGTGTTAAACTCGGGATCAAGGGATCTGGATCCACAGCCCTAGCTAGCTTAATATATTATGATGTAGGTTGATGGTTTCATTTATTTGTACCAAAGAAAATCAGTGATAGACAACAAAACAGATAAAAACAAAAAAAATAAAACATGGTGTGCAGGTTGGAAGCCCAAGGACGGATATAAAAAACACAAAAATGTAAGTACAAGACATACAGTACCAGTCAAAAGTTTGGACACACCTACTCATTCAAGGGTTTTTCTTTATTTTTACTATTTTCTACATTGTAGAATAATAGTGAAGACATTAAACCTATGAAATAACACATATGGAATCATATAGTAACCAAAAAAGTGTTTAACAAATCAAAATATATTTTATATTTGAGATTCTTCAAAGTAGATTCTTCACCTAAAATGCTTGTCCACCAGTCTTGAAGGAGTTCCCACATATGCTGAGCAATTGTTGGCTGTTTTTCCTTCGTCCAACTCATTCAGAACCATTTCGATTGGGTTGAGGTCGGGTGATTGTGGAAGCCGGGTCATCTGATGCAGCACTCCATCACTCTCCTTCTTGGTCAAATAGCCCTTACACAGCCTGGAGGTGTGTGTTGGGTCATTGTCCTGTTGAAAAACAAATTATATTCCCACTAAGTGCAAACCAGATGTGATGGCGTACCGTTGCAGAATGCTGTGGTAGCCATGCTGGTTAAGCGTGTCTTGAATTCTAAATAAATCACAGTCAGTGTCATCAGAAAAGCCCCCCTCCTCCTCCATGCTTCACGGTGGGAACCACATATGCGGAAATAATCCGTTCACCTACTCTGCGTCTCACAAAGACACGGTGGTTGGAAACAAAAATCTCAAATTTGGACTAATCAGTCCAAAGGACAGATTTCCACTGGTATAATGTCCATTAATCATGTTTCTTGGCCCAAGCAAGTCTCTTTTTTGTATTGGTGTCCTTTAGTAGTGGTTTCTTTGCAGCAAATCAACCATGAAGGCCTGATTCATGCAGTCGCCTCTGAACAGTTGATGTTGAGATGTGTCTGTTACTTGAATTCTGTGAAGCATTTACTTGGGCAAAATTTTCTGAGGCTGGTAACTCAAATCAAATCAAATCAAGTTTATTTTATAAAGCCCTTCGTACATCAGCTAATATCTCGAAGTGCTGTACAGAAACCCAGCCTAAAACCCCAAACAGCAAGCAATGCAGGTGTAGAAGCACGGTGGCTAGGAAAAACTCCCTAGAAAGGCCAAAACCTAGGAAGAAACCTAGAGAGGAACCAGGCTATGAGGGGTGGCCAGTCCTCTTCTGGCTGTGCCGGGTGGAGATTATAACAGAACATGGCCAAGATGTTCAAATGTTCATAAATGACCAGCATGGTCAAATAATAATCAGGAGTAAATGTCAGTTGGCTTTTCATAGCCGATTATTAAGAGTATCTCTACCGCTCCTGCGGTCTCTAGAGAGTTGAAAACAGCAGGTCTGGGACAGGTAGCACGTCCGGTGGACAGGTCAGGTCATATGATTCCATATGTGTTATTTCATAGTTTTGATGTCTTCACTATTATTCTATAATGTACAATAAAGAAAAACCCTTGAATGAGTAGGTGTGTTCAAACTTTTGATTCATAAATATACAAATCATAAATATACAAATTAACTGATCAGCAATCACAAAACATTATTGAAATAATTGTAATTTACATGACTTGAAATTCAGAAATCACAGAAAAGTTGTGGCCTTGCCATTCACCCGGAGGGTTAACTAATCTCTTGTTTTAACTTTGTACACAGTGTGTGTTATCATAGTGTGCGTGTTATCATAGTGTGGTATTGATCTACAGTTTGATTTCCTGAATAGATCAAAAGGCCTCCAGGTTATATAGTCTATCTCTGCTGTCCATAGCTACTTCCCTGACCTCTGTCTGACAAACACACCAATATGAACACTGACTTACCTCACACAGTGACTGGTCTCTCTTGATGAATACGCTATATATACAAAAGTATGTGGACACCCCTTCAAATGAGTGGATTTGGGTATTTCAGACACACCTGTTGCTGTCAACTGTATAAAATTGAGCACACAGCCATGCAATATCCATAAACAAACAGTGGCAGTAGAACAGCCTGACTGATTAACACATTGAGTTTCAACGTGGCACCGTCATAGGATGCCACCTTTGGTGGAGGAGGAATAATGGTCTGGGGCTGTTTTTCAGTGATGTTCCAGTGAAGGGAAATCTTAATGCTACAGCATACAATGACATTCTAGACTATTCTGTGCTTCCAACTTTGTGGCAACCATTTGGAGAAGGCATTTCCTGTTTCAGCATGACAATGCCCTTGTGCACAAAGCAAGGTCCATACAGAAATGCTTTGTCAAGATCGGTGTGGAAGAACTTGACTGGCCTGCACAGAGCCCTGACCTCACCTTTGGGATGAATTGGAACGCCGACTGCGAGCCAGGCCTAATCTCCCAACATCAGTGACCAACCTCACTAATGCTCTTGTGGCTGAATGGAAGCAAGTCCCCACAGCAATATTCCAACATCTAGTGGAAAGCCTTCCCAGAAGAGTGGAGGCTGTTATCGCAGCAACTCCATATTAAAACCCATGATTTTGGAATGAAATGTTAGATGAGAAGCTGTCCACATACTTTTGGTCATGTAGTGTAGATTTTTTTTTATCTTAATGAGATCACCAAGTTGAATAAAGGAGACATTCATAAACATGTGGGTGACCCCAGCACGACCTTCTCCCCTGAGTGACAGGGGAGAAGTTAAGAAAGAATCGTTGTGTCGTTTTAACCACCAGTTGACGTTTTGAACAGTAGAGTATTGAGAAACATTATTGTGGGAGTTCCAATTTCCGCTGATTCTATCACTGTTTTGTCAGGCCTCGCAAAACACAAAGGCCCAAATATGGACATACTTGGTATACTGCAATTCACTCTTAGGACTTATTTAATTGAACTATTTAGATATCTTTCTGAGATCTGACTCAATATGAATCTCCACAGCTACGTGTCGTGGGAGGATTTCAATTGCATGCTCCTCGTCTCCTTCACAAAAACCCATTGGATGAGAAAGCCAGAGGTTCCGCTCCTTTGACCTTCTTCTCTAATGGGTTTTGAGGAGACTAAAGAGGCGAGAGGAGTGTGCAATTGAGATCTTTCCGCTGCCACACTAAGCAGAAACAGAAAGAGATCTTCACTTTAAAACAATAGAACACTTGGAGTAGGAAGTGAGTTTTTACAAGGAAGTCTGTCAGTGTTTCAAAACATAATTTATGAGTGTGTTTGACCTCTCCATGATGTCAATTGTCACTTACAGAATATTCTCAATCAGGGAATGCTTAATACAACCTTAAACTGCCCTTTATTCAATTTTCTTATCAAGATCTGTGTGCAATCATCAACCAGAAACTAGCCTGAGTAACACAATGTAGTGTTCAAGTACAGACCAATCAGATTATTATCGACCACAACAGGAAACAAATAGGTTCTACAAAGATACAGAATAATGTGTTAATTAAGTGACTGACAAACATATTTATTGTTCAACAACAAATATTTAAATTATTAAAGTTATTTTGCCTTTATCACACAACTTTAAAACGTTTAGATCATGTACCTGTATTGTTGTAAAATTCATGTTATTAATCAACAAATAAAAGTAACCCTCTTATATTGAAAAGTTGCAAAATGCTTTGGAATGTCTGCTGTCCCAAATGTTAATAACTTATAAAGTGATTACTTTTATTTTTGCTTTAATTATATTTCCTGGTTTAGACTGTAGAAAACTAAGTATATTCATACATTCTGGAATCTATTTACATATATTGAGCTATGACACATCATCTTACTGTTTATAACACAGCTATAAAACAACAATGGTGACACAATCAAACATGCTCTACTAACGTCAGCAATGCTGATATTTTGGTAGTTGGTTTGTCAGGTGTCACTGTTGAATGACCACGAAGGCACCGAGTCCACTCTTTATATCCATCAATGAAGGAATCCCCACTCAGCCATCTGTGTAAATCCACCAGGCAGTCAATATCCATGGAAAACTGGAAACAACGAGTTAAGAAACAAATAAACCCATAGTTTTAGTCAGGCTCAAACTTATTGTGATAACAATGGTCATTTGACTAAAGCTATAATACTGAAGAATAAAGTACTTACCACTGAATATATGTTCTAGTATTGTAGAGCACTGTAGCCTGGATCTACAGTTGAGTAGATCACATCACCTACAGCAGAGGAATTCAAAGCACAAATAAAACAGACAAACAGTGGCTTGTCATTAAAAAGGAAATAAAATAACAGTTTATCAATATATTAAATGATGGATCAAATCTGACAACTGTAATAATATCTATCTGTATATCTCTGGAGTTTTTTAACATGTACCTTCGGTATTGTTTGGATTAGGCAATGGTCCTCTCCTGATTTTCACAAAACAGACAAAATAGAAATCGACATGACATGATGAGAATTATGAAAAACATGATTTTTTGTGGCAAGGTGAAGATCCTCATCTGCTGTGTGGGTCGTTCCTCTCTCAGGGTGAAACAATATTCAGCAACTCTTGGTTTGCTCTCTCACCTGGTGATAGGAGGAGCCGTTCGGGAGAATGGTGGTCCTACGGGGACCCTCTGACCGCTGTAGAAGTTCTCATACAGAACAGGAGCTGAGGAGTGAGGACAGAGCAGACCAGGGGGTGAGGACAGAGCGGGCCATGGGGTGAGGACAGAGCAGACCAGGGGGTGAGGACAGAGCAGGCCAGGGGTTGAGGGTTGAGGACAGAACAGGCCAGGGGGTGAGGGTTGAGGACAGAACAGGCCAGGCCAGGCCAGGCCAGGGGGTGAGGGTTGAGGACAGAGCAGGGCCAGGAGGTGAGGACAGAGCAGGCCAGGGAGTGAGGGGTGAGGACAGAGCAGGCTAGGGAGTGAGAGGTGAGGGATGAGGACAGAGCAGGGGATGAGGGGTGAGGACAGAGTAGGCCTGGGGTTGAAGGGTGAGGACAGAGCAGGCCAGGGGGTGAGGACAGAGCAGGCCAGGGAGTGAGGGGTGAGGACAGAGCAGGCCAGGGAGCGAGGGGTGAGGACAAAGCAGGCCAGGGAGTGAGGGGTGAGGACAGAGCAGGCCAGGGAGCGAGGGGTGAGGACAGAGCAGGCCAGGGAGTGAGGACAGAGCAGGCCAGGGAGCGAGGGTGAGGACAGAGCAGGCCAGGGAGTGAGGACAGAGCAGGCCAGGGAGTGAGGGATGAGGACAGAGCAGGGGATGAGGGTGAGGACAGAGCAGGCCAGGGGGTGAGGACAGAGAAGACCAGGGGTTGAGGACAGAGCAGGCCTCACCTCTCACGTCCTACCCTGCTCTGTCCTCACCCCTCATCCCCTGGCCTGCTCTGTCCTCACCCCTCACTCCTTGAGGACAGAGCAGGCCTGGGGTTGAGGGGTGAGGACAGAGCAGGCAAGGGGGTGAGAGGTGAGGGGTGAGGACAGAGCAGGGGATGAGGGTTGAGGACAGAGCAGGCCAGGGGTTGAAGGGTGAGGACAGAGCAGGGGATGAGGGGTAGGCCAGGAGAGCAGGCCAGGAGGTGAGGACAGAGTAGGCCAGGGAGTGAGGATAGAGCAGGCCAGGGGTGAGGACAGAGCAGGCCAGGGGGTGAGGACAGAGCAGGCCAGGGAGTGAGAGGTGAGGGGTGAGGTGAGGGGTGAGGACAGAGCAGGGGATGAGGGGTGAGGACAGAGCAGGGCAGGGAGTGAGGACAGAGCAGGCCAGAGAGTGAGGGGTGAGGGACGAGGACAGAGCAGGGTATGAGGGGTGAGGACAGAGCAGGCCAGCGAGTGTGGGGTGATAGAGCAGGCCAGGGGGTGAGGCGTGAGGACAGAGCAGGCCAGTGGGTGAGGACAGAGCAGGCCAAGGAGTGAGGGGTGTGGACAGAGAAGGCCAGGGGGTGAGGACAGTACAACTACAATACACAACTAGACTGTTAGGGAGGGGGACCCGGACACACCAAAATTAGGACAACATTTATGCCATCATGGATGACACTAAAAAGTCAGTCTGTTTGTGGTCCTTAGAGGACCTATAATGTATTGTATGTGTCTGTTGTCAAAGGTGATCTGTGAAGAGTGAGAACTGTACCAGGCGGTTTGTCCCCAGTCCGTCTGAGGTTCACAAAGTGTTCTATATCCTCCTGTATGTCACACTGTTCAAGAGACTTCCTCACTTCCTCATGAAGCTGAACCCATAGACACACACAGAAACAAGAGTTAGAAACACAAAGCAATACGGAAGGTCACTTACAGCCACAATCCTTCATTTGCTATATTCTTAGAAAATCAATGGGTATCATTAATACAAATGCAATATCAGTAAGTAATATTGCAGATTGCACATTGATGAGTCCCTAGAAGCACTTTACCTCATCGCTGGTGACACACTGCTGGGAGAGCTGGTTGAGGTGAGTCCACACCATGTTCCTTAGAGTATTGATCCTCTCCACTTCCTGCTTCTCAAATACCTGGATGTAACAGAGCACTATATTATATATACCAGTAATACAACCTATAGCTGACAAACAAATAACTGGATGTAAATTATATATACCAATACTACAACACATAGCTAACAAACAAATACCTGGATGTAGTCAAACTATTACACATACTACACCAGTAATACAGTATGTAACTAACAAAGAAACTAAATATCATCATGCTTTCTGGCCCTTACCTCACATGCTTTAACGTGTTCTTTCTGCCAGTCCTCCCTGGTTTTTCCCAGCACAGACACGTTGTGCAAGTATAGCCTGTCTGAGATTCAAATCAGAGGATACATCTTGGGAGACCATAGTATACAGGGACATTTTAGATGATATTTAGACTCAATTGTGGTTTTCCTGTTGATGGTTGCTAAGAGACCAAAGGAGAATATGTTATCATTGTTACCAGCTTCTTCTGCATTCTGCTTTGCTTGCTGTGTTTTTGCCAATAGCTGAAAGATAAAGAAAAGAAAATCACTGATTCTGTACTTTATTCAACTCTTTCTTGTGTTCAGGTATTACTTACTTCAATGCAATGCTGCATATAGGAGTGAAAACACATGTCTGATTTGTAAATGTCCTCTTCATTAACAGTGTACAAGCTAGATAGCCTTGTTCTTCCTGTGGTCAGTGTAGGCCTAATTTTTGTGGTCTGATTCCTGTGCTCAAAATAGGTATGCTATTTCCTTTGAAACGATTCCCATGGCTCACTCACATAATTTATTGTCACTAGTGCTTTATGTTTCTTTTTGATGTATCTTTTTTTAAATTATCAACAAATACAGTGAATAAGTGATTGATGAGATAAAGGAGATGGACATAGAATGGAAAGTGTTGCTGTCTGGTTTTGAACCTATGGCTGCAGGGGCAATGTGTGGTCCGGGGGCAGCATGACTACCACTAGACCCCCCCCAACCCCCTGCCCAACCCCCCACAGTCTCTCAGATTACTCACCTTTTCCTGCTGCTTGACATTGCTGGTGCTGGTGTTTCGGTTCATGTTCTGTTCTGCTTCCTCTTTGTCGCGACACTTCTGCTCATATGTCTTCTTTGACTGTGGTTAACGACATGGACAGGGAGGGGGCGTTGGTGGGGGGGTGATGGTAGGAAATAACTGATAATATAGTTTACTGACTCTACTAGACTCTATACTGTCTTCACATAACATAAAAGTCTCTAAATAAAACATGAAGCCCATGCAATTGAATTCAACTACCACAACCTGCATTTTTCAACACTCTGAGGTCATTCCACTGTGTATAAAATGCCTGATGTTTCAGTAGCAGTTGGCATGGCAATGTGGCACAACATGCCCAGCCCTAACAGTACCACTTTGTCTGACCAATGAAAAACGCCAGGCGCTTAGAAAGAGACAGAGTTGGAGTGCTGATCTCTTCCGGGACCAGGCCCAAACCCCCGTAATTCGTAAGAAGAGGAGATGCCGCTACAGGGGTCGGCGAGCCAGATGCCTGGCGAGACTGCGTCGACGAGTGGATAATCCGCTTCTACCCTCCGTTCTACTGGTGAACGTGCAACTACTAGTGAATGAACTGGATGAGCTACGTTCGAGAATATCTTATCAACAGGACATTAAAAACTGTAATATTTTATGTTTCATCGAGTCGTGGCTGAACAAGGACATGGATAATTTACAGTTAGCTGGGTTTTCCGTGAATCGGCAAGACAGAACAGCAGCCTCCGGTAAGATCAGGGGGAGGGTCTGTGTCTCTTTATTAACAACAGCTGGTGCACGATCTCTAATATTAAAGAAGTCTCTAAGTTTTGCTCACCTTAGTTAGAGTACCTTGTGATAAGCCGTAGACCACACTATTTACCAAGAGAGTTCTCATCTATATTCTTTGTAGCTGTCTATTTACCACCACAAACCAATGCTGGCACGAAGACTGCACTGTCACGTTCTGACCTTTATTTCCTTAGTTTTTTCTTTATTTAGTATGGTCAGGGCGTGAGTTGGGGTGGGCAGTCTATGTTTATATTTCTATGTTTTCCTATTTCTGTGTTTGGCATGATATGGTTCTCAATCAGAGGCAGGTGTTTTGTGTTGTCTCTGATTGGGAACCATATTTAGGTAGCCTGTTTTGTGTTGGGTTTTGTGGGTGGTTGTTTTCAGTCTTTGTGTGTCTGCACCAGATAGAACTGTTTCGGTTGTCACTTTTGTTGTTTTTATTTTGAGTTGTTCACTTCCATTAAATAAGATGAACAATTACCACGCTGCGCATTGGTCCTCTCCTTCTTCCACCGACGACAGCCGTTACATGCACTCAACGAGCTGTACAAGGCATAACCAAACAAGAAAATTCTCATTCAGAGATCGCATTCCTCGTGACCAGGGACTTTAACGCAAGAAAACTGAAATCCGTTTTACCTCATTTCTACCAGCATGTTAAATGTGCAACTAGGGGAAAGAAAATTCGAGATCATCTTTACAGCTCTCCATTTGGAAAATCGGACCACAACTCTATCTTCCTGATTCCTGCCTACAAGCAAAAACTCAAACAGGAGGTATCAGTGCCCGCACTCAACCAGTGTTCAATTACAGAAGTGGTCCGATGAAGCGGATGCTAGGCTACAGGACTGTTTTGCTAGCACAGTCTGGAATATGTTCTGGGATTCATCCGATGGCATTTAGCAGTATACCACATCAGTCACCGGCTTCATTAATAAGTGCATCGACGACGTTGTCCCCATAGTGAAGGTACGTTCATATCCCAAGCAGAAGCCATGGATTACAGGCAAGGAGCGGGACACTAATCCGGACGCTTATAAGAAACCCTGCTACGCCCTACGACGAACCATCAAACAGGAAAAGCGTTAATAGAGGACTAAGATCGAGTTCTACTATGTTCATCGGATGTGGCAGGGCTTGCAAACTATCACAGATTACAAAGGGAAACCCAGCCGTGAGCTGCCCAGTGATGGGAGCCTACCAGACGAGCTAAATTCCTTCTATGCTCGCTTCAAGGCAAGCAACACTGAACCATGCACGAGAACACCAGCTGTTCCAGAAGACTTTATGGTCACGCTCTTCGTAGCCTTTTTTTGTAAGACCCTTAAACAGGTTCAAATTCACAAGGCCACAGGGTCAGAAAGATTACCAGGACGCATACTCAAAGCATGTGCAGACCAGCTGGCAAGTGTCTTCACTGATATTTTTAACCTCTCCTTGACCTAGTCTGTAATACCTACATGTTTCAAGCAGACCACCATAGTCCCTGTGCCGAAGAACGCCAAGGTAACCTGTCTAAATGACTATAGCCCCGAAGCACTCACATCTGTAGTGATGAAATGTTTTGAAAAGGCTGGTCATGGCTCACATCAAAACCATCATCCCAGAAATTCTGGACCAACTCCAATTCACATACCACCCCAACAGATCCACACATGATACAATCTCTACTGCACTACACACTGCCCTTTCCCACCTGGTCAAAATGAACACCTACGTGAGAATGCTGTTCATTGACTACAGCTCAGTGTTCAACACAATAGTGCCCTCCAAGCTCATTACTAAGCTAAGGATCATGGGACTGAACACCTCTGCAACTGGATTCTGGACTTCCTGAGGGGCCACCCCCAGGTGGTGAGGGTAGACAATAAAACATCCGCCATGCTGACCCTCAACAAAGGGGTCCTTCAGGGGTGCGTGCTTAGTCCCCTCCTGTCCTCCCTGTTCACCAACGACTGTGTGTCCATGCACAACTCTCACACCATCATTAAGTTTGCCAACGACGGTGGTAGACCTGATCCCCAACAACAATGAGACAGTCTATAGGGAGGATAGTGTGGTGCCAGGACAACAACATCTCCCTCAACGTGAGCAAGACAAAGGAGCTGATCGTGGACTAAAGGAAAGGTAGGGCCAAGCACGCTCACATTCACATCGACAGGGCTGCAGTGGAGAAGGTCGAGAGCTTCAAGTTCCTTGGTGTCCACATCACTAAGGACCTAAGTTGGTCCAAGCAGAACAACACAGTCGTGACGACAACGCCTATTCCCCCTCAGGAGGCTGAAAAGATTTGGCATGGGTCCTCAGACCCTCCAAAGGTTCTACAGCTGCACCATCAAGAGCATCCTGCTGGTTGCATCACCGCTTGGTATGGCAACTGCTTGGCATCTGACCACAAGGCGTACATCCCTGGGGTCGAGCTCCCTGCCATCCAGGACCTCTAAACCAGGCGGTGTTAGAGGAAGGCCCTAAAAATGGTCAAACACACCAGTCACCCAAGTCATAGACTGTTCTCTCTGCTATTACATGGCAAGCACTACAGGAACGCCAAGTCATACGTCAAACCAATTGAGATGGTTTGGGATGAGATGGACCACAAAGTGAAGGAAAAGCAGCCAACACGTGCTCAGCATATGTGGGAACTACTTCAACACTTTTGAAAAGCATTCCAGGTGAAGTTGGTTGAGAGAATGCCAAGAGTGTGCAAAGCTGTCATCAAGACAAAGGGTGGTTACTTTGAAGAATGTCAAATATAACATATATTTTGATTTGTTTAACACTTTTTTGGTTACTACATGATTCCATGTGTTATTTAATAGTATTGATGTCTTATCTATCATTATACAATGTAGAAAATAGTTTTTTTTTTTAAATAAGAAAAACCCTTGAATGAGTACAGTGCTTTGCAAAAGTATTCACCCCCTTGGCGTTTTTCCTATTTTCTTTCATTACAACCTGTATTTTAAATGGCTTTCATGTAATGGACATACAAAACAAAGTCCAAATTGGTGAAGTGAAATTAAAAAAATGACTTGTTTCAAAAAATATTAAAAATATTTTAAAAATTAAAAGTGGTGCGTGCATATGTATTCACCCCCTTTGCTACGAAGCCCCTAAATAAGATCTGGTGCAACCAATTACCTTCATAAGATACATAATTAGTTAAATAAAGTCCACCTGTGTGCAATCCAAGTGTCACATGATCTGTCACATGATCTCAGTATATATACACACACCTGTTCTGAAAGGCCCCAGAGTCTGCAACACCACTAAGCAAGGGGCACCACCAAGCAAGCGGCACTATGAAGACCAATGAGCTCTCCAAACAGGTCAGGGACAAAGTTGTGGAGAAGTACAGATCAGGGTTGGGTTATAAAAAAATATCAGAAACTTTGAACATCCCACAGAGCACCATTAAATCCATTATTAAAAATGGAAAGAATATGGCACCACAACAAACCTGCCAAGAGAGGGCCAGCCCACCAAAACTCACAGACCAGGCAAGGAGGACATTAATCAGAGAGGCAACAAAGAGACCAAAGATAACCCTGAAGGAACTGCAAAGCTCCACAGCGGAGATTGGAGTATCTGTCCATAGGACCACTTTAAGCCGTACACTCCACAGAGCTGGGCTTTACGGAAGAGTGGCCAGAAAAAAGCCATTGCTTAAAGATGTTTGTTGTTCATCAAAATACATGTGGGAGACTCCCCAAACACATGGAAGAAGGTACTCTGGTCAGATGAGACTAAAATTGAGCTCTTTGGCCATCAAGGAAAAACGCTATGTCTGGCGCAAACCCAAAACTTCTCATCACCCGGAGAACACCATCCCCACAGTGAAGCATGGTGGTGGCAGCATCATGCTGTGGGGATGTGTTTCATTGGCAGGGATTGGGAAACTGGTCAGAATTGAAGGAATGATGGATGGCGCTAAATACAGGGAAATTCTTGAGGGAAACCTGTTTCAGACTTCCAGAGATTTGAGACTGGGACGGAGGTTCACCTTCCAGCAGGACAATGACCCTAAGCATACTGCTAAAGCAACACAAGTGGTTTAAGGGGAAACATTTAAATGTCTTGGAATGGCCTAGTCAAAGCCCAGACCTCAATCCAATTGGGAGTCTGTGGTATGACTTAAAGATTGCTGTACACCAGCGGAACCCATCCAACTTGAAGGAGCTGGAGCAGTTTTGCCTTGAAGAACTGACATATACTTGACATATTACCTCAATTACCTCGACCCCAGCACAGTGACTCGGTACCGGTACGCCCTGTATATAGCCTCATTACTGTTATTTTTATTATGTTACTATTTTTCCTTTAGATTATTTAGCAAATATTTCTTACTTACTTTTTTATTACTCTGCATTGTTGGTTAAGGGCTCGTAAGTAAGCATTTCACTGTAAGGTCTACACATATTGTATTCAACATGTGACAAATAAAATCTGATTTGATCTCATTCATCATAATCTAAAATGTGAATATGTGCCCAGGACTGACTCCAGCGTTCTCTGAGTGGAACTGCACAAAGCACAACTTGTGTTTACTAGTAACCTTTGCCCTGTAGCCCTGCAGGATAGAAGGGAATAATAAGGAAAACAGAAGGAACATTTGTTTTTATAGCTATTGTTATTCCCAGAACCCGATACAGTTGTAGGACCTTAATTTGATATCTCTTCTGTTGCTGAGATTTGTCCTGCACCCAAGGAAATGCAGATGACCTTCATGATTGACATAAATTCACTGAAAACCAACACTAACACACAAGATAATAACAGTATTGCACTTTTCATGAAGACTACTTTTAGGCAGCTGAAAGCCTAACCACTGATCAAGCAACATAATGTGGCTGCAGGATTATTTTGCTGTGACAATAGAGGTCAAATTATGATCCTTCATCTGAATGGAACAGACTTCATTGTCATAATGTTTTACAAACCACATGTAGTCTAAATAGACCTGACTAGAAAAGGGACCTGCTCAGTGACCTGCTTTTGTAGGCTACATAATATGTATGTAATTTACAGTAACTTCCCATTTAATTGAGGTGCCCCAGTACATATAATGAAACTCTCCATTTATTTGAGAGGTTCCTCGATTCGTCACTCCCCATGGCTGTTGGCTGTTGATGAACTTCCCTCTTCTCAGATTAAGTATTACTTAGATTGCAAGACTGCTTCATGTTTTGGTAGCATGATGACTGAAACCAGACATGCCTTTAGAGAACAGATGATCAATTCGGGATTACTTAGTTCAGGGATGATAACTGCTGGTTTGACAAAAAAATTGGGAAAGTTCTCCAGTTTACCTCCATGGTTTTCTTGAACTGCGTGGCCCTCTGTTTGTGTAGGGCATCCATCTGTTGTTCTACCTGTGAAGAAGAGGTGTCAAATATATTATATTAAAGCAAAGAAGATAGAGATGATATATCCATGATTTTCACCCCGATAATTATCACATCTGTGCAGGGCGATTAGGATTAAGATCACAAGGTCCAACTGAAATCTGACTTCCCATCCCATCCCGAAAGACACACAGAGGTTTCAGGTTTTCGTCAGCCATGGTATTCGAACTGGCAACCCTCTAGTTGGTGGCTCGCCTCACTACATAAGTTGATATAAGCGGTTGATGAGCAATTGATCACTATAACTGCATTCACTATTAAGCAAAGTGCACAGTATTAGCAACGTATAAGGTCTATTAGTAATTAAAGGTTGTATGAATTCCTACATTTATGTGTCGTTTTTTAAAAGTAATTGGTTGGTTTCTAATGTACCTTTTTTCTTGCTTCTTTCTGTCTCTCCCTGAAGTCCTCCAGTTTTTTTGCCTCGTCCCGCATTGTTTGTGCCAGTTGTAGGTGTGATAAACTCACATGTTCAGTTTCTATGTTGTAAAGGAGGGTTTTGAGGGAGTTAGTATATTACATGAACACACACACACACACACACACACACACATGGAAATAGAAAGATTTGAGCTTAGTCATCAACATACATCAGAAACATTTGTTGTGACAGCAAAACACTTACGCAGTTTGAACATGTCCAGCGATCTCTTCAGTGTGCTAAATAATGAAACAAACAAACACCAGCTTTATGAAAAGTAATGCATGCAGTACAACCTACGCTGTTAAAATGTAAGCGTTTTGTAACACTACAACTAGCGGCAACGGAGCTGCCACCAACGTTAAGGAGACAAAACCTTGACTTTGCTAGAGTGTTGAAACATATAATTCTGAGATTTTCCGAAACATGACACGGTGTGTTGTAACACCAAATAATCTAGAGTTGTGCAACACCTTGCCAGAGATTGGGAGCGCTACAGGGAAATGACAAAAACACTATTTTGTTGTTTCGAGTCCTGTTTAGTGCAGAAATAGATTAATTCTCTTTTGGTGCCGTTTCCTCCCTCTAAAGCTCCTAAACACTAATGATGGTGTTTCGAATCCTTTCTAGTGCAGAATGCATTCCCTGCTCTTATACGGTGTGTGTTGATAAACTCCTCTTTGGTCATTTCAGAAGGTCAAATGTAGAGTATTATTCACAAACAAAGAACACCAGAAAATATAGTTTTGTGAAAATACAAACTAATAAGATTGTCTAGGATTATAATTAATAAAAGCACAATTAATCATATGTACAAGCGTCAAATGCTTTATCTTTTCTTTGCAAATTATCCAATGGCAAAACATTAACAGGTCTTTCACATTTTTATATTGATAAAGTAAGACAGTTACAAGATCTGTAAGGTATTTATAATATTCATATTGTTCAAAATCAAGGGAATGACATTATATTCAGATATGTTCATATACATTCTATTCAGATTGATTCAATCACAGTACACTTGAGTTAGATGATATGATTGACAATTGACAGTTCAGTTGGCATTAATCTGTGATCCTTGTCTTGATTGGTTGTGATTAGGATTGACCAGCCAGTGGGAAACGTAGTACGTAGTATGTATGTTTGTAGGTACGTACAGTACCAGCCAGTCAAAAGTTTAGACACACCTACTCATTTAAGAGTTTTTCTTTATTTTTACTATTTTCTACATTGTAGAATAGTAGTGAAGACATCAAAACTATGAAATAACACATATGGAATCATGTAGTAACCAAAAAAAGTGTTAAACAAATAAAAATATATTTTATATTTCAGATTCTTCAAAGCAGCCACCCCTTGCCTTGATGACAGCTTTGCACACTCTTGGCATTCTCTCAACCAGCCACATGAGGTAGTCACCTGGAATGCATTTCAATTAACAGATGTGCCTTGTTAAAAGTTTATTTGTGGAATTTCTTTCCTTCTTAATGCATTTGAGCCAATCAGTTGTGTTATGACAAGGTAAGGTTGGTATACAAAAGATAGCCCTATTTGGTAAAAGACCAAGTCCATATTATGGCAAGGACAGCTCAAATAAGCAAAGAGAAATGGCAGTCCATCATTACTTTAAGACATGAAGGTCAGTCAATCCGGAAAATGTCAAGAACTTTGAAAGTTTCTTCAAGTGCAGTCGCAAAAACCATCAAGCGCTATGATGAAACTGGCTCGTGAGGGCCGCCACAGTAAAGGAAGACCCAGAGTTACCTCTGCTGCAGAGGATACGTTCATTAGAGTTACCAGCCTCAGAAATTACAGCCCAAATAAATGTAACAGACACATCTCAACATCGACTATTCAGAGGAGACCGCGTGAATCAGGCCTTCATGGTCAAATTTCTGTAAAGAAACCACTACTAAAGGACACCAACAATAATAAGAAGAGACTTGCTTGGGCCAAGAAACACGAACAATGGACATTAGACCGGTGGAAATCTGTCCTTCGTCTGATTAGTCCAAATTTGAGATTTTTGGTTCCAACCACAATGTCTTTGTGAGACGCAGAGTAGGTGAATGGATGATCTCCGCATGTGTGGTTCCCACCGGGAAGCATGGAGGAGGAGGTGTGATGGTGTGGGGGTGCTTTGCTGGTGACACTGACGTGATTGATTTAGAATTCAAGGCAAACTTAACCAAAATGTCTACCACAGCATTCTGCAGCGATACGCCATCCCATCTGGGCTCCACAATCACCCGACCTCAACCCAATTGAGATGGTTTGGGATGAGTTGGACCGTAGAGTGAAGGAAAAGCAGCCAACAAGTGCTCAACATACCGTATGTGGGAACTTCTTCAAGACTTTTGGAAAAGCATTCCAGGTGAAGCTGGTTGAGAGAATGCCAAGAGTGTGCAAAGCTGTCATCAAGACAAAGGGTGGTTACTTCGAAGAATCTAAAATAGATTTTGATATGTTTAATACATTTTTGGTTACTACATTATTCCATGTGTGTTATTTCATAGTTTTGAATGAGTAGGTGTGTCCAAACCTTTGACTGGTACTGTATGTATGTATGTATGTATGTATGTATGTATGTATGTATGTATGTATGTATGTATGTATGTATGTATGTATGTATGTATGTATGTATGTATGTATGTATGTATGTATTTATGTATGTACACTACTGTTCAAACGTTTGGGGTCACTTAGAAATGTCCTTGTTTTTGAATTTAAAAAAAAAAAAAAGTCCATTAAAACAACATCAAATTGATCAGAAATACAATGTAGATATTGTTAATGTTGTAAATGACTATTGTAGCTGGAAACGGCAGATTTTTTATGGAATATCTACATAGTCCTACAGAGGCCCATTATCAACAACCATCACTCCTGTGTTCCAATGGCACGTTGTGTTAGCTAATCCAAGTTTATAATTTAAAAAGGCTAATTGATCATTAGAAAACCCTTTTGCAATGATGTTAGCACAGCTGAAAATTGTTGTGCTGATTAAAGAAGCAATAAAACTGTTCTTCATAAGACTAGTTGAGTATCTGGAGCATCAGCATTTGTGGGTTCGATTACAGGCTCAAAATGGCCAGAAACAAAGCACTTTTTTCTGAAACTCGTCAGTCTATTATTTTTCTGAGAAATGAAGGCTATTACATGCGAGAAATTGCCAAGAAACTGAAGATCTCATACAACGCTGTGTACTATTCCCTTCACAGCACAGCGCAATCTGGCTCTAACCAGAATAGAAAGAAGAGTGAGAGGCCCCGGTGCACAACTGAGCAAGAGGACAAGTACATTAGAGTATCTAGTTTGAGAAAGAGACGCCTCACAAGTCCTCAGCTGGCAGCTTCATTAAATAGTACCTGCAAAACACCAGTCTCAACGTCAACAGTGAAGAGGCGACTCCGAGATGCTGGTCTAGGCAGAGTTCCTCTGTCTAGTGTCTGTGTCATTTTGCCCATCTTAATCTTTTCTTTTTATTGGCTGAGATATGGCTTTTTCTTTGCAACTCTGCCTAGAAGGCCAGCATCTCGGAGTTGCCGCTTCACTGTTGACGTTGAGACTGGTGTTTTGCGGGTATAATGAACAAAAAATGTGCTTTTCTTTCAAAAAAAGGACATTTCTAAGTGACCCCGAACTTTTGAACAGTATGTATGTATGTATGTATGGTTTTCTGCAGGGAGACAGAGAAACCACATAACAAGCAATAATTACATATGAAGTATATGAATGCATAATTAGTTATTAACTGCTATAATATAAATAAATTGCAATATGAATATCCAATAATTAAACATATAAATAGCAATATATGAAATGCATATACAGGAATAAAAGGTATGCAAATATAGCAACAAGATAATATGAATGTCAAAAGTGGGATGCAATAACATGTGGCATGGTAAGCCATAGGCTATAGACAGAGCTCACAAAGGTAATAGACAAACAAGCCAGTGACATGTGTCAATTAACTAATGAATAAAACCGGGGTTTATTCATTACATCCTGCAGCGGAAACAGTTTACAGTTTAAGAACCAAGCAGAAGCAAACAGAGCAAACAGAACAGGGAGGGAACTACCTCCAATAGAAACAATTGTTTTCGTAGCTAAATAAATTCAGTTTGGAGTAAACGTAAAATGTATTATCTTTTTATGTGCCATGAACACAACCAGTCATGATGTTTTCATCTTATTGTAAAACAAATCACTTCAAAAAGTAGGCTACCTTTGCACGGTCATCCAAAATATTTCCAGCATCCGAACAGTGCACTGTGCACCCACCAACTTTTCTTAGTTTCAGCCACTTGCGAATTTATCTCACCGGAGAAAGCATCCGAGCGGTGGAATGAAGGTGGAATTCCACAAAAATATTCTTCAGAGGTCCTACTCAAACTTGATAGAAGTTTAGGTACTCAGAAAAAAAAATCAATTAAGTCCACGTCCTATTGACTTAAGTCCATGTTAAGTCTACTCATCTCAAGTATGAATTGGGCCCATGTGCTCAGTGTTACAAGGCTGGTTCAGTTAAACCATTGAGTCCTGAAGACTGTCTGAGTGGACTAAGGCAGTGTCTTGACAAACAGGAGACCCAGGTTCAAATCTACCTTGTCACACAAATACCAGTGATGAAGACCCCCTTTATACATGTTACCTCTGCTATAGGATGCCCTAAACATTTTGATTGTAACATAATGTATAATATCACAATAGGCCAGGCTCTAGGAAAAGTATTACAAGCCCATGTCACACCCTGATCGGTTTCACCTGTCTTGTGCTTGTCTTCACCCCCCTCCAGGTGTCGCCCATTTCCCCTGTGTATTTATACCTGTGTTTTCTGTTTGTCTGTTGCTAGTTTGTCTTGTCTCGTCAAGCCTACCAGCGTGTTTTTCCCGCACTCCTGTTCATAATTAGTCCCTGGTTTCTAGTTCTTCCGGTTCCAACCTTTTCTGCCTGCCCTGACCCCGAGCCTGCCTGCCGCCCTGTACCTATCAGACTCGGACCTGGTTTACGAACTTCTGCCTGCCCTGACCCCGAGCCTGCCTGCCGCCCTGTACCTATCAGACTCGGACCTGGTTACGACCTCTGCCTGTCCTCGACCTGCCCTTTGCCTGCCTCCTGTGGTTTTAATAAACTACTCTGTATATTGAACCTTCCGTCTCCTGTGTCTGCATCTGAGTCATATCCTGAGTCGTATTAGCCCAGTGTCTTCTTAAAAAATGTAAGATATTTCAGAAAATTGTGGAACATTTGACAGCTCTGTCTCTGAATGTGCAAAAGAGCCTACAATAAGTTTTAAAATATTGATTGAAAATTATAATCGATCAATATTTACGGTAACTAGTTGCATTTCTAAACCATTTGATTGTATGAGAGACAGTCCACAAAAAAATATTGTTGTGTTTTTGATGGTGCCTTTTACATGCATTGAGAAGTGCATTCACAACACTCTCTTAAAAAACACCAAACACCACTTTGGGTGTTTCAGAATACTTCAATTCTGTTTTAAAACCCTTTCAGTGTATCTTAGCACCTTCATTGGGTTTACATTAAAACCCCCTCCAAACACCAGCCCTCAAAACTAAAACAGGATGGGCACTCAAGCCACTGACAGAATCCTTCTCAACAAAAAAAAAAGGCTCAAAAGCAATTCAATCTAATAACATTAACCCTCTAATAACACTAATGCCTTAATGCATACTTGTATCTCTATGTGTAGTGCTGCATGGGCCATTGAGCCATTGCAGATACCATCTTTTTACATGCGAAACAAAACGGTTTTGTCAACGTCAGACAGTGCTATCAGTGGCTAGATTCACAGCCTTCTAGTGTTCCATCTGAAGGCTGTGTACAAGACAATATCAACAACTCTATATACGTTTGTATTTCCTTGTCTTGCTTGAGAGACAGACTGGCACCCAGGCAATCAGAAGGCTATTAAATATGATGGCTTTTAACCAAGCCCATCGGGGGTACTGGTCATCTGGTATTTTGGGCAAATGCCAGATGGGCTGGTCAATTTGTTGCCTAGTGGGCCTGTCTACATTGGGTTTTTGATTTTAAAATTAGGGGGGAAAAAAATAGGCATGTGTGAGGGCCTCAAGGAAAACATTTTACCGGTGGGTTAGAAATGCCAAGGCCGATTTTTGGTTCCAGTCCGCACCTGAAGCCCATTACAAGTGTATCTACCTTCAATAGCAGGGCTTTCAAATATTTTTTGTATACATTTCTACAGTCCCTGACTGATGGCAAGCAATGTCTACTCAAGAATCAATAACATCAGCAACAGGAATATTTACTTACTTCATCTCATTGTGCCCACACACCTTTTTGGAGAGACCCAGTAGCTCTTTGGCATACTTCTCCTCTATGGATGCTCTGAAAGAACCAAACACATCTCTTCATATGTGCATTCAACAAGGTATACAGTTAACAAACATTAGCTACAGTATGCGCATGAGAGAACATTAGGCAATCGCATGAGGATCTACACCACAATGCACCACAGAGGGGAAGTCCACAGTGTCCACGAGATTAAAAAAAGATAACTTCAAAATGGCATTCAATTTCTTTATCTTAGAGGAACTAACACATGCAAAATCACACTTTATATCTTTCAATATAACAGTGTTATTATGGAGTTGTTTCCTTGTGCATGACTGATTGCACAGTCTGTATTGTGCTTGGATTAATCATTAAACAGTACAGTCCAGAGAGGAGGGAGCAAACAAAAAATGTAAAAGTATTAAACATAATAATGATTCATAATTAGAAGTTTGATCAAGTATGCTGTATCAGTTGGTCAGGAATTTAGATTGGTAGGACAAATTTCCACATTCAAAATCGTGAGGTGAATACACAGTAAATATGAAGTAGGACAAGAGCTAAAGACAAATATGTAAGCTATAGTCTGCATACTCTATTAAATTAACACTAACATCATTCTAGACCATTGGATAATAGTGTCATTTCTGTCCTAAATGAGGAAATAACAGATAAAACAGATGAACCACTCGCTTTTACTGTAAGTGCACACTCAGTGACACCAGAAACAGGAAACACTGAAGCAGTGTTTGTTGAACACCAACAACCATTCACAGTACACTTTGCCTAGATATAGAATGATTAATCCTTCTGCGCCCACATGATCTAAAGCATGGTGGAAAATAAATCATGACTGACTTTCTTACTTCTGTACCGTGGAACGAAGCCCTCATGCCCTTTGAAAAGGTCAGTCCACAACAAAACATTACTGATATTCAGTTAAAATAAACATAGACACAACAACAACAACATGGCAGCAGAACCTGTGGGCGCTGTCACCTAGACAGAATAACAGCATCCATACTGTTGTTTCAGAGCATATTCTCTGTAGTAGTCTGAGGATTCAATTAATGGTTTCTATTGGATGATATCTCACATGGTTTCTCACCTGGCTTTCATGAAGTCTTCTATCTCCTTGCATGTCCTCTTACCATCGTTGAGATGCTGGATGACACAGTCATAACCCCCGGTACTGGTCAGCTCCCCATTCTGGCAACATTGGGGAAGATGGAATAACAATAAGTAATCAAATCATAGCACACCATGGAGGGTCTCTCACACCCTCCCAGTATTGGTCTATCAAAATCCTATACTCCTCACTGCATTGCCTTTTAACAGTCTATCAAAAAGGAAACAACTCATTACAACATTACTGACAGAGAGAAGACCCCCAAGGGCTAAAACCAAAATAATCCAGAATGTAAAAGCTTCCCAATGGGTTTTAGCAGAAATTACATCAGACTACGGAAACAATAAATCTAACAGCAATGAAGCAATATAAGTATTTCGTGAGCATGAATAAACATGTGTTTGGGATGATAAACTGCAGTTGACGTGCTCTGTAATGTATGTCTGCATGAGATAATGACATATAATCATTTTAACCACGTGATTAAAGAGGTATACAGTAGACCTACACTGCAGGGGTAGGTATACTCCTGAGCCCTGCAAATTTGATTGGCATCTGCACATATTACAAGGTGTTCAAAAGGACCAGAACTACACTCCTGGGTTAGAGACGTGCTAATAAAATAGCCAGTCCATGCAGTGTGTAATATTCTGAACAAATTCAATGACCTAACATACATCACTAGACTTGTTAAATAGATAATTGTGTATGCTCCTTCAGTTGTGTTTACAACTTGTTAATACTTCGAAATCTGATTTCGATCTCTAAAAACAAATAGTTCTGCAAGCACAGTTAATGAGGGTTAAGCTCAGATGACACACAACGCAAATACAAACATTTGCACTTACCCAAAAGTAATCCTTAAAGTGAAGTTCTCTCATTGTAGACAAGAATAGCGGCAGTACAACTCTTGTAATTCCGCTGGTTTTTGCGATGTTAATACTGTGTTAGTGACTGATGGACTTCCCATTGGATTGTTGCGTTTATGACTCCGCTCATATCTCAATGGAGCACTAAATATTCTTTGCTGGGTCCTAACGACCACGATCTACAGCAGGAGAGAGAGAGCGCGAGAGCGCAAGGGGCGAGAGAGCGCAAGAGCGAGGGGCCACTTGGTGGTCACAAGCGGAACAGCAGGAGAGAATAAAGGATATCTTTGAATCTATTGGCTCTTGGTTCCTCTTTTATCTGTATTTATGCCCTTCTCTTGTAAATATGCTTTTATTGGTGAAATCAGGTTATATCTGGAGAACAGTTAAAAATCCTCATTGGCAAGCTGACATACAGAAGTGAAGTACTTGTACTTATTATGGATCCCCATTAGCTGCTGCCAAGGCAACAGCTTCTCTTCCTCAAATCAAATCAAATCAAATCGTCTTTTTTCACATACACATGGTTAGCAGATGTTATTCCAAGTGTAGCGAAATGCCTGTGCTTCTAGTTCCGACAGTGCAGCAATACCTAACAAGTCATCTGTATACCTGTCGCAAGACCCACTAGTTGATGCTTATTTATAAAACTCTCTTAGGCCTCACCCTCCTAACCCTAACCCTCATTTTAATTTAAATCCCAGCCACCGTCCCCGCAGGAGGCCTTTTGCCTTTTGGTAGGCCGTCATTGGAAATAAGAATTTGTTTTTAACTGACTTGCCTATTTAAATAAAGGTTAAATAAATAAATAAATTTCACAACCTCTACCTAATACACACAAATATAAGTAAAGGAATGGAATAATAATATATACATATAAATATATGGATGAGCAATGACTGAGCGCAATAGATGGTATAAAATACAATATATACATATGAGATGAGTAATGCAAGATATGTAAACATTATTAAAGTGGCATTATTAGTCACTAGTGATCCTTTGTTAAAGTGCCCAATGATTTCAAGTCTGTATGTAGGCAGCAGCCTCTCTGTGTTATTGATGGCTGTTTAACAGTCTGATGGCCTTGAGATAGAAGCTATTTTTCAGTCTCTCGGCCCCAGCTTTGATGCACCTGTACTGACCTCGCCTTCTGGGTGGTAGCGAGATGAACAGGCAGTGGCTCAGGGGATTGTTGTCCTTGATGATCTTTTTGGCCTTCGGGTGCTGTAGGTTTCCTGAAGGGAAGGTAATTTGCCCCCGGTGATGCGTTGTGCAGATCGCACCACCCTCTGGAGAGCCCTGTGGTTATGGGCGGTGCAGTTGTCGTACCAGGCGGTGATGCAGCCAGACAGGATGCTCTCAATTGTGCATCTGTAAAAGTTTGTGAGGGTTTTAGTTGACAAGCCAAATTTCTTCAGCCTCCTGAGGTTGAAGAGGCACTGTTGCGCCTTCTTCACCACACTGTCTATGTGGGCGGACCATTTCAGTTTGTCAGTGATATGTACACCGAGGAACTTAAAACTATTCACCTTCTCCACTGCTGTCTCGTCGATGTGGATAGGTGGTGCTCCCTCTGCTGTTTCCTGAAGTCCACGATCATCTCCTTTGTTTTGTTGACATTGAGTAAGAGGTTGTTTTCCTGAAACCACACTCCGAGTGCTCTCACCTCCTCCCTATAGGCTGTCTCGTCGTTGTTGGTAATCAAGCCTACTAATGTTGTGTCGTCTGCAAACTTGATGACTGAGTTGGAGGCGTGCATGGCCACACACTCATGGGTGAACAGGGAGTACAGGAGAGGGCTGAACACGCACCCCAGTGTTGAGGATCAGCGAAGTGGAGATGTTGCTTCCTACCTTCAGCCCTGGGGGCGGCCCGTCAGGAAGTTCAGGACCCAATTGCACAGGATGGGGTTGAAACACAGGGCCTCAAGCTTAATGATGAGCTTGGAGGGTACTATGGTGTTGAATGCTGAGCTGTAGTCAATGAACAGCATTCTTACATAGGTATTCCTCTTGTCCAGATGGGATAAGGCAGTGTGCAGTGTGATGGCGATTGCATCGTCTGTGGACCTATTGGGGCGATGCACAAATTTAAGTGGGTCTAGCGTGACAGGTAAGGTGGAGGTGATATGATCCTTGACAAGTCTCTCAAAGCATTAGTCATTTAGTTCAGTTACCTTTGCCTGCTTGGGTACAGGAACAATGTTGGCCATCTTGAAGCATGTGGGGACAGCTGACTGGGATAGGGACTGATTGAATATGTTGTTGAACACACCAGCCAGCTGATCTGCGCATGCTCTGAGGATGCGGCTAGGGATGCAGTCTGGGCCGGCAGCCTTGCAAGGGTTTTTTATTTTTATTTTACCCCCTTTTCTCCCCAATTTCGTGGTATCCAATTGTTAGTAATTACTATCTTGTCTCATCGCTACAACTCCCGTACGGGCTCGGGAGAGACAAAGGTCGAAAGCCATGCGTCCTCCGAAACACAACCCAACCAAGCCGCACTGCTTCTTAACACAGCGCGCATCCAACCCGGAAGCCAGCCGCACCAATGTGTCGGAGGAAACACCGTGCACCAGGCTACCTTGGTTAGCGGGCACTGCGCCCGGCCCGCCACAGGAGTCGCTGGTGCGCGATGAGACAAGGATATCCCTACCGGAGCCTTGCGAGGGTTAACATGTTTAAATGTCTTACTCACATTGGCCATGAAGAAGGAGAACCCACAGTCCTTGGTAGCGGGCGATGGTACTGTTTTATCCTCAAAGCGGGCCAAGAAGGTGTTTAGTTTGTCTGGAAGCAAGACGTCGGTGCCCGTGACGTGGCTGATTTTCCTTTTTTAGTCTGTGATTGTCTGTAGACCCTGCCACATATGTCTCGTGTCTGAGACGTTGAATTGTGACTCCACTTTGTCTCTATACTGACATTTCGCTTGTTTGATTACCTTGTGGAGGAAATAACTAAACGGTTTGTATTCGGCCATATTCTCAGTCACCTATCCATGGTTAAATGCGGTTGTTCGCGCTTTCAGTTTTGCACGAATGCCACCATCTATCCATGGTTTCTGGTTAGGGTAGGTTTAAATAGTCACAGTGGGTACAACATCTCCTATGCACTTCCTTATAAACTCACTCACCGAATCAACATATAAATCAATATTATTCTCTGAGGCTACCCAGGAACATGTCCCAGTCCGCTTGATCAAAACAATCTTGAAGCGTGGATTCCGATTGGTCAGACCAGCGTTGAATAGTCCTCATCACGGGTACATCCTGTTTGAGTTTCTGCCTATAGGAAGGGAGGAGCAAAATGGAGTCGTGGCCAGATTTGCTGAAGGAGGGGCGGGGGAGGGCCTTGTAAGCATCGCGGAAGTTAGAGTAGCAGTGATCCAGTGTTTTGCCAGCGCGAGTGCTACAATCAATATGCTGATAGAATTTAGGTAGCCTTGTTCTTATTTAGGGTCCAAAAACATTACTTTTACTGCAGTAGGCTAAATCAGGATCACACAGGGTGTTTCTTGGTAGTCTTAAACAAGTTAACTATGAAACAAAAGTATACACCTCACACACATGGTTATGGGCTTAAAAAAAGAAGACACCTGTACCATGTCAGATATAGAGTTTAAATGTATTCAATTTGGAGATTGCATCCCAATATTACACTTCATATACATCACAGAAGACTGAAATATAACATAACCGTTTGTCATAGAAACACCAGATTTTCTGCGTTTATAAAAAAATAAAAAATAATATGAAATTATGAAAAATATGAATAAGATTTGGCTGCAGGAAAGGGCTATGTCACATCACATTAAAAAAAAAAATACAATAAAACAGTACATCATATAACATCATTACACCTCTGCATATCTACAACACAAAATGTACACAACATAACCAAAAGAATGTCGACAGCTACTCTTCAAACATCTCATTCCAAAATCATGGGCGTTAATATGGAATTGTTCCAACCTTTGCTGCTATAACAGCCTCCACTCTTCTGGGAAGGCTTTCCACTAGATGTTAGAACATAGACTGCCTGTGCTAGCATGTGAGTACTTGTGTGTCTCTTTACAGTCTGTGTCGTTCCATAACGTGTAGTTTTATCCGTTTTTTAATCTGATTTTACTGCTTACATGAGTTACTTGATGTAGTTATGGCTCTGTGTAGTATTGTGTTTCCCGGAGTCTGTTCTGGACTTCTGACCTTCTGACCTCGTTCTGGACTTCGGAACCATGTAGAGACCCTTGGTGGCATGTCTTGTGGGGGTATGCGTGGGAGTCTAAGCTGTGCGCAAGTCGTTTGAACAGACAGCTCGGTACTTTCTAATCAAATCAAATGTTATTTGTCACATGAGCCGAATACTTACTTACAAGCCCTAAACCAACAATGCAGTTCAATAAATAGAGTTAAACTAAAGTTAAAAATTAAATAAAAAGTAACATGCAGTCAATCTCACCTTTACTTTAAGCCAGGAGAGATTGACATGCATGTTACTGATGTACCAAAGGAGGCTGCTGAGGGGAGGATGGATCATAATAATGACTGGAACGGAGTTAATGGAATGGCATCAAACACCTGGATATCATGTGTTTCATGTATTTGATACCATTCCACTAATTCTGCTCCAGCCATTACCAGGAACCTGTCCTCCCCAATTAAGGTGCCACCAACCTCCTGTGCAGTGTACATTTAAGGGACCAGCCGTGCTGCTCTGTTCTGGGCCAACTGTAATTTGCCTATGTCCCTCTTTGTGGCACTTGACCATATGATTGACTAGTAGTCCAGGTGCGACAAAACTAGGGCCTGTAGGACTTGTTTTGTTGATAGCAATGTCAAGAAAGCAGAGTAGCACTTTATTACGGACAGACCTCTCCCCAACCTAGCTACCGTTGCATCAATGTGTTTTGACCATGACAGTTTACAATCCAATTTCCACATTATTGATTACAAGATTTAGTTGAGGTTTAGGGTTCAGTGAATGGTTTGTCCCAAATACAATGCTTTTAGTTTTTTAAATATTTAGTACTATCTTATTACTTGCCACCCATTCTAAAACTGACTTCAGCTCTTCGTTAAATGTTGCAGTGATTTCACTTGCTGTGGTAGCTGACGTGTATAATGTTGAGTTATCAGCATACATATACACACAGGATTTACTCAGTGCCAGTGGCAGGTCATTAGTAAAGATTGAAAAAAGTAAGGGGCCTAGACAACTGCCCTGAGGAATGCCCGACACTACCTGGATTATGTTGGAGAAGCTTCCATTAAAGAACACCTTCTGTGTTCTGTTAGACAGGTAACTCTCGATCGACAATATAGCAGGGCATGTAAAGCCATAATACGTACATATTTCCAGCAGCAGATTATTATCGATAATGTCAAAAGCTGCACTGAAGTCGAACAAAACAGCTCCCACAAGCTTCTTATTATCAATTTCTTTCACCCAATCATCAGTCATTTGTGTAAGTGCTGAACATGTGTGCCACTCCCGATAATCATGCTGAATTAATTTACTGTGAAATAGCATTGTATCTGGTCAAACTCATTTTTTTCCAAAAATGTACTAAGAGTTGGTAGCATGCTGATTGGGTGGCTGTTTGAGCCAGTAAAGGGTGCTTTGCTCTTCTTGGGTAGCAGAATGAGGGCACTCACTTTCCTGTGAGGGCACACACTATCCTGTAGGCTTTGAAGAGATGATGAATAGGTGTGGCAATATATTACCTTATCATTCTCAGTCATGATCCATCCAAGCTGTCAGACTCAGGTGGCTTGTCATAGTTGATAGACAATATGTTTAATCTCTTCCACACTCACATTACAGAATAAAAAATTACAATGCTTGTGTTTCATAATTTGGTCAGTTATGAATGGATGTGTAGGTTTGTTGGCATGTCATGCCTTACAGTTGCTAATCTTACCAATGAAAAAAGTTGTTGGCAATATCAGTGGGTTTTGTGATGAATAAGCCATCGGCTTCAATGAAGGATGGACCTGAGTTCGCCTTTTTGTCCAAAATTGAATTTAAGGTGATCCAAAGCTTTTTACTATCATTCTTTATATCATTTAGTTTTGTTTCATAGTGTGGTTTCTTCTTTTTGCTTAGTTTAGACACATGATTTCTCAATGTACAGTACGTTTGACGTTCAGCAACTTATTTTCTTAATGGGTGCATGCTTATTAGTAACTGGAATAAGCAACTTCATAAATGTGTCAAGTGAAGCGTCTGGTTGCTCCTCATTACACACCACAGACCAGCAAATATTCTTTACAACATAGGAATCACTACAAAACTTATTGTATGACCTCATACACTATATTAGGCCCAGCCTTTGGAACTTTGGTTTTCCTAGACATGGCTACTATATTATGATCTCTACATCTAATGGATTGGGATACTGCTTTAGTGCAGAATTAGTAAAAATGTGATCGTTGATTTCATTCCTATGCTGTTTGTAAACACCCTGGTAGGTTGACTGATAACCTGAACCATGTTGCAGCTTGAAGCTTCCTTTTGAGTGGACAGCTTGATTAAAATCAGTCAATATTTAGGTGACCCAGAAAATATACCTCTGTTGATGTCACATACATTAAGCATTTTACAGACATAAATGTTCTGTTACTAGCAATTATCGATTTCATTAACCTTGTTTTTAGGCTACGTATGTTAATGTTGGCTATTTTTATTGCTTTACTGGAAGGCTTAGAGGTAGATAGGACAGTGATATTTATGTTTGAGTTGATAGTGTGGGGTGAACTGCACACAATGGGCTTCCTACCAGGGCAAACCACCTCAGTGCTAGTAATGTAACTCAGGTTCATAGGTTATTAGTAGTTAGTGATACTACTAATAAAAAAATAAGTGTACAATGTTTTGTCCCTTTAAATGGCTTTTATTAATTACTTATTAGAGAAAACCCAATCTCTCACACATCTATCCTTCACTACATCAGAATCACTCAACAAACATAACATACGTTGGGTTTTTCGAAACACAGCACAAGTCAACAGAAACTTAGCTTAAAATATACACAATGTTGTCTTGGTAATTACTTTAAAAATGTTGGTCTCTTCCTTTAAAAACGTTTCACTAACATTATATATATAAAAAAAGGTGGCAAAGATAAGAACAAAAACAGAATGTAAGGTGGTGGATTGTAAATCCCAGGCAGCCAGAGGCCTCCCTCTTATATAGCCTTCACAGCGTCGTCTATCTCAGAGATCTGATCTTTTAGCTGGTTCCACTGTTCTGGGTTCAGTGAGATACCTGGGGACAGAGCAGAGACCAGTCAGACAGATGGGTTAGTAAACTGATCTAGTATCAGTGAAATACAGACCAGAGAATAGTTAGACAGAGGCAAGTCCACTGATCTAGGTTCCGTTATAGAATCCGGAGTGTAGCATCACTGGGCTTGATGTCAAACATGAAATCTGGGTAACCACTGTACAGTCGTGGCCAAAAGTTTTGAGAATGACACAAATGTTAATTTTCAAAGTCTGCTACCTCAGTTTGTATTATGGCAATTTGCATATACTCCAGAATGTTATGGAGAGTGATCAGATGAATTGCAAAGTCCCTCTTTGCAATGCAAATGAACTGAATCCCCAAAAAACATTTCCACTGCATTTCAGCCCTGCCACAAACGGACCAGCTGACATCATGTCAGGGATTCTCTCGTTAACACAGGTGTGAGTGTTGACGAGGACAAGGCTGGAGATCACGCTGTCATGCTGATTGAGTTCGAATAACAGACTGGAAGCTTCAAAAGGAGGGTGGTGCTTGGAATCATTGTTCTTCCTCTGTCAACCATGGTTACCTGCAAGGAAACACGTGTCGTCATCATTGCTTTGCACAAAAAGGGCTTCACAGGCAAGGATATTGCTGCCAGTAAGATTGCACCTAAATCAACCATTTATCGGATCATCAAGAACTTGCAATTCATCTGATCACTCTTCATAACATTCTGGAGTATATGCAAATTGCCATCATACAAACTGAGGCAGCAGATATTGTGAAAATGAATATTTGTGTCATTCTCAAAACTTTTGGCAACGACTGTACAGCTCGGTCTATGAATTTGAGAGCTGTTACATTTCTCCAGCCCCATCACCAAGCTTTTTACCAAAACAGGGTCGGGGTGTCTTTGTTATGGTTTCAAATGCTGATTGTCCCTTTAGAAATGAAAGTATAAAATACCAATACTGAAATGGGACTTCACTTAATGAGTTTATAATAGACAGTTAATTAGATCATACCTAGCAGTTTACAAATCATGAATAAACAAATATATATCCTTGTTGGATGAAGCACCAAAATGACAATAAAACTATTTTAAGCAATGATTCATCAATCCATATGTCTGTATAGCAACAGCATGTCTGTTGGTTCAGGGGCCAGGTGACTCATTTATAAAACACTACGTAAACACAAAATATGCCCCAAAACATGTGTGTACCAGTTCATGCAAAAGTTGGCATTTATAAAAACGGAACTTGACGTGAGAATGTGCTTATCCTCCCGTAAACTTTAGACGACGCGTACGGACAGTTTCTAGTGGTTGAAATATTTCATTGCAAGAAGGCAAAAGTAGCTTTGGGGAATATATGATGACACTCTTATTCATAACAACAGCAAGCTAAATATAATAACAAGATTAAATAATTTGCCATTAGTGAGAAGAACGAAAATCTATGTATTTTATCTTTGCCTTCTAAAATAGAAATAGGCATCTACTTCCTATTATCTATTTAATTTCCACAATTGTTGAATTATAAATTCCTCACCTTTTCATACTTGCAAAATAGCCTATAGGCCTACAACAAGTTAGGATAGGCTAGCATTCGTCCCATCTCTCATTTAATTGGACCTACTTCACAGTAGTAAATAGATATGCTATTTCAAGTATTTTGCTCTATGAGATCTGATCCGAAGAGCAGTTTAACGGTATAACAGATGGTTCATTTTTTCCATTGATGATTTGCAGGCTACATCTGAATACTTTAACGGCAAATTTCTCAAATAGACCATATTTAATTTATAAACATAATACTGTATATCATAACCATTGCAGAATACATTCCTCATATTTTCTGGACATGATAGGTTAACATTCCTGAAGTAGCCATACAACAAATTACCATGCACCCCTCATTTAATTATCCCTATTAGATATGCGATTATAATTTTAAGTTTATGCTCTATGGAGCTGCATGGTAGCGCAGTTTATAACATACAATAGAATTCAACATGTGAACAGACAGTTGATATTTTGTATTGAAGTGTAGGCTACCAAAATAACCAGCAAAATGAACAGTCCCTTGTTTACATAGTCATGATATCGAATCAAAATAATTTATTTTCACTGCAAAAGAAAACATTCTGCCAACACCTCCAAAGACATTCGATTAAGTTCACCATTGCTATTTTCTTTAGATACTCTCTTGGCCTGATTCCAATACTTCCAAAGTATACAGCAAATAAGGGCATTATTGTCACCATAAAAGATGAATGATGGGTGTTTTTCAGGCAGAGTTAGAATTCTCATTCACACACGCAGTTTTATGACAAGTCTGAATTATAACAGGAAACATGCGTGTATGGTGTGAGCAAAGTTAATAAATCTCAATATTTTTGAGCGTGCGCAGTCTTTTCAGAAATGGCGCAGATATTTGGTGTTCAATTTACGCAACGGTTATAAATAAGGCCCCAGGGGCCCTGCTGTAGGATTCACACCCCAATGACAGGTTTCTTACCTTTCCTGCCAGGCTTCATCTCCCCCTCCTGATCCATCCAGTACTCACGGATGTCGATCAGACATTTACCTTTGAATTCACGAACGCTCACATACCGCATCTTCCCAATCTAAAATAAAAAAGTAACGCAGAGACATAAAACCATATGGACATGCAGCTAATGTTGCATCGTTTCTACTGGGGGTGGAATAACACTGTTCTTCTTCAATGCTTACCTGGAACTTGTTGTCATCCTTGTCCTGGTTGCGACTTCCCTTGGAGGTTCCACCCGGCTTGGAACTCTCTCCCCCTTTCGGTTTCTTAGTTGCTGGTTTCTCTGGTGCTGCCTGCTTTCTCTTCTTGGACTACAACAGGGGTTCATTTCAAAACGTCCCATCAAAATGTATAAACATTTGTTTTGAAAGTGCAAAATGAACTTTCTGATTACAATATGGACATCAGCATCAAAAATACAATATAAAAACACAGCTTCCATATTGAACCTGTCTGAGCATTTTGAAATATGTGTCCTTTTTTACTTTATTGACTGAACTACAAAACAGTCACAAGAGTACTGTGGCTGTCTTTACTCTGTGGCTTTGGATACAACACAGGAGTCTGTCTGTCTGTGTGAAAGGGGGGGGGGGGGGGGGTCAGTCACGTTTACCTTGGTCTCAGCTTCACTGTTGGAGTCACTGCCACTGCCACTGCCAGAGCTTGAGGACAGAACTTCCTTTGATTTGGGCATCCTGGAAAAGGAGGGATGCAATAGCTGAGTAAATGTTATCCTTCCATAGGACTTCATACAATGTTTTCAAATAAATATACATTACAATCTGCATGATTTTGTTCAATCATAGTGTTTTGTCTCCCAATTGGAGCAGGAATCTAAGGCACTGCATCTCAGTGCGAGAGGCGTCACTACAGACCCTGGCTCGATTCCAGGCTGTATCACAACCAGCCGTGATTGGGAGTCGCATAGGACGGTGCACAATTGGCCCAGAGTCGTCCAGGTTAGGGTTTGGCCGTCATTGTAAATAAGAATTTGTTCTTAACTGACGTGCCTAGATAAAGGTACAAAATAAATCTTTAAGTCTGAAATTGGCCATCATATGGCGCTATTATTCATTTTATGTCCTTTGTCATCTGTGTCCAACTGGAAAGTATGCAGCCAGCTATACACTCGTGTTCCCTGGTGACCGGCTCGTACAAAAACATCCTCCATTCATGTTGCAAGGTGCGTCAGTTTCCTTCTTAATAACTAGCTTTAACGGCGAGCCGCCGGGAGAAAAAAAAAACCTGGGAAAATATACTTAAGTTGAGGACTACGGTCCAAACACTTAAAAGACACACCCTCGCGTTATGCACTTTGGGGAAATGATTTGCAAACGTCCCTTGCTTGGGTACGTATGCCCCTCAGCCCTCGTTTTTAGTCGGCTTTGCGAGTGTATAATTATGTTCACTCCTGGCCTGAAACTCCCCATAATTCAATTCGCGACGACTGTACATCCGCTAAAAGTCCGCGAAAATAAACGTCAATGGAGATGTCAACATACAAGTGTAAGTAAAAACAAATGCAAATAAGTAAGAAATTTTGCTATTACGTAAAGAGTAAATGTATTTTTGTTTGGTTATCTTTTGGAAATTGTAGAAATAAAACATTTTCATTCTTCAGAAGTTCCAGCTAGGTAGGCTAACGTTAGTTCGGTAAATAATTAGTTTGTGAGCTATTATATAGTAGGCGTATATTAATAACTATATATTTAATATAATTAGACATTCACTCATAATTAGACATTCACTCATAATTGTGGGCGCATATAATGCACCCACAAATTAAAACACAATCATCGCGGGATGAACGAGTGACGAATTTCCGGCCAAGGGTGGTCCATTTAAAAATCATTCTTACCTTTTTTTCTCTTTTTATTTTATTTATTAACAACAAATCAATACAGGAAGTACATGTGGGAACACAAGTATATATAAATAATATACAAAGGACAATTGGGCTAGGGGGTACAATATCACATTACACAAGGACCTTAAGGGACATACATACACTTATTATTCTGACAGCTTTTATGTTAGTAGAGTATTTAATTGTCTTAATATACAGTTCAATTTATTTTTGTAAGGTAAGAAAATGTGGTGTTTTGTTTGTAAATTTACATTTGTGAATGACATTTGGCCAAAAGAATAATGAAATGAATTACATAAAAATGTTTCAGCTTATTTTTATCGTATGTAAAGAATCCAAGCAGAACATCTCTCCACAATAGTGTAAAATCTTCATAAATGTGTTCAATTATAAATTCACTGATGTCTTGCCACAGTTTTCTTACATGAATACAATGCCAAAAAAGATGCAACACTGTTGCTGGGTGGTCATTACAAAAGGAGCAATTTGAGTTTATGTTTTCCTTAAACTTCTTCATATAGTGGTTGGCAGGATAATATTTATGAATAATGTTAAAGGAAACTTCCTTAATTTTGTTAAGTAGGTATGTGTGTGGCAACATCCAAACTTTTTCCCAACAGATATTATCAATAAATCCATTCCAATAAGGCATGACATAAGGTATAGATTCAAACCTCGTTTCAGCAGGATGTTGTATCACTCTGTTGTTGAATGGACCAAAAGAGAAACAAATCTTTCCTACTGATGAGTCAACAGGGTCAATGGAAGGTAGGCTCTGAGGGTCAGGTCTTGACACGTTCCTGAATAATAGAGCAACACCTGAGGGAATGGCATCTAAATCAATTTAAAAATCTTTAGGTGTTACAGGGACCTTGTAAAGTGATAAGCATTCCTTATAATTGAGAAAAAGACCCTCTGTGTTTACCAGTTGACTCACCAATAGGATATTATTTCGGAACCAATATTCTAAAAACAAAGAAGTATTTTTATACAATATATCCCGATTATTCCATATATAATATCTGTGTGGAAAAAAGTTATGCTTATAAATTAAGGACCATGACAAGAAAACCTGCCGATGAACAGCAGAAAGTTTCACTGGAACTTTGTCAATATTATAATTGCAAACCAACATGAAGTTAAGGCCACCAAAAGTAGAGAAGACATGATGAGGAATAAAATTCCACATAGAAGTGGGTCTTCTTAGGAATTGTTTTATCCAATTGATCTTAAAAGTATTATTTAACGTAGTAAAGTCCAGAAAATTCAGCCCACCATTCTCATAAGTGTTCATTACAACAGTTTTCCTGGTGTAATGGGTACGGTTTCTCCACAGAAAGTTGAAAAGCATCTGGTCTATCTCCTTGCTTATTTTACCGTCATGATATAAAATAGAGCGCCATATGTTGGTCTAGAGATACCTTCAGCCTTGGTTATTAGGACTCTTCCTTTTAAAGATAAGTCCCTCTGTAGCCTTTGATTTAGCTTCTTATGTTTTTATAAGAGGGTTAAAATGTAGTAAGCCTCTAGACTTCTGATCCTTTGTAATGGTTATGCCTAAATATGTACGTTCTTCTTTTACTGGAATACCATAATATGAAGGTGTCACACAGTCTTTGACAGCCATGAGTTCACATTTATTAATGTTAAGATATAGACCAGACGCTTTGGAACAGGATTGTATCACATTGATCGATATGGGAATTTGGTTAGGGTCTTTCAGAAAAAGTGTAGTATCATCAGCCAGCTGGCTTATAATAATTTCTTTACCAGCTATGGAAATACCTTGTACAGGACTATTATTTAAAGAATTTGTAAGAAGTTGGGTGATTAATAAAAACAGGTACGGAGAGATAGGACAACTTTGCCTAATTCCTCTCTTTAACTCAAATCTAGGTTAGGTGCCATATTTCAATTTGATAGAGCTGTTGCCATTTGTATAGAGAGTCTTAATAGACTTACAGAAAAAAATCCCCAAAGCCAAGTCTCTCAAGGGAGTGGAAGAGGAACTGATGCTCTACTGTGTCAAATGCTTTATAAAAATCTAAAAATAATATGAAGCTATCCTCAGTTATTAGGTCTGAGTAGTCAAGTATGTCTAATACTAGTCTGATATTCTTAGAAATGTCTGTTCCTCATGAAGCCAGACTGTGTTTCATCAATGATTGCATCCAGGACTTCTTTAATTATTTTTGCAAGTAGTAAGGCTAATATCTTATAGTCATTATTAAGAAGACAAATTGGACGCCAGTTATCGATGAGCAGCACTTCTTTTTTAGGCTTAGGTATCAGTGTTATTAACCCCTGACTCGTTGTAGGAGGGAGAACATTGTTTTTAATACTCTCTAAAAAGACTTCAAATAGGAAGGGAGCTACTTGTTCAGAAAATAATTTGTAAAATTCTGATGTAATTCCATCAACACCTGGTGATTTATTGTTCTTTAGATGTTTGATAGATTCCATAATCTCTTCAACTTTGATGGGTTCATCACACTGTTTAGATTCTATGTCACTGATAGAATGAACATTATTCAGTGAGTCAAAAAACATATCTGTGGATTCCTGACAGTACGTAGAGCTATACAATTTTCGGTAAAAACTGCTACAGTATTTAGCGATTAATTTTTGGTCATCTGTAATAACATCATCAATGTTTAAGTTATGGATAGTGTTATTTGTAGAGTGAAATTTCTCAAGTCTAAAGAAATAGGATGAATTCTGTTCTCCCTCCTCAATCCATTTTTCCTAGATCTAATAAAAGCTCCTTCTGCTTTTAATCTATATATATATATATATTACCCAGTTTATTTTGTAACTCAATCAGTTCCATCTTCTCCTCCCCCGAGAGGCTGGCTGGGGACCTCTGAGAAAGGGAAGTTATCTTAATGATCACCTTTTCCTCCTCAGCTCTTCTGGTCTTAGCAAGATTACTACCATATTTTCTAAGGTATTTGGACACCTCAAATTTAAAGAGCTCCCAGTTCTTGCAATAAGATTTTTCTTCACAAGCCCTTTCCCAGAAGTGTGAAAGCAGATCTTTAACCTCAAACTTAACTATATCATTATTTAATAACGAGCTATTTAGCTTCCAGTAGGATGCTCTACCAAGGTTAGTATCAGGGGTAAATATTTCGATATCAATGTAAAATGGCCCTGTGGTCTGTGAGGGGAGTAGTACAAATATTTGTAGTAACACACTCACCATCAATACATTTGGATATAAGCCAAAAATCTATTCTGGATTGTCTGGAACCTGTTTTGTTACTCCAAGTGAATGATCTGTCGGCCGGAAACCTCTCTCCATATATCAGTAAGATCAAACTTTTCCATAAAAAGTATTAAACCCAAATTCTGATTGGTTGGCCTACCTGGGGGCCATCTATCAGTTGAATTATCTATAGTAATGTTAAAGTCCCCTCCTATCAATAATAACGAATTCGGAAATTTAGATAACCAATGAAGTATATGTTTCTCAATAGATTCAAGCAACTCATCATTCTAATGTTTGGTGTTGTACCTGTAGAAGTTTACAGTAATGAGCGTAATGTCATTGTAACTGATCACAAGACCAATAAAGTGACCAAAGGGGTCACATTCCGAGTGTAGAATATTACCAAAGGTATTGTTCATTGTAGTGACACCAGCGGAGCGTTCAGATCCACGGGAAAGCCAAATATCGTTGCCCCACTGTGATCTCCAGAAGTTGGCATCAGCCGAAATTGAGTGAGACTCTTGAAAAAAGCCAAAATCTGTTCGAAATTGTTGAGCAAATAAAAATAAGGCCTTGTGCTTCACACTGTTTCATAACCCCCTAACATTAAGAGAAACTATAGACAAAGACAAAACAACAAAGATTATATAAAAGTATAAACTGTAGTAGGATGAGTCAAACGCAGGAGCAGTGAACGTAAGTGATAAGGAACCGAGATCTGCACCATTTAAGTCAACTTAAAGTGAAAATAGCTTATTCCATAAACTCTGAGCTAGATTTTATCCGGCTTTTGAAATTCAACTCAACAGAATATTATGTTCAAGACAAAACCAAGGTTTCTTTGTAGTAAGAGAGACTAAAAACCCTCTTTAGCGTAATCAGGAACTATTCTGAGAAATAAAATTCAAAATAATAATTTAAATAAAAGGGTACCTGCTATTTTAAGTGCATATGAAAACTGATCATATTTTTTTTTTAATTCAAAATGTTTTACATATACATGTTCCGAAGACCCTTTTCACTTGGAAATAAGTATTAATAACTAAAGTGTCCACTTAATTTGAGGGCTGAGTGGGTAGGGTGTGTCTTTTAAGTGTTTGGACTGCAACAACTGTCTTAATAAAACTCATTTTCCCACCAAAAATGCTACTTCCTGATGTTCAGCCAATCAGGTTGTAGCAGTCTGGCTGAAGGTCGTCACTAGTTACCGCAGCCAAAAAGTCCTAAACCAGGTATATTTCTACAATTGTTCTAATTAAAAATGTGATTCTAACCTTAACCACATTGCTAACCTTATGTCTAACCTTAAATTAAAAAGCTACTTTCTGTTTTCATTCATCTTTATGCGCAGCATCAGGAAGTAGCATTAGCCACTCTATTAGCATGGTGGTGGAAAGTTGTTTTATTAAGACAGTACGCATATTTGTCGTTTTTTTCATGCCGCTCGCCATTAAAGCTAGTTAAGGCGGAAACCGACGCCCTTGCAGCCTGAATGGAGGATGTTTTATGTACGAGCCGGTCGCCGGGGGTCATGAGTGTATAGCAGGCTGCGTACATTCCAGTTGGAAGCAGATGGCAAACGACGTATAAGGAATAATAATGCCATCTGCCGGCCGGTTGGGATACCTCATGCTGTAGACATCTTGGGTTGATAATATGCAGATATCTATAACATTTCCACTGAACATTTTCCAGCCTAGAAAAATAGCTACAATATAAAACGTTTTACAGACAGTTTATGCGAGTAAAGTCAACTGTATAAAAATATATCACGACAGCTGTCATGTAAACAGGAAGTTTCGGTACTATTTTAAAAATGCCGACGGATCATTTGTTGGTTCAAAATGGTGGGATCTTTAGGTGTTGGTAAAATTAATTATGCCAGAAACGGCGCTGGAAACGCCTTTATGCGCAAATATTGACACAACAACCATAATTTCAAAGTAAACTTGGAGTCACGTGTTTATATGGTGTGTTCATCCCACTACGACTTGGGAAACCATGCAGTTTATTAGGCTACAGATGAAATAAGTTATGAGCTGACTTGGTGGAAATCCACGGTGATCTTGACGCTACTTTTCCAAAAATATCGAGTGTCCTATTCTGGTGACATGATGATCGATGCTTGACTGCCATTTGACAAATAAATTAATTAATAAATTAATTATCCATAATAATCAGGGGTTCCCAAATGTTTTCACTCGGACCCCCTTCCAGCGCGCGTACGCACAAGCACTGTTCATGACAAATTGTTCTCACCCCTCTTGTTGGTGGGGAGAATATTGCAGGTTTATAGCTTAGGTCTTGCAATTCTACAAATTGTCATGTGGTGCGAAGAAAATTTTGCCTAGCTACCGTTTCCCCTCACGCTGGACCCAGAAGCTGTCCACGTGATCATCGAATATGCAAATGAGTCATTGTTCTGTTCACTATTTTCATTCGCAATATAGGACTGTTTCGCTCGAATTATTGCACAGCTCGTTGAGTTATTATACTACACATCTTTTAGATAGGTAGGCCTGAATTAACCAAAAATCCTAAAATGTATCACGATCAAATCAATCAAGCATGCAACAGCAGCGTCCTTGCAGCACGTTACAATGTTGCATATAACGATAGCTTTGCACAGGGGTTCGCTCTAGGTATGAAATCTACATAGCAACATTAGCTACAGTACTTACGTGCAATGTTTCACTGTATGAGCTCGAGTGTAGTGTTCGCGGATGCTGTGTGTGAAGGCGGTAGATACAGGCCTGCAAAATGTCTACCCTAGTGGTTCGAGGTTTACCAGATCTTGATTCCAAATGAACTGGATGAAGTACTTTCACCACAAGGCTGTCCTACTGTTCCGGTGATCTAGAAGTCAGTCGCGCGAGTTTGCTTCAGGTTCGTTGCACCCGGACGTACCGTTTATATTGAATTGTGGGAAATTATGTTCTCTTTCTGTGCTTCTGGTCACAGTTAGGCTGTGTTCCTAATTTTAAAGCGGCAATCTGCGGTTTAAAGCAACAACAAAGCAACACCGCGCCGCTGTTTAGGTAAATAGCTGAGGGATGTTTCTAGAGAAATGTAACCAGTAACCACTCAAATTCATTGACAGCTATGGATGCAAGGACTTACTTACCATACACAATATACAGCTGATAGTATATACCATGTTATGAGGCTATACAGTGTTTGTTTACAATTGCATTGTTTGCAAACATTGGAGTAAAACACGATAATATCTTGGTTTCTGACAGGGTACGACTGTTCATGAGGCATTTATAAGTTAAATTCTTCAAAAAATCTATGGGTTATATTGTAGCGATGCTCGATATACAATTCCCACAACTGGGGTAACCCTATTCGTGCGATGCGTAGGGTGTTTGCCTTTCACACCAGTGATCCGGGTTTGCTTCCCTGCCGTTTGCCCGTTTCCTACAATATCATGAATTTAAAAGTCCAAAACGGGAAGTTGCAAATGCATATTGCCCCCTTTAAAAGCCACATTTACAGTCTTTATGCTATTAAATAAAATACATGCATACAGAAAGCATCTGTATTGATAGTAAATTTGACAACAGTTCTGTAGAAAAAAATGCATACATTTTAGCAATCACTAAAATATCAAAATAATAATGTATTTTATCAATGCTTGTAAGAGTTGTTTTAGGTTCTGTGAACTAGGCCTAGACACAGTGCACTATCTGATAGGTCTATATCCAATTAATTTCCTTTGCATCAGGTCAACATTAAGGGTTAATTTATCTCTTGGTTCATTATACAGCTGAAGGTTCCATTTTTGGAAGAAAGGATGTTATTGTTGAGAGTAGGTTAAAGGTGACAAGATATTTGTAAACAGAAGCAAACAATTGCTCCACATTGTGATGCCCTGATATGAAAACATCCTATAAAATCTTCCTTGGCACAATGTTAAGGACGGGTCAAAGTACGTTGGTAACCTTAGGGGAAGAGAACATAACATTTGTGTTTTATAATTCCGTTTACAAGTTCCCTTTAACGTGTCATTCTGAGCCTCTGTGTTCAACCAAGGGTCATATTCACCAGGCACCAAATAGAAAGTAAAATGGAATGAAACAGGGACTACCTGAACTTGTCCAATAAGAAACCATTGTTTTCATTTTACTTTCCAAAACGTTTTGCTATAGGGTGCACTAATAAATTGGACCCAAGAGTCAGCTGACAGCAGGTGCACTCACAGCAGAACTGTCCAGTACTGGCCCACATCTGTTAGGCACACCCAGGATAAGCCACAACATGTTAGTCACCACTGCTGTAGCTATTATGGCCAGGGTTATAAGGACACTCAGGAAATTATCTTCAAATCAGTTCTGAATCTGATGCAGATGCAGGACTTTGACACATATTAGACATTGTTTGTTAACCCATGAAAGTTAGCACAAAGTACCTTAAAATTAACCTCCAGAAAGGTCAAACTCAATATAGTAAGGTCAACTGATGCTCTGTAATGTTCATTATAGGGACAACAATTATTCCTCAAATGCACCTGCATTTCTCAGAAACACTAGCCAATGTTGCACAATCAATCTAGCTTTATAAATTGTCGTTTGTCACTTCATCAATTGACGTATGTTTTAATCACAGGTGAACTGTTGACAGATGTTCCTGTCCTGTGTTCTAATTCTAATTATGAACTCCGATTATACTTTGAGCAAACCAATACATTTTTATGACTGGTTTATGTAAGTGTGCAAGCTCTCTCCCAATCTAAAAAAGATAAATCAAATAACATGTGTCCTAAGCCAGCATAGTATTGATTGCAGGTGTGGTGTACACTTAACATAACTGTACACATAGCGTCACCTATCACACACTTTATGGACTGTTGCTTGCTGCTGTGCAAAGTGCACTGGGCCAATGAACTTTCAAATGGAGGCCAAGAGAATATCCCTAATTGATATGTTCTATTATTATAAGGATATAACTGTCTAGTATTTTATGCATCAATACTTCAGATATTTATGAGGATCTTTTTATTCCACAAAATAGTATAGTGTTAGTATCTCTGGTCCTTATGAACCTTAACTTGGGTCTTTGGGCACCCATTGTCAGTGAGGGCCAAGGGAATCTCAAAAATTCATTTTTGGATGCATGCTTTTTTTCTAGGCCCACCCCACAAATGACCAATTATATAATATGTATTACTAAAAATGGAATATACTGTATGTATGTAGCCTAAGCAATAGCTTTAGGATGTGGTGAGTCAGTGGTCTGCTCTATTCACAAACAACAATATTTTGCTATGGTAACTGTTGACTGAAGTTCACTGTACAAATGGAATAACAATAGCACAATCTGATTACATGCAAATAAGGACATATCACTGTGTTCCTTCCAAGGGAATTAGCCTACAATGATAAACAGCTGCCTATCTGATTTCAGTTCAATCTGTAAGGACGTGTCTAACAACATAGGTTTGAAAATGACTGTAAAAACAGCAGGTGATTGGGAGACGGGACTAGCACAGGGGGGATCCACAACTTACATCACCATCATTAAGGCTATATAATGGAGTGAACTTCTAACATTAGCAGAAGACTCACTGACTGACAAGCCATACACAGCTGAACACATTTGGATACTCAGTCTACTCTGTACCACAAGTACAAACAGAACTCTTGAAGAACTCAACAAAGAAACAGAAAGCAAGCGCAAATCAATATGACTGGACAAGGTAATTACGCAACAGCTAATTTGATAGTTTTGTTTAAAATTGCCATTGAATTTAAGATTTTACCACAAATGAGACATTGTCTTATGTTTAATTGCTTGACTAAACTATGACTTTCTCTTCTCTCCAGATCTAACTGCCATTCTGGACTGTGCGCATCAGCTGCGTAAAGTTGGAGACGTCCTCGCTAGTGACACCCTGGACTGGAGATCCAAATTATTGGAAATATTGACAAAACATTACAAGAATATAATCAAAGTCAAGTGAGGGAGTTCAACCCTCCCAGTGAAGATCACGGAAACAAGAAGATAGTATTCTATCTCAGTCCGCGGTTTTGGTAGCTGTGCAGCAGTCCCGCCTGGTCGTTCAGAGGTGCATTTGTGGCCACCTGAGATGAAGTCAAGAGGACAGTCTGCCTGGACCTGCCCCACAATCCAATGGCAAAGTGTCCAGTGCTCACCTCCCCACCATGTCAATGGAGAGTGAAAAGGATCAGTAACATTGTGTAATGGCAAAACCAGTGGACCTCTGCTGGTTTGTCGTTGGGACATTTGGTAGCCCGATGGGCAGCCATTCACATGGACGTCAAACGCGAACATGGGAACCAGAGCTGACAGGACCGATCCTACAAGAAAGTACGATGACAAAGGAGGATTATCAGTTGTTGGGGAAATGTTTTGGATCATGGAAACATGACTTTGAAGTGCTCTGATGCCTTATGTGAGGCTTACATTCATTTTATTTTAATGAATTGTGCCAAGAGCGATTAAAAGTTTTCAAAATCTGCAATATTTAGAAATTATCTTTATTTGTTGATCAATAATGTCACAGTCAGATAGGCCGTTTCAGCCAAGTGGTGTGTATGATATAGAAATAATAATCAAATTCATTTTCATCAGGGAATTGTGATACAAAAAGGGCAGATAATAATGACAGGAGAGCTACACAGTGCTATATTCAGGCACTTAAAATATCTATCCTTTATTGTGTAATATAAAAAAAAACCTACAGAAGTCTAGAGAACATACTTTCATTTATTACGCTGTACATTCATTTATCAAATTCTACATAATCAGTTCCTCCATACCATATAATCATCATCCCCATCCGATCCCTACACCACACTTGGTCTTTACAGCCTCCAGAAGAGTCAAATTCTCAAGGTAGAAGTTACCCCTAACCACAGATCTAGGATCAGATAACCCTACCGCCTGTCCTAACGTTAACCATTATGGGGATCAAATAGTATCTGACCCCGTGTCAGTGGTTGGGGGCAACCAACAGACAGGCATAGAAGAGGAAAGAAAAAGCCCAAACCATTGATGACGACCAACTAAATCTGAATGAAATGTGAATTATATTAAAGCAATAAAAATGTATCAATGGAAAATAAAATACATATGGCATAAAATCAAAAGCGTTAAGATTATACTGCCAGATAGGGACACTTTAAGCCATATAAAATACAATTAGCCTGATTTAGGAGAAGCTTCCCCTCCTATCCAGTCATATGCCAATATCGTTTTTCAATACACTAACTAAAGGACAAAGATATTTGTCCGATTTGAGATAATTTTTTTCTTGAGACTGTACCTCTTCAAAATATGACTTTGCACACATGAACACCCGAAACCAGTTTGCCTGTTAAGAGGAGACATGCAATGTCTGGATATCTGCAATAGGATGATAAGAGTTGCAGAGAATAGTCTGAAACTGATGGCATTCACAAGCTACAACACTTTCGTACATGGAGAGGGACAGGAAGGAAAACCGAACAGGAATAAAGCATGTATTGTATGATGCCCTGAACAAAATAATTGATGCTTGGAATAAAACGTTCCAAAAAATGTTCATTTTTAAAAAAAAATATTTCCATTTTTTTATACAAATAGTAAACTCTTCCAGATCCCTTGTTGAATGTGCAAAATGGTTTGGAGATGGTTAACATTTATTAGCAAGATAAAACGACACGATGTCTACGATGTCTAAGTTCCTAGACACGATGTCTCATGTCTAGGAACTTGTGTAGAATGCACCCTCCTCAAAGTGACTAACGCAAAAGACAAATAATGTTCTGTACGATCATATCAGGTCCTCTGGTAGGTCATAGGTCATCATATCAGGTCAGATGATCATGGTGGTAGGTCTGGGCCATGGTGGTAGGTCTGGGCCATGGTGGTCAAGCAAGGCCTAGCAGTTTTAAAGTCCCTTCTAAATGGAAGAACAGAGACCTGTGTGGGTGCCAGCTACTGACGCAAGTGCTCAAGGTTACACAAGGTCTCACAGTGAACAGAAAGGCCACGTGCCAAATGGCACCCGATTCGCTATGTAGTGCACTACTTTTGACCAGAGCCATATAGGGAATAGGGTGCCATTTGGGAGACACCCACAGGGTACTGGATGTCAACCAACTGGCCAGGTAGAGGACAGGACAGTGACTCAGAGGTCAGGGGTAACTGCCCTGTCTCAATACAGAGGGAGAGCCGCCCTCTGTGATCTTAATCATCTCTGCCATCTCCATCATCATATCAGAACATGGGAGTTCTGAGCCCCATAGGTCTGTAGTGTTTTTTAAAGTTCCGTCTGTTTGTTTCCGGTAGGGCTTCATTTGGTGAAGGCGGCCACCACGGCCCACAGCAGCTCGTTGGCGCTGGCCTTGGTGCTCTCTGCCTCTGGCTCCAGGTCCAGCAGCAGACGTACCCTCTTCATGGCCAGGTCATACTGTTCGTCCAGCAACGGGGCGAAGGCATTCTCCAGCACGTCTGAAGAGTGAGCCAGGAAGATCAGGGCCAGCACACGCTTGTCGAAGCGCCCCGGGTCGTTCACCCACTTGTCCAAGACGGACTCCTGGACTTTCTTGACCAGCCGCTGTTTAATGGTGTCGTTGGTCAGCGGGTGTGTGGTCATGTCGAAGAGGAGGAAGTTCTGTTTCTCCGTGGTCAGAACGCCCTTTTCCACAAGATTCTTGGCCAGGCGCTCGCGGACATTCCTCAGCTGGTAGTGCAGCTTCAATGGGTTCCACGTCTCACCTGAACATCAAGTCAAAATCGTAAATGGCCTATATTATATATAAAACAAAGATATTTTGTTTAAAATGGACTGGGAAGGGAAGAGGGAAAGGAGGGGGCAGTGAGTGCACCTGTCAAATGTATTGAATCAAATCTACATGAGAATGAAGAAAGCCAGTAAAATAAACAGAGATTTAAGAGAACGGGAGAAGGACGGGGGGGGGTAATCCATTTCTGCTCACCGCTCAGCAGCTCTATCCAGCTCTGAACTGTCTCTGGGGGCTGGGTCTCTTTGATATGCTTCAGGGCCTCGTCCAGCAACACGTCTCCTGTAGGAGCGTCCGACTTACAGATCACCTGACCAAAAATAAACCCGTTTTAAAAAGGTCACAAACACACATAGGTTTACACCGCTAGTGTTGGCATACACTGCTAGTCCTCCAAACATTGCAACACACGTCAGACAACCTCGTCAGCATTAACACACAGAAGGCCAAGGCCGCGTTGCCCTGCTCAGATGCCTCATGTATCAACCAATGGTTGCGTGCCACGTCATCGACTGTGCCGTCGGGCACCAGACTGCTATAACATATCATGTGATTAGCTGATACTTAAAATACCCATCCAGGCATTGTATGATTTGACATGCATCAGCAACGACTCACAGCTGCCAATCAAAGCTCTGACATTCCATCAATTGGCATGCCCGAATTGACATTTTGGACTCTGACCCCTCCCACTCCAGATCAGAGTTGTTATTGTCTAGGGGTGTGCCGAGTATTCTAACAAAACGAGTATCAATACGGATATGAGGAATTTGCCGGAAACAATGTAATTTTCCGTAATCGGAGAAAGTTGCTAAAAGCCAGAATTTCTCATGTCACTCAAACCATGCCGAATACTGCCTCAACAGGCTGATTCTGCTGTCAGTAAAGACACGGACGGGTGTTGGCCATGATTGGATTAGAAAAAGCCTCTCGTTTTCCCAGACAGATACGTCTCTCGCACACATGCTACGGCTCCCACTTTCACTCACTCGTTGTCAGGCACAACTCTCTCCAAACATTGTGAATCAAAATCCATAGATTGATAGCTAGAAGAAAAGCGGCTAGCTATCTAGTTATATTTTCTGTCAACTTTTCTGAGGCCATATCATGGAAGTTTTTGCCATTGGTTATTACTTTATCCGTCAACTCAATTACATTGGTGAAGATGCTCTCCCGCCCCTTAATTCCCCAGACACACACACACAAGGCTCCCTTACACTCACTCACCAGTCCAAACTGTTTGGGCTGGAGAATCACAATCCATAGATAGTCATTGTTGTTCTAGCTATCAATTTAGTTTTACTTTATACCGCCATATGGTTGTTTTTCTCTGTCTACTTGGTGTTGTTTAGTGGGCTTCTTTGTCTGTCCGCATAGGCTATTCCATTGCTTAAGAAGACTTATTTGTCGTTATGCTGTGAGCTATGCCAGTGCATGCTTGCTATTATTATTTCTCACAGACATGTTTTTTGAGAAACAGATCATAAGAAGATAAAATTACAAATGTAAATAGTTCATTTTGATTGTAGAAATGTTGTGACAAAGACTACAAGTTGGGATAAGTTTTGCTCCTCTCGAAAGTGAAATGTAGCCTAGGCTTCTAGGACGAGCCAACTAAATCGTAAGAAATAAATGTAGGCAGCAGTAGCCAGCCATGCATTATTTATTAACCTATTTTGTTGATAATTAGGACTATGAAAGTAAGTAATGTGCCTTTCAGATGTCGGGATCGTGAACGATGTGTGAATGAGTGAAGGAACATCAGAAGCGCTCTGAGCGACAGCGCGTTACCGCACTTATAGGTTTTCCGATCGCAAGTAAATCCAATTACCAGTATCCTATCAAGTGTGGTAAACGGATAGGATTACAAATACAAGTATGACGAGTTTCGGACAGCCCTATTATCATCGTCGGGTGAAGACGGAAGTCCGGCTGTTTGGCGACCAAGTTTATCAGTGTGTTTTAATAGAAGGGTTGAAACTTGTGAGTGCTCACCTTTCTGGCCAACAGACTTTTCCTCCTCATGCCACAAGCCTCTAGCTGCAGTCTTCCTCTCAAAGCCAGTTCAATGACCATACACCCTCGAAGACCAGAAGAAATGCAGTCATTCCAGAAGGAAGTGTATCCCTGTTGGAAAAAAATTGTAATGAGTCCGTATTGCTTCGTATTGTTAGCGACACTTCCTGGACAAATAAAACAGACAGACAAGTGACACGCCACAAAGTGACACGTTTGATAACCTTCAGTTTGTAATGTTGAATATTACATGACAATATAGCTAGTAATGTGAGTTAACTACCTAAATGTAGGAATAACACATTATTATGTTAGCTAACTAGTGAACGTTAGCTGGTTAGAACGTAAACAAACCAGCTAACTTTAGCAAGCTAACTCAGCTCGCTAGCACAACAAGCTAACGACAATAGCTAGCTAACATACCTCTCGATCTTTCAATCCCAACAGCAACACTTCTTCCATCAACGTCAGTCGAGTTTCTTTGGAGTCTCCCTTCTCGTCCTCTTCCTCTTGGCGTGGCTCGTAGTCCTCATCCTCGGACCCCCTCTCCTTGTCGGCGGCTGCATTACGAGAGGCCTCGGTCCTCCTCTGCACCAGGCCCGAACTTCGCTGTGTTAGGGAAGTCATCTGGATGCACGTCCAAACAACAGATAAATACAAATTATTTCGGTACCTCAAGATGGTTTTAGGGTTTCCGATGCATAAATGAACACGGCTGATCGTAAACTGTGGTGTAGATCAAGTGAATATTCGAATGAATACAGCAGCAAACCTGCAACAAGATTCCTACTTTGATACTTTCAACTTCCTGAACCAATATGGCGACAAGTGATGACGTCCGATGAGGATTGGCCCTCTTCTCTCCTCTTTCTCTGCTCTCTCTCTCAATTCAATTCAAGGGGCTTTATTGGCATGGGAAACACATGTTAACATTGCCAAAGCAAGTGAGGTAGATAATATACAAAAGTGAGAGAAAAAACAACAAAGAAACAGTAAACATTACACATACAGAAGTTTCAAAAGAATAAAGACATTACAAATGTCATATTATGTATATATACAGTGTTGTGATAATGAACGAATGGTTAAAGTACAAAGGATATCTATATCTACACAATCTTTCTCTCTGTCTGGCTGCCTCCCTCTCTCTTTCCTTCTCTCTTTCCTTCTCTCTCTCTCTCTCTCTCTCTCTCTCTCTCTCTCTCTCTCTCTCTCAATTCAATTCAATTCAAGGGGCTTTATTGGCATGGGAAACACATGTTAACATTGCCAAAGCAAGTGAGGTAGATAATATACAAAAGTGAATTAAAAAATAAATAAATAACAGTAAACATTACACATACAGAAGTTTCAAAAGAATAAAGACATTACAAATGTCATATTATGTATATATACAGTGTTGTAACAATGAACAAATGGTTAAAGTACAAAAGATATCTCTATATCTACACAATCTTTCTCTCTGTCTGGCTGCCCCCCCCCCCCCCTCTCTCTCTCTCTCCCCTCGCTCTCTCTCTTCTCTGTCTCTCTCTCTCTCTCTCTCCCCCCTCGCTCTCTCTCAATTTCAATTTAAGGGGCTTTATTGGCTTGGGAAACATATGTTTACATTGCCAAAGCAAGTGAAGTAGATAATAAACAAAAGTGAAATAAACAATACAAAATGAACAGTAAACATTACACTCACAAAAGTTCAAAAATAATAAAGACATTTCAAATGTCATATTATTTCTATATACACTTTTGTAATTATGTGCAAATAGTTAAAGTACAAGGGAAAATAAATAAACATAAATATAGGTTGTATTTACAATGGTGTTTGTTCTTCTCTGGTTGACCTTTTCTTGCGGCAACAGGTCACAAATCTTGCTGCTGTGATTGCACACTGTGGTATTTCACCCAATAGATATGGGAGTTTATCAACAATGGATTTGGTTTTGAATTCTTTGTGGATCTGTGTAATATGAGGGAAATATGTGTCTCTAACATGATCATGCATTTGGCAGGAGGTTAGGAAGTGCAGCTCAGTTTCCACCTCATTTTGTGTGCAGTGTACACATAGCCTGTCTTCTCTTGAGAGCCAGGTCCGCCTTTGGCGGCCTTTCTCAATAGCAAGGTTATGCTCACTGAGTCTGTACATAGTAAAAGATTTCCTTAATTTTGCGTCAAATTGTGTTGCTGTCCTGGGGGGGTCTGTTTGTGTTTGTGCACAGAGCCCCAGGACCAGCCTGCTTAGGGGGCTCTTCTCCAGGTTAATTTCTCTGTAGGTGATGGCTTTGTTATGGAAGGTTTGGGAATCGCTTCCTTTTAGGTGGTTGTAGAATTTAACGGCTCTTTTCTGGATTTTGATCATTAGCGGGTATCGGCCTAATTCTGCTCTGCATGCATTATTTGGTGTTTTACATTGTACACAGAGGATATTTGTGCAGAATTCTGCATGCAGAGTCTCAATTTGGTGTTTGTGCCATACTTTGAATTCTTGGTTATTGACCGGACCCCAGACCTCACAACCATAAAGGGCATGTCACGTTCTGACCTTAGTTCCTTTTTTATGTCTTTATTTTGGTTTGGTCAGGACGTGAGTTGGGGTGTGTATTCTATGTTCTATATTCTATGTTTTGTTCTATGTGTTGTATTTCTGTGTTTGGCCTAGTATGGTTCCCAATCAGAGGCAGCTGTCAATCGTTGTCTCTGATTGAGAACCATACTTAGGTAGCCTGTTCCTACCTGTGTTTGTGGGTAGTTGTTTCCTGTTTTGTTTTCACCATTCAGGACTGTTTTGGGTTGTTTTTTATTTATTTATTTTTATTTATTTATAAAAAAAATTGTCATTCACGTTGTATTTTTTCATTTTATGTTATATTAAAGTAACATGGACACTTACCACGCTGCATTTTGGTCCGATCCTTCATATTCCTCATCTGAAGAAGAAAATCGTGACAGGGCAATGGGTTCTATAACCGATTCAAGTATTTTTTGCCAGATCCTAATTGGTATGTTGAATTTTTTGTTCCTTTTGATAACATAGAAGGCTCTTCTTGCCTTGTCTCTCAGATCGTTCACAGCTTTGTGGAACCTACCTGTGGCGCTGATGTTTAGGCTGAGGTATGTATCATTTTTTTGTGTGATCTAGGGCAACGGTGTCTAGATGGAATTTGTATTCGTGGTCCTGGCAATTGGACCTTTTTTGGAACACCATAATTTTTGTCTTACTGAGATTTACTGTCAGGGACCAGGTCTGACAGAATATGTGCAGAAGATCTAGGTGCTGCTGTAGGCCCTCCTTGATTGGGGAAAGAAGCACCAGATCATCAGCAAACAGTAGACATTTGACTTCAGATTCTAATAGGGTGAGGTCGGGTGCTGCAGACCATTCTAGTGCCCTCGCCAATTTGTTAATATATGTTGAAGATGGTGGGGCTTAAGCTGCATCTCTGTCTCACCCCCAGCCTTATGGAAAGAAATTTGTGTTATTTGCCAATTTTAACCCCACACATGTTTGTGTACAAGCATTTTATAATGTTGTATGTTTTTCCCCCAACACCACTTTCCATCAATTTGTACAGCAGACCCTCATGCCAAATTGAGCCAAAGGCTTTTTTGAAATCAACAACGTATTTAGGGGCGGCAGGTAGCCTAGTGGTTAGAGCGTTGGACTAGTAACCGAAAGGTAGCAAAATCAAGTCCCCGAGCTGACAAGGTGAAAATCTGTCGTTCTGCCCCTAAACAAGGCAGTTAACCCACTGTTCCTAGGCCGTCATTGAAAATAAGAATTTGTTCTTAACTTGCTTGCCTAGTTAAATAAAGGTACAAAAAAAAGACTTTGCCTCTGTTTTGGTTTGTTAATTAGGGTGTGCAGGGTGAATACGTGGTCTGTCGTACGATAATTTGGTAAAAAGCCAATTTGACATTTGCTCAGTATATTGTTTTCACTGAGAATGTACAAATCTGCTGTTAATGATACTGCAGAGGATTTTCCCAAAGTTACTGTTGATGCATATCCCAACGGTAGTTATTGAGGTCAAGTTTGTCTCCACTTTTGTGGATTAGGGTGATCAGTCCTTGGTTCCAAATATTGGGGATGATACCAGAGCTGAGGATGTGTAACGTCCTGACCAGAGTTATTATGTGTTTTGCTTGTTTAGTGTTGGTCAGGACGTGAGCTGGGTGGGAATTCTATGTTGTGTGTCTAGTTTGTCTGTTTCTATGTCCAGCCTAATATGGTTCTCAATCAGAGGCAGATGGTAATCGTTGTCCCTGATTGAGAATCATATATAGGAGGCTTGTTTTGTGTTGGGATTTTGTGGGTGTTTGTTTCCTGTCTCTGTGGTTGTCTGCACCAGATAGGTCTGTCTCGGTTTTTGCACATTTTGTTATTTTGTATGTTGTTTGTAGTGTTTCACTTGTTCTTTTATTAAACATGTTGAACACTAGCCGCGCTGCACTTTGGTCCTCTCCTTCACCTATGGAAGAAAGCCGTTACAGGATGATGTTAAAGAGTTTAAGTATAGCCAATTGGAATTTGGTCTGTATATTTCATTTCATTTTGGATACCATCAACCCCACAGGCCTTTTTGGGTTGGAGGGTTTGTATTTTGTCCTGTAGTTCATTCAATGTAATTGGATAATGCAGTGGGTTCTGGTAGTCTTAAATTGTTGATTCTAAGATTTGTATTTGATCATGTATATGTTTTTGCTGTTCTTTGTTATAGGGCCAAAAAGATTGGAGAAGTGGTTAACCCATACATCTCCATTTTGGATAGATAACTCTTCATATTGTTTGTGTAGAGTTTTCACATTTTCCCAGAAGTGGTTAGATTCTATGGATTCTTCAATTACATTGAGCTAATTTCTGACGTGCTGTTCCTTCTTTTTCCCTAGTGTATTTCTGTATTGTTTTAGTGATTCACCATAGTGAAGGCGTAGGCTCAGGTTTTCTGGGTCTCTATGTTTTTGGTTGGATAGGTTTCTCAATTTCTTTCATTCTTTGCATTCTTCATCAAACCATTTGTCATTGTTGTTAATTTTCTTAGGTTATCTGCTTGACAGTTTTAGATTCGATAGAGAAGATGAGAGGTCAAATGTAATGTTTAGGCTTTCTACTGCCAAGTTTACACCTTCACTAATACAGTGAAATGTTTTGTCCCGGAAGTTATCTAAAACTGATAGTTTTTGTTGTTGCCTAATTGTTTTTTGGTAGGTTTCTACACTACTTTCCTTGCGTCTATAGCATTTCTTAATATTATGCAATTTCTTTGGCTTTGATGCCTCATGGTTGAGTATTGCTCTTTTCAAGTACAGAAGGGCGGCAGGTAGCCTAGTGGTTAGCGCGTTGGACTAGTAAACAAAAGGTTGCAAGATTGTATCCCCGAGCTGACATGTTGTTCTGTTCTGCCCCTGAACAAGGTTCTGTCTCCTAGAGAACACTGTTCCTAGGCTGTCATTGAAAATAAGAGTTTGTTCTTAACTGACTTGCCTAGTTAAATAAAGGTTTAAAAAAAGTAGGCTGTGATCTGATAAGGGTGTCAGTGGGTTGACTGAATGCTCTGAGCGATACTGGGTTGAGCTCAATGAATTAGTAATCTACAGTACTACTGCCAAGGGACGAGCTGTAGGTGTACATACCATAGGAGTTTCCTCAAAGCCTACCATTGACTATGTACAGACCCAGCGTGAAACAGAGCTGTAGGAGTTGTGACTCATTTTTGTTGGTGGTTTTGTCATAGTTGTGTCTAAAGGGGGCATATTTGGGAGGGAATACTGTCAGCTCCAGGTATACTGTCAGCTCCAGGTAGGTGTTTGTCCCCCTGTGTGCTGAGAGGGTCAGGTTCTGGAATTTAGGTCGCCACATGTCCCTGGGCCTGGAAATTGTTGATCTCCCCCTCTAGGATGGAGAAGCTGTCATCTTTAAAGTATGGAGATTCTATTGGGGGGGATATACAGTTGAAGTCGGAAGTATACATACACTTAGGTTGGAGTCATTAAAACCTGTTTTTAACCTTTACAGGCTGCAATCCCGACGTCGGGATTAATATGACAACAGCCACTGCAAGTGCAGGGCGCGAAATTCAAAATCTATTTTTTTTAAATATTTAACTTTCACACATTAACAAGTCCAATACAGCATTTGAAAGATAAACATCTTGTCAATCCAGCCAACATGTCCGATTTTTTAAATGTTTTACAGAGAAAACACCACATATATTTATGTTAGCTCACCACCAAATACAAAAGTGGAATTATGATTATGATTATGGAATTATGATTCAAGTAGCATGCACAAACCAACCGAAATAAACTAAAACCAACCTAAAGAACCCAGAAAAAACTACCTCAGATGACAGTCATATAACATGTTACACAATAAATCTATGTTTTGTTCATAAAAAGTGCATATTTTAGCTATAAATCAGTTTTACATTGATGCTACCATAAATGCTACCACATAGCTAAAGTCTGAATCCAGACGGGAGTAGCCAGAGAAAATACATACACCAACGTCGACTACTAATTACACCTCATAAAACATTTCAGAAAAACATATGGTGGATAGCTAATGAAAGACAGATATCGTGTGAATAAAGCCAATATTTCCGATTTTTGAAGTGTTTTACAGCGAAAACACAATATATCGTTATATTAGCTAACAACATAAGCTAGCATAAGGCAGCACTAGCATAAGTCAAGCGCTAGCCTAGCACAGTTAGCATACAACAGTTCGACAGATATATGAAAAAGCATCCCAAATTGGGTCCTTATCTTTGTTGATATTCCATCAGAATGTTGTAACGGGGTCCAATGTCCAGTAGAGTCTTTAGTTGGGTTCCAGAACGAACTATTTCCCTCTTTGGTTAGCAAGCACAATAGCATTGCGGCGCTAATCTGTCTTTCTTCAAAAAATTCTTCCGTCTCATCACATCTAAAGTCCAGAATAAATTGCAATAATATAATTAAAGTATATTGAAAAAACATACTTTAGGATGATTTTGTGACATGTATCAAATAATATCGAAGTCAGAGATCATATTCACCGTTATCGACCTTCTTCCAGTAGCCGAGACCAAATTATGCTTCGCGCCCGGAATTTTTTTTTAACTGCGCAGGTCTCACAAGAAGGTGTGTTATTCAGTCCATGGACGAGATATTCGACTGCTTTCAATTCTCACTTCCGCATTACACCCTGATGAAGGAGTGTGACGTGTTTCTACGGTCCCAAGTCTAATGACCTTTTATAGACAAGGTCTTAAAGACACACATCGCATTTTGGAAATCTCAATTCGGCTGGGAAAATGGCTGTAAAAATATTTCTGTTCGACTTAGAGAAATAATTCAAACCTTTTTAGAAACTATAGACTGTTATCTATCCAACAGTAGTAAATATATGCATATTGTAAAATAAAAAGTTTCTTAGGAGGCCGTTTGAAAATGTGCACATATTTTCCAGTTTTTTCAATATTCACCTTGCAGCCATAAGAGGTTGTTTTTAAACCACTCCACAAATTTCTTGTTAAACTATAGTTTTGGCAAATCTACTTTGTGCATGACACTGTCACGATCGTCAAAGGGAGAGCGAGAGGACCAAGGCGCAGCGTGTGAAAAATACATCTTCTCTTTATTTAGAAGAAGAAAAACTAAACAAAACAACTAATAGACGAACGTGAAGCTATAAATGACTAAGTGCAAAAACATGCAACATAGACACAGACATAGACAATTACCCACAAATGCATGATGCCTATGGCTGCCTTAAATATGGCTCCCAATCAGAGACAAATGAAAGACATCTGTCTCTGATTGAGAACCACTCAGGCAACCATAGACATACCTAGAAACATACACTCAACCATAGACATACCTAGAAACATTCACTCAACACAAACCCATACACTAAACCCAACACCCCCTTTACCATATAACCACCCAAAACACAAACATTCCCCATGTCACACTCTGACCTAACTAAAATAATAAAGAAAACAAAGAATACTAAGGCCAGGGTGTGACAGTACCCCCCCCCCCCCCAAAAAAAAGCGGACTCCGGCCGCAAAACCTGACACATAAAGGGAGGGTCTGGGGTGGACCTTAATATGGCGGCGGCTCGGGTGCGGGACGTGGCCCCCACTCCACCATTGTCAATATCCGCTTCGTTGTCTCTGGTAGATCCTGGCTGACTGGCGGCTCTGGAAGATCCTGGCTGGCTGGCGGCTTTGGAAGATCCTGGCTGGCTGGCGACTCTGGCTGCTCAGGGCTGGCTGGCGACTCTGGCTGCTCAGGGCTGGCTGGCGACTCTGGCTGCTCAGGGCTGGCTGGCGACTCTGGCTGCTCAGGGCTGGCTGGCGACTCTGGCTGCTCAGGGCTGGCTGGCGACTCTGGCTGCTCAGGGCTGGCTGGCGACTCTGGCTGCTCAGGGCTGGCTGGCGACTCTGGCTGCTCAGGGCTGACTGGCGACTCTGGCTGCTCAGGGCTGACTGGCGACTCTGGCTGCTCAGGGCTGGCTGGCGACTCTGGCTGCTCAGGGCTGGCTGGCGACTCTGGCTGCTCAGGGCTGGCTGGCGACTCTGGCTGCTCAGGGCTGGCTGGCGACTCTGGCTGCTCAGGGCTGGCTGGCGGCTCTGGCAGATCCTGGCTGGTTGGCGGCTCTGGCAGATCCTGGCTGGTTGGCGGCTCTGGCAGATCCTGGCTGGTTGGCGGCTCTGGCAGATCCTGTCTGGTTGGCGGCTCTGGCAGATCCTGTCTGGTTGGCGGCTCTGGCAGATCCTGACTGACGAACGGCTCTAGCGGCTCGGGACAGACGGGCGGCTCAGATGGCACTTGGTAGACGGATGGCTCAGATGGCGCTGGGTAGACGGATGGCTCAGATGGCGCTGGGTAGACGGATGGCTCAGATGGCGCTGGGCAGACGGATGGCTCAGATGGCGCTGGGCAGACGGATGGCTCAGATGGCGCTGGGTAGACGGATGGCTCAGATGGTGCTTGGCAGACGGGCAGCTCTGGCCGGCTGAGGCGCACTGTAGGCCTGGTGCGTGGTGCCGGAACTGGTGGTACCGGGCTGGGGACACGCACCTGAAGGCTAGTGCGGGGAGAAGGAACAGGGCATACTGGACCCTGGATACGCACATTAGGCCTAGTGCGTGGTGCCGGAACTGGTGGTACCGGGCTGGGGACACGCATCTCAGGGCTAGTGCGGGGAGCAGTAACAGGACACACTGGGCTCTCAAAGCGCACTATAGGCCTGGTGCGTGGTACCGGCACAGGTGGTACCGGGCTGAGGGCACGCACCTCAGGGCGAGTGCGGGGAGAAGCAACAGTGCGTACAGGGCTCTGGAGACGCACATTAGGCCTAGTGCGCGGTGCCGGAACTGGTGGTACCGGGCTGGGGACACGCATCTCAGGGCTAGTGCGGGGAGCAGCAACAGGATGCACAGGACTCTGGAGACGCACAGGAGGCTTGGTGCGTGGTGCCGGAATTGGTGGTACCGGGCTGGAGACACGCACCATAGGGCGAGTGCGTGGAGGAGGAACAAGGCTCTGTAGACACACTGGAAGCTTGGTGCGTGGTGTAGGCACTGGTGGAACTGGACTGGGGCGGGGAGGTGGCTGCCGGAAATACCGGACCGTGCAGGCGTACTGGCTCCCTTGAGCACCGAGCCTGCCCAACCTTACCTGGTTGAATGCTCCCCGTCGCCCGACCAGTGCGGGGAGGTGGAATAACCTGCACCGGGCTATGTAGGCGAACCGGGGACACCATGCGTAAGGCTGGTGCCATGTATGCCGGCCCGAGGAGACGCACTGGAGACCAGACGCGTTGAGCCGGCTTCATGGGACCTGGCTCAATGCCCAATCTAGCCCTACCAGTGCGTGGAGGTGGAATAACCCGCACCGGGCTATGAACACGTACAGGAGACACTGTGCGCTCTACTTCGTAACACGGTGTCTGCCCGTACTCCCGTTCTCCACGGTTAGCCTGGGAAGTGGGCGCAGGTCTCCTACCTGCCCTCGGCCCACTACCTCTTAGCCGCCCCCCAAGAAAATTTTGGGTTGTACTTGCGGGCTTCCAGCCTTGCCTCCGTGCTGCCTCCTCATATCGCCTCCTCTCGGCTTTCGCTGCCTCCAGCTCTTCACGAGGGAGGTGATATTCTCCCGGTTGTGCCCAAGGTCCCTTACCATCCAATATTTCCTCCCATATCCATGAATCCTTTATTCCTTGCTCCTGTTGCCACTTGACACGCTGCTTGATCCCTTGTTGGTGGGTAATTCTGTCACGATCGTCAAAGGGAGAGAGAGAGGACCAAGGCGCAGCGTGTGAAAAATACATCTTCTCTTTATTTAGAAGAAGAAAAACTAAACAAAACAACAAATAGACGAACGTGAAGCTATAAATGACTAAGTGCAAAAACATGCAACATAGACACAGACATAGACAATTACCCACAAATGCATGATGCCTGCCTTAAATATGGCTCCCAATCAGAGACAAATGAAAGACATCTGTCTCTGATTGAGAACCACTCAGGCAACCATAGACATACCTAGAAACATACACTCAACCATAGACATACCTAGAAACATTCACTCAACACAAACCCATACACTAAACCCAACACCCCCTTTACCATATAACCACCCAAAACACAAACATTCCCCATGTCACACCCTGACCTAACTAAAATAATAAAGAAAACAAAGAATACTAAGGCCAGGGCGTGACAGACACAAGTAAAATTTCCAACAATTGTTTACAGACAGATTATTTCACTTATAATTCACTGTATCACAATTCCAGTGGGTCAGACGTTTACCTACACTAAGTTGACTGTGCCTTAAACAGCTTGGAAAATTCCAGAAAATGATGTCATGGCTTTAGAAGCTTCTGATAGGCTAATTGACATCATTTGAGTCAATTTGAGGTGTACCTGTGGATGTATTTCAAGGCCTACTTTCAAACGCAGTGCCTCTTTGCTTGACATCATGGGAAAATCAAAAGAAATCAGCCAAAACCTCAGAAAAAAATTGTAGACCTCCACAAGTCTGATTCATCCTTGGGAGCAATTTCCAAACGCCTGAAGGTACCACGTTCATCTGTACAAACAATAGTACGCAAGTATAAACACCATGGGACCATGCAGCTGTCATACCGCTCAGGAAGGAGACACGTTCTGTCTCCTAGAGATGAACGTACTTTGGTGCGAAAAGTGCAAATCAATCCCAGAACAACAGCAAAGGACCTTGTGAAGATGTTGGAGGAAACAGGTAGAAAAGTATCTACTTCCACAGTAAAATTAGTCCTATATCAACATAACCTGAAAGGCCGCTCAGCAAGGAAGAAGCCACTGCTCCAAAACGTCCATAAAAAAGCCAGGCTACGGTTTGCAACTGCACATGGGGACAAAGATCGTACTTTTTGGAGAAATGTCCTCTGGTCAAACCTGACTCAGTTACACTAGCTCTGTCAGGAGGAATGTGTCAAAATTCACCCAATTTATTGTGGAAGGCTACCCAAAACATTTGACCCAAGTTAAACAATTTAAAGGCAATGCTACCAAATACTAATTGAGTGTATGTAAACTTCTGACCCACTGGCAATGTGATGAATTAAATCTACTTCCGGCGCCGACCGAGATGGCCGCCTCGCTTCGCGTTCCTAGGAAAATATGCAGTATTTTGTTTTTTTATGTGTTATTCCTTACATTGGTACCGCAGGTAATCTTAGGTTTCATTACATACAGTCGGGAGGAACTACTGAATATATATAAGGGCAACGTCAACTCACTATCGTTACAACCAGGAATATGACTCTCCCGAAGCGGATCCTGTGTTTTGCCTTCCACCCAATACAATGGATCTGGTGTGTTTAAGGACATATTCAATCAATCCTTATCCCAGTCTGCTGTTCCCACATGCTTCAAGAGGGCCACCATTGTTCCTGTTCCCAAGAAAGCTAAGGTAACTGAGCTAAACGACTACCGCCCCGTAGCACTCACTTCCGTCATCATGAAGTGCTTTGAGAGACTAGTCAAGGACCATATCACCTCCACCCTACCTGACACCCTAGACCCACTCCAATTTGCTTACCGACCCAACAGGTCCACAGACGACGCAATCGCAACCACACTGCACACTGCCCTAACCCATCTGGACAAGAGGAATACCTATGTGAGAATGCTGTTCATCGACTACAGCTCAGCATTTAACACCATAGTACCCTCCAAACTCGTCATCAAGCTTGAGACCTTGGGTCTCGACCCCACCCTGTGCAACTGGGTCCTGGACTTCCTGACGGGCCGCCCCCAGGTGGTGAGGGTAGGTAACAACATCTCCACCCCGCTGATCCTCAACACTGGGGCCCCACAAGGGTGCGTTCTGAGCCCTCTCCTGTACTCCCTGTTCACCCACGACTGCGTGGCCATGCACGCCTCCAACTCAATCATCAAGTTTGTGGATGACACTACAGTGGTAGGCTTGATTACCAACAACAACGAGACGGCCTACAGGGAGGAGGTGAGGGCACTCGGAGTGTGGTGTCAGAAATAACCTCACACTCAACGTCAACAAAACAAAGGAGATGATTGTGGACTTCAGGAAACAGCAGAGGGAGCACCCCCCTATCCACATCGACGGGACAGTAGTGGAGAAGGTGAATAGTTTTAAGTTCCTCGGGGTACACATCACGGACAAACTGAATTGGTCCACCCACACAGACAGCGTTGTGAAGAAGGCGCAGCAGCGCCTCTTCAACCTCAGGAGGCTGAAGAAATTCGGCTTGTCACCAAAAGCACTCACAAACTTCTACAAATGCACAATCGAGAGCATCCTGTCGGGTTGTATCACCGCCTGGTACGGCAACTGCTCCGCCCACAACCGTAAGGCTCTCCAGAGGGTAGTGAGGTCTGCACAACACATCACCGGGGGCAAACTACCTGCCCTCCAGGACACCTACACCACCCGATGTCACAGGAAGGCCATAAAGATCATCAAGGACAACAACCACCCGAGCCACTGCCTGTTCACCCCGCTATCATCCAGAAGGCGAGGTCAGTACAGGTGCATCAAAGCAGGGACCGAGAGACTGAAAAACAGCTTCTATCTCAAGGCCATCAGACTGTTAAACAGCCACCACTAACATTTAGTGGCCGCTGCCAACATACTGACTCAACTCCAGACACTTTAATAATGGGAATTGATGGAAATTATGTAAAAATGTATCACTAGCCACTTTAAACAATGCCACTTAATATAATGTTTACATACCCTACATTACTCATCTCATATGTATATGTACAGTGGGGAGAACAAGTATTTGATACACTGTCGATTTTGCAGGTTTTCCTACTTACAAAGCATGTAGAGGTCTGTAATTTTGATCATAGGTACACTTCAACTGTGAGAGACGGAATCTAAAACAAAAATCCAGAAAATCACATTGTATGATTTTTAAGTAATTAATTTGCATTTTATTCCATGACATAAGTATTTGATACATCAGAAAAGCAGAACTTAATATTTGGTACAGAAACCTTTGTTTGCAATTACAGAGATCATACGTTTCCTGTAGTTCTTGACCAGGTTTGCACACACTGCAGCAGGGATTTTGGCCCACTCCTCCATACAGACCTTCTCCAGATCCTTCAGGTTTCGGGGCTGTCGCTGGGCAATACGGACTTTCAGCTCCCTCCAAAGATTTTCTATTGGGTTCAGATCTGGAGACTGGCTAGGCCACTCCAGGACCTTGAAATGCTTCTTACGGAGCCACTCCTTAGTTGCCCTGGCTGTGTGTTTCGGGTCGTTGTCATGCTGGAAGACCCAGCTACGACCCATCTTCAATGCTCTTACTGAGGGAAGGAGGTTGTTGGCCAAGATCTCGCGATACATGGCCCCATCCATCCTCCCCTCAATACGGTGCAGTCGTCCTGTCCCCTTTGCAGAAAAGCATCCCCAAAGAATGATGTTTCCACTTCCATGCTTCATGGTTGGGATGGTGTTCTTGAGGTTGTACTCATCCTTCTTCTTCTTCCAAACACGGCGAGTGGAGTTTAGACCAAAAAGCTCTATTTTTGTCTCATCAGACCACATGACCTTCTCCCATTCCTCCTCTGGATCATCCAGATGGTCATTGGCAAACTTCAGACGGCCCTGGACATGCGCTGGCTTGAGCAGGGGGACCTTGTGTACGCTGCAGGATTTTAATCCATGACGGCGTAGTGTGTTACTAATGGTTTTCTTTGAGACTGTGGTCCCAGCTCTCTTCAGGTCATTGACCAGGTCCTGCCGGGTAGTTCTGGGCTGATCCCTCACCTTCCTCATGATCATTGATGCCCCACGAGGTGAGATCTTGCATGGAGCCCCAGACCGAGGGTGATTGACCGTCATCTTCAACTTCTTCCATTTTCTAATAATTGCGCCAACAGTTGTTGCCTTCTCCCCAAGCTGCTTGCCTATTGTCCTGTAGCCCATCCCAGCCTTGTGCAGGTCTACAATTTTATCCCTGATGTCCTTACACAGCTCTCTGGTCTTGGCCATTGTGGAGAGGTTGGAGTCTGTTTGATTGAGTGTGTGGACAGGTGTCTTTTATACAGGTAACGAGTTCAAACAGGTGCAGTTAATACAGGTAATGAGTGGAGAACAGGAGGGCTTCTTAAAGAAAAACTAACAGGTCTGTGAGAGACGGAATTCTTACTGGTTGGTAGGTGATCAAATACTTATGTCATGCAATAAAATGCAAATTAATTACTTAAAAATCATACAATGTGATTTTCTGGATTTTTGTTTTAGATTCCGTCTCTCACAGTTGAAGTGTACCTATGATAAAAATTACAGACCTCTACATGCTTTGTAAGTAGGAAAACCTGTAAAATCGGCAGTGTATCAAATACTTGTTCTCCCCACTGTATATACTGTACTCTATATCATCTACTGCATCTTGCCATCTTTATGTAATACATGTATCACTAGCCACTTTAAACTATGCCACTTTGTTTACATACCCTACATTACTCATCTCATATGGATAGACTGTACACTATACCGTATTACATTTCATTTCATTTCATTACAGTACAACGGTTTGATTTGTCTGATCTTAGCAATTTTTTCTTAGCTAGCTACATAGCCGTCTTTGTATCAAAGATAATTGTGTAGTTTAGAGTAATTATCGAGGTTAGCTAGCCAGCTATTTTCGTCCTTCTAACGTAGTCAACACTGCTAGCTAGCACAACACTGCTAGCTAGCCAGCTAGCCAACTTCTACCGAATAGCAGCACTGTAGAAACTATTACATTACAACGGAACGACTTGATTAGTGTACTGTTAGCTAGCTACATAGTTGTCTTTGCTGTCTTTGTATCTAAGATAATTGTGTAGTTCAGAGTAATTATCGAGGTTAGCTAGCCAGCTATTTTCGTACGCCGCGCCGCCGTTCTCCTACCTAGTCAACACTGCTAGCTAGCCAACTTCTACCGAATAGCAGCACTGTAGAAACTATTACATTACAACGGAACGACTTGATTAGTGTAGTGTTAACTAGCTACATAGTTGTCTTTGCTGTCTTTGTATCCAAGATAATTGTGTAGTTTAGAGTAATTATCGAGGTTATCGAGGTTACCTAGCCAGTTATCGAGGTTACCTAGCCAGCTACACTTTCAAACAAAGTCAACAACGCAGCCACTGCTAGCTAGCCTACTTCACCAGCCAGCAGTACTGTATCATTTTAGTCAATAAGATTTGTTGCAACGTAAGCTTAACTTTCTGAACATTCGAGACGTGTAGTCCACTTGTCATTCCAATCTCCTTTGCACTAGCGTAGCCTCTTCTGTAGCCTGTCAACTATGTGTCTGTCTATCCCTCTTCTCTCCTCTCTGCACAGACCATACAAACGCTTCACACCGCGTGGCCGCTGCCACTCTAACCTGGTGGTCCCAGCGCGCACGACCCACGTGGAGTTCCAGGTCTCCGGCAGCCTCTGGAACTGCCGATCTGCGGCCAACAAGGCAGAGTTCATCTCAGCCTATGCTTCCCTCCAGTCCCTCGACTTCTTGGCACTGACGGAAACATGGATTACCACAGATAACACTGCTACTCCTACTGCTCTCTCCTCGTCTGCCCACGTGTTCTCGCACACCCCGAGAGCTTCTGGTCAGCGGGGTGGTGGCACTGGGATCCTCATCTCTCTCAAGTGGACATTCTCTCTTTCTCCCCTGACCCATCTGTCTATCGCCTCCTTTGAATTTCATGCTGTCACAGTTACCAGCCTTTTCAAGCTTAACATCCTTATCATTTATCGCCCTCCAGGTTCCCTTGGAGAGTTCATCAATGAGCTTGATGCCTTGATAAGTTCCTTTCCTGAGGATGGCTCACCTCTCACAGTTCTGGGTGACTTTAACCTCCCCACGTCTACCTTTGACTCATTCCTCTCTGCCTCCTTCTTCCCACTCCTCTCCTCTTTTGACCTCACCCTCTCACCTTCCCCCCCCTACTCACAAGGCAGGCAATATGCTTGACCTCATCTTTACTAGATGCTGTTCTTCCACTAATCTCATTGCAACTCCCCTCCAAGTCTCCGACCACTACCTTGTATCCTTTTCCCTCTCGCTCTCATCCAACACTTCCCACACTGCCCCTACTCGGATGGTATCGCGCCGTCCCAACCTTCGCTCTCTCTCCCCCGCTACTCTCTCCTCTTCCATCCTATCATCTCTTCCCTCTGCTCAAACCTTCTCCAACCTATCTCCTGATTCTGCCTCCTCAACCCTCCTCTCCTCCCTTTCTGCATCCTTTGACTCTCTATATCCCCTATCCTCCAGGCCGGCTTGGTCCTCCCCTCCTGCTCCGTGGCTCGACGACTCATTGCGAGCTCACAGAACAGGGCTCCGGGTAGCCGAGCGGAAATGGAGGAAAACTCGCCTCCCTGCGGACCTGGCATCCTTTCACTCCCTCCTCTCTACATTCTCCTCTTCTGTCTCTGCTGCTAAAGCCACTTTCTACCACTCTAAATTCCAAGCATCTGCCTCTAACCCTAGGAAGCTCTTTGCCACCTTCTCCTCCCTCCTGAATCCTCCTCCCCCCCCCCCCTCCTCCCTCTCTGCGGATGACTTCGTCAACCATTTTGAAAAGAAGGTCGACGACATCCGATCCTCGTTTGCTAAGTCAAACGACACCGCTGGTTCTGCTCACACTGCCCTACCCTGTGCTTTGACCTCTTTCTCCCCCCTCTCTCCAGATGAAATCTCGCGTCTTGTGACGGCCGGCCGCCCAACAACCTGCCCGCTTGACCCTATCCCCTCCTCTCTTCTCCAGACCATTTCCGGAGACCTTCTCCCTTACCTCACCTCGCTCATCAACTCATCCTTGACCGCTGGCTACGTCCCTTCCGTCTTCAAGAGAGCAAGAGTTGCACCCCTTCTGAAAAAACCTACACTCGATCCCTCCGATGTCAACAACTACAGACCAGTATCCCTTCTTTCTTTTCTCTCCAAAACTCTTGAATGTGCCGTCCTTGGCCAGCTCTCCTGCTATCTCTCTCAGAATGACCTTCTTGATCCAAATCAGTCAGGTTTCAAGACTAGTCATTCAACTGAGACTGCTCTTCTCTGTGTCACGGAGGCGCTCCGCGCTGCTAAAGCTAACTCTCTCTCCTCTGCTCTCATCCTTCTAGACCTATCGGCTGCCTTTGATACTGTGAACCATCAGATCCTCCTCTCCACCCTCTCCGAGTTGGGCATCTCCGGTGCGGCCCACGCTTGGATTGCGTCCTACCTGACAGGTCGCTCCTACCAGGTGGCGTGGCGAGAATCTGTCTCCGCACCACGTGCTCTCACCACTGGTGTCCCCCAGGGCTCTGTTCTAGGCCCTCTCCTATTCTCGCTATACACCAAGTCACTTGGCTTTGTCATATCCTCACATGGTCTCTCCTATCATTGCTATGCAGACGACACACAATTAATCTTGTCCTTTCCCCCTTCTGATAACCAGGTGGCGAATCGCATCTCTGCATGTCTGGCAGACATATCAGTGTGGATGACGGATCACCACCTCAAGCTGAACCTCGGCAAGACGGAGCTGCTCTTCCTCCCGGGGAAGGACTGCCCGTTCCATGATCTCGCCATCACGGTTGACAACTCCATTGTGTCCTCCTCCCAGAGTGCTAAGAACCTTGGCGTGATCCTGGACAACACCCTGTCGTTCTCAACTAACATCAAGGCGGTGACCCGTTCCTGTAGGTTCATGCTCTACAACATTCGCAGAGTATGACCCTGCCTCACACAGGAAGCGGCGCAGGTCCTAATCCAGGCACTTGTCATCTCCCGTCTGGATTACTGCAACTCGCTGTTGGCTGGGCTCCCTGCCTGTGCCATTAAACCCCTACAACTCATCCAGAACGCCGCAGCCCGTCTGGTGTTCAACCTTCCCAAGTTCTCTCACGTCAACCCGCTCCTCCGCTCTCTCCACTGGCTTCCAGTTGAAGCTCGCATCCGCTACAAGACCATGGTGCTTGCCTACGGAGCTGTGAGGGGAACGGCACCTCCGTACCTTCAGGCTCTGATCAGGCCCTACACCCAAACAAGGGCACTGCGTTCATCCACCTCTGGCCTGCTCGCCTCCCTACCTCTGAGGAAGTACAGTTCCCGCTCAGCCCAGTCAAAACTGTTCGCTGCTCTGGCACCCCAATGGTGGAACAAACTCCCTCACGACGCCAGGTCAGCGGAGTCAATCACCACCTTCCGGAGACACCTGAAACCCCACCTCTTTAAGGAATACCTAGGATAGGATAAAGTAATCCTCCTAACCCCCCCCCCCTTAAAAGAGTTAGATGCACTATTGTAAAGTGGTTGTTCCACTGGATATCATAAGCTGAATGCACCAATTTGTAAGTCGCTCTGGATAAGAGCGTCTGCTAAATGACTTAAATGTAAATGTAAATACCATCTACTGCATCTTGCCTATGCCGTTCTGTACCATCACTCATTCATATATCTTTATGTACATATTCTTTATCCCTTTACACTTGTGTGTATAAGGTAGTAGTTGTGGAATTGTTAGGTTAGATTACTTGTTGGTTATTACTGCATTGTCGGAACTAGAAGCACAAGCATTTCGCTACACTCGCATTAACATCTGCTAACCATGTGTATGTGACAAATAAAATTTGATTTGATTTTGATTTGATGAAAGAAATTAAGCTGAAATAAATCATTCTCTCTACTATTTTTTTGACATTTCACATTCTTAAAAAAGTTGTGATCTTAATTGACCTAAGACAGGGAATCTTTACTTGGATTAAATGTCAGGAAATGTGAAAAACTTAGTTTAAATGTATTTGGCTAAGGTGTATGTAAACTTCCGACTTCAACTGTAGGTAGCACACATGAGGAAATGTTTTTCTGTTGAGAGAATTTCCTTATTCATTTCTAGTCAGATGTAAAACACACACGCACAAACATGGACTCAGGTATGCCCACTAAACCATGTTTGTTCTGCAAAACATTTCTATGCATCTTCCTGTGTTGTGGATCCTGTCGCTAATTAAATCAAATCATATTTTATTTGTCACATGCTTCACAGACAACAGGTGTAGACTAACAGTGAAACGCTTCAATGAAGATAATAAAATATAAAATATAAATAGTGACACAGTAACACATTCATAGACGCTAACTAACTTTAGCGCCTATTGACAATAGTATCTTCTGGCCGGGGGAGTTTTGATAAGAGCCCCGATGCTCATTCTGAACATTAAAACGCATCGCTTGCGGTGCGGCTTTGGAAACATAAGGAACGCGTCTGTTGTGGTGTTGAATTAAATAAGTTTAATGCGCTTTAATAACAACTAATACTCTTCTAGGTCTCACAGTTCAAAGCCATTTTGATTATCTTTTTCTAGACCTGTCTTCATCACTGTAAGAAGTAGGTAATCTTGTGATAGTCCAATCACTATTCTAAATCCATTCCCTCGTTAGATTTAAAGTCCATAACTTTAGCAATAACATTTGATTCCTGTTTCTAACATTTCTGTTACAATAGCTTACACTAAATTATTTTATTTTACATTCAACATATACACTTCCGGTCAAGTTTTAGAATACCTACTCATTCAAGGGTTTTTCTTTATTTTTACTATTTTCTACATTGTAGAATAATAATGAAGACATCAAAACTATGAAATAACACATATGGAATCATGTAGTAACTAAAAGTGTTAAACAAATCTAAATATATTTTACATTTGAGATTCTTCAAATAGCCACCCTTTGCCTTGATGACAGCTTTGCACATTCTTGGCATTTTCTCAACCAGCTTCATGAGGTAGTCACCTGGAATGTATTTCAATTAACAGGTGTGCCTTCTAAAAAGTTAATTTGTGGAATTTCTTTCCTTAATGTGTTTGAGCCAATCAGTTGTGTTGGGGGGTATACAGAAAACCCTATTTGGTAAAAGACCAAGTCCATATTATAGCAAGAAGAGCTCAAATAAGGAAAGAGAAATGACAGTCCATCATTACGTTAAGACATGAAGGTCAGTCAATACCAAAAATGTTGAACTTGACTTTCTTCAAGTGCAGTTGCAAAAATCATCCAGCGCTATGATGAAACTGGCTCTCATGAGGACCGCCACAGGAAAGGAAGACAGAGTTACCTCTGCTGTAGAGGATACGTTCATTAGAGTTACCAGCCTCAGAAAATGCAGCCCAAATAAATGCTTCACAGAGTTCAAGTAACACATCTCAACATCAACTGTTCAGAGGAGACTGTGAATCAGGCCTTCATGGTCGAATTGCTGCAAAGAAACCACTACTAAAGGACACTAATAAGAAGAGACTTGCTTAGGCCAAGAATCACGAGCAATGGACATTAGACCGGTGGAAACTTGTCTTTTGGTCTGGAGTCCAAATGGGAGATTATTGGTTCCAACCGCTGTGTTTTTCTGGTACTCGGTGTGGGTGAACGGATGAACTCCGCATGTGTATTTCCCATCGTAAACCATGGAGGAGGTGTTATGGTGTGGGGGTGCTTTGCTGGTGACACTGTCTGTGATTTATTTAGAATTCAAGGCAAACTTAACCAGCATGGCTACCACAGCATTCTGCAGCAATACGCCATCCCATCTGGTTTGCGCGTAGTGGGACTGTCACGCCCTGACCATAGAGCCTTTTTATTCTCTATTTTGGTTAGGTGTGACTAGGGTGGGTAATCTAGGTTGTTTTATTTCTATGTTGGCCTGGTATGGTTCCCAATCAGAGACAACGATAAACAGCTGCCTGGATCATATTTAGGCAGCCATTTCCCCACTGTTTTGTGGGATCTTGTTTATGTGTAGTTGCCTGTGAGCACTCCATAGCTTCATGTGTAGTGTCATGACGTTGCCTGCGTGGGTATAGCAAACCCCATCCCCCTCTCCCTGCCTCCCCCTTTCCTCCTTCAACCCATGCTGTGATCACAGAGAGATGTCGTAAATTCCTGAGAATCTCCCCACCACAAACAGTATTAAGACAGAGGGTAAACTTTCAGGACAAAGGAATTCTCTTCCACCTCACAGAACTTGAGGTACGAACATATTTCATATTCCTGCACAAGTAGGAATGATCGGTGGACAGTCCAGCTATTAACATGTCCATTGGTCACCACGTGGGAAAATCACGTGAGACTGTGGGACCACATTACCATACCGCTGTTTATATAATAACCTCAGATATGAGGTTTACATCTGTGTGTTGTATAAAATGAATGAGTGAGTATGATACTGTTTGTATAATTGTGTAGTATGATTTTGGACTGTTTAATTAAGAAAAGTACAAATACCTTCTTGATTTGAACTAAATCCAAGGACCGCCCCTGAGCCAGTTGGGTCAGAGACCATGGGACCACCCCTCTCTGCTATCTGAATAAAAGCCAACTCTTAAGAAATTACCCCAGACCATGTTTCTCTCAATCACGAGAGGACAAAGGTTTGAGACCAGACTGCTGAATCTTTTAACCATCCCGCGTGGTTAAAACTCTTATACGAATCATAACAAGTCTTTGATATTGACTTCTAGTCTGCAGCTAGGAATTCGGTATCATTGAACGCGAAGAAAGACAACCGCCGAAACAATCATTCTAAAAACGAATGTCCCTCTGAACAATCCACAACCGAGACAGAACTTCACTCCAACCAAAACAAACTTCTCTCCAACGACCAAGGCGACACACACACTGGACGTAACTATATATATATTGATTGCAATTGTTCCCGAATGAGTGAGCGTTCATGTGTAAGGATTAGCATGTCAATTGTTATAGTTATGGACTCTGTAGTGAATTCTTAGTCGAACGCAACTTTCCCTTTGTCTAACAGCCGCCATGCCGGTTTAGCCCACTAGGGCATATTTTCTCCCATCATTTCATGTAACTATTTTAAGTTTGTTTGTTTTGCATTTCTGTGAATTAATTAGTTAGTAATAAATAAATGATTTAAGACAATTGATGTATGGATGACTCATAGTGAAGACTGGGTTCGTGCAGATCAGCGATTTACGACGTTTGGAATGAGACTGACGTAAGGTAGAGTAAATCAATCATTAATTAGAAGACCATTGATCAGATATGAAATATCTGAAAGGTTATATTGGGAAATGATAACTTTGTAATCTAATAACTTTCCCTGGTGCCCTCGAATTCATAGTTAATTAGTTACGTTATTACTAAAGTGATCGCGTAATCCCTAATTACAGGAATCTATGATAAAACTATAAGTCTTCAATTTAACGGTACCAAAGACACGACAGTAGTTTGCGCCTTATTGTTTTTGTGCGTTTCACGAATAAAAAGATGTGGGACCCATATCAAGCTGCACCTTGGTCCGAATGTTATTACGACGATCGTGACAGAAGATCCCACCACACCAGGACCAAGCAGCATGCCCAGGAGGAAGGTATCGTGGGCTTGGGAGGAAATAATGGGAGGACACAAGCCTTCCTTGGAAGCAGACACAAGGAGAGAAGGGAAGACAGCGATGACGCCGGGGTTCGCGGCCACAACGAAAGCCCAAGAAACAGCCCCAATGATTTTTTTTGGGGGGGGGCACACGGGGTGGTCGGCGGAGCCGAGGAGTGAACCAGAGCCAATCTGGGAGAAGATGGAGGAGAGTGAACGGAGAGAGTCAGAGACCGTCAGTGAGTTGATGGAGAAATTGGAGAAGAGAGAAATGAGAGTTGTTGGGTTGGTGTATGATGCACGACATTCACCCTTAGGAGCGTGTCATCAGTTTGATGCCACCTGAGTCAGCTCTCCGTACTCATCCTGAGGAGCGTGCTAGCAGTCTGGTTAAAACTGTGCCGGCTCCACGCACCAGGTCTCCAGTACGCCTCCACAGCCCAGTACGTCCTGTGCCAGCTCTCCGCACTCGCCTTGAGGAGCGTGTCATCTGTCCGGTACCATGTGTGCCAGCTCTACGCACCAAGTCTCCAGTACGCCTTCACAGCCCAGTACGTCCTGTGCCAGCTCCTCGCACTCGCCATGCGAAGTGTGTCATCGTCAGTCAGCCCAACCACTCACTGGACCCATATGTTCACTTGGCTGCGCATGCCTCTCTCTAATATCAATATGCCTCGTCCATTATGCATTTCGTCAGTAGATGATGCCTGGCTATTCTTTAAAAGTGCCTTCCTCACCATCTTAAATAAGCATGCCCCATTCAAAAAATGTAGAACTAGGAATAGATATAGTCCTTGGTTCACTCCAGACCTGTCTGCCCTTGACCAGCACAAAACATCCTGTGGCGTTCTGCATTAGCATCGAATAGCCCCCGTGATATGCAACTTTTCAGGGAAGTTGGGAACAAATATACACAGGCAGTTAGGAAAGCTAAGGCTAGCTTTTTCAAACAGATATTTGCATCCTGTAGTACTAACTCAAAAAAGTTCTGGGACACTGTAAAGTCCATGGAGAATAAGAGCACCTCCTCCCACTGCTCTGAGGCTAGGAAACACTGTCACCACTGATAAATCCACTATAATTGAGAATTTCAAAAAGCATTTCTCTACGGCTGGCCATGCTTTCCACCTGGCTACCTCTACCCCGGTCAACTGCCCGGCACCCTCCACAGCAACCCGCCAAAGCCCCCACCATTTCTCCTTCACCCAAATCCAGATAGCTGATGTTCTGAAAGAGCTGCAAAATCTGGACCCCTACAAATCAGCCGGGCTAGACAATCTGGACCCTCTCTCTAAAATGATCTGCCGAAATTGTTGCAAGCCCTATTACTAGCCTGCTCAACCTCTCTTTCGTATCGTCTGAGATTCCCAAAGATTGGAAAGCTGCCGCGGTCATCCCCCTCTTCAAAGGGGGTGACACTAGACCCAAACTGCTACAGATCTATATCTATCCTACCCTGTCTTTCTAAGGTCTTCGAAAGCCAAGTAAACAAACAGATTACCGACCATTTCAAATCCCACCGTACCTTCTCCGCTATGCAATCTGGTTTCAGAGCTGGTCATGGGTGCACCTCAGCCATGCTCAAGGTCCTAAATGACATCATAACCGCCATCGATTAGAGACATTACTGCGCAGCCGTATTCATCGACCTGGCCAAGGCTTTCGACTCTGTCAATCACCACATTCTTATTGGCAGACTCGACAGCCTTGGTTTCTCAAATGATTGCCTCGCCTGATTTACCAACTACTTATCTGATAGAGTTCAGTGTGTCAAATCGGAGGGCCTGTTGTCCGGACCTCTGGCAGTCTCTATGGGGGTGCCACAGGGTTCAATCCTTGGGCCGACTCTCTTCTCTGTATACAGTCGTGTGAAAAAGTTTGGGCACCCCTCTGAGGCTGCATAATAATTTACTCTGTCGTCACAGAAAATGATCACAGTGGCATGCCAATAATTTTCTAATAAAAGCTGAGTACTGGGGTATTGTCCAGACAAAGATTTTTAGTGTAGCAATATTAAGTTGTATGAAATGAAATCAGATGTGAAAAATAGGCTATGCAAAAATGTGGGCACCCTTGTCATTCTGTTGATTTGAATAGCTGTAACTACTTAGCACTGATTAATTGGAACACACAATTGGGTTGGTGAGCTCATTAAGCCTTGAACTTCATAGACAAGTGCATCCAATCATGAGAAAAGGTATTTAAGGTGGCCAGTTGCAAGTTGTTGTTCTCTTTGACTCTCCTCTGAAGAGTGGCAACATGGGGGGCCTCAAAACAACTCTCAAATGACCTGAAAACAAAGATTGTTCAACATTATGGTTTAGAGGAAGGCTACAAAAAGCTATCGCAGAGATTTAAGCTGTCAGTGTCCACTGTGAGGAACATAGTGAGGAAATGGAAGACCACAGGCACAGTTCTTGTTAAGGCCAGAAGTGGCAGGCCAAGTAAAATATCGGAGAGGCAAAGGCGAAGGATGGGGAGAACGGTCAAAAACAGCCCACAGACCACCTCCAAAGACCTACAACATCATCTTGCTGCAGATGGTGTCACTGTGCATCGTTCAACAATTCAGCGCACTTTGCACAAGGAGAAGCTGTATGGGAGAGTGATGCGGAAGAAGCCTTTTCTGCGCACACGCCACAGAGTCGCTTGAGGTATGCAAACACACATTTGGACAAGCCAGCTTCATTTTGGAATAAGGTGCTGTGGACTGATGAAACAAAGATTTGAGTTATTTGGTCATAACAAGGGACGTTATGCATTGCGGAAAAAGAACACAGCGTTCCAAGAAAAACACTTGCTACCCACAGTAAAATTTGGTGGGGGTTCCATCATGCTGTGGGGCTGTGGGGCCAGTGCCGGTACTGGGAATCTTGTTAAAGTTGAGGGTCGCATGGATTCCACTCAATATCAGCAGATTCTTGGGAATAATGTTGAAGAATCAGTCACAAAGTTGAAGTTACGCCAGCGCTGGATATTTCAACAAGACAACGACCCAAAACACTGCTCAATCTACCCAGGCATTTATGCAGAGGAACAAGTACAATGTTCTGGAATGGCCATCCCAGTCCCCAGACCTGAATATCATTGAGAATCTGTGGGATGATTTGAAGCGGGCTGTCCATGCTCGGCAACCATCAAACCTAACTGAACTGGAGATGTTTTGTAAGGAGGAATGGTCCAAAATACCTTCATCCAGACACTCATTAGAGGCTATGGGAAGCGTCTAGAGGCTGTTATTTTAGCAAAAGGAGGCTCTACTAAATATTGATGTGATATTTCTATTGGGGTACCCAAATTTATGCACCTGTCTAATTTTGCATGATGCATATTGCACATTTTCTGTTAATCCAATAAACCTCATTTCACTACTGAAATATTACTGTGTCCATCAGTTATTTGATAGATCAAAATGAAATTGCTGATCCAAACATCCAATTATTTATAAATGGAAATCATGGAAATTGTCAGGGGTGCCCAAACTTTTACATACGACTGTACATCAATGATGTTGCTGTTGCTGCTGGTGAGTCTCTGATACACCTCTACGCAGACGACACCATTCTGTATACATCTGGCCCCTCTTTGGACACTGTGTTAACTAACCTCCAGACCAGCTTCAATGCCATACAACTCTCCTTCCGTGGCCTCCAACTGCTCTTAAACGCAAGTAAAACTAAATGCATGCTATTCAACCGATCACTGCGAGTTGGCCCTCGCTTCATACTCGTCACCAAACCCACTGGCTACAGGTTATCTACAAGTCTCTGCTAGGTAAAGCCCCGCCTTATCTCAGCTCACTGGTCACCATAGCATCACCCACTCATAGCACGCGCTCCAGCAGGTATATCTCACTGGTCACCCCCAAAGCCAATTCCTCCTTTGGACATCTTTCCTTCCAGTTCTCTGCTGCCAATGACTGGAACAAACTGCAAAAATCTCTGAAGCTGGAAATACTTAAATAAATAAAAAATACCTAGTTTAATGCAGGGTCTTGGTGGTAGTTGAAGTGGTTGATCTTCGTGCAGTGGCTGGTTTAGCACAAGCTGAGCAATTTCTGATCAGTCTTTCAACATCTAAGCAAACTTGCCTCCATATAGATCATTTCTGAAGTGTTCTACTGCCCACATGCATCCAAGAGCTTCTCGCTCGATCTGAGACTATCTTCTCTCTGTAGGGGTCAGTGAACAACTTGCATAAGTGGTTGGCTTATTCTGTCAATTTTTCTGTTACTGTTGTCCTACTGGGCTTGCGTCACTAATCACTAATGTTGGTACATCAAGTTTGAAGTATGCGAGACCTGGTTCACTATTCTGGGCTCTTTTAATTTCTCTAACTGTTTTCTCTGTTTCGGATGTCCATTCCCACTCTTGTCCTTTTCTGATCAGTTTCCTTAGTGGTTCTGAGAGGTTTGCGTAGTTTGGTATGAATTTCATGAGAAGTCCACATTTCCCCAGGAATGTACGTAGTTCTCCTGCATTCTCTGGTCTTGGTGCTTTTCCTACAGCCTCAACTTTCTGTGGGTCTGGTTTTATCCCTTCTGCCGTGACTACATGTCCAACGATTTCAATCTGCTTTAGACTAAAGATGCATTTTCCCTTGTTAAGTGTAAGTACTCTGTCTTGGAATCTTTGAAAGACTTTCCTTAGTCTCTGATCCAGTTCATTTTTGCTTTCAGCAAAGACAACAACATCATCATTGTAGCAAACTACACCTTGTAATCCAAATAGTACAAAGTCCATGGCTATCTGATAGGCCTCAGGTGCGCTTGATAATCTGAAAACAAACTTTCTTGAATCTGTAGCATCCTCTCTGTGTGATGAATGTTGTCAGGTTTCTTGATTCTGGGGCTAGTTCAACTGGCCAAAATCCTTTTCTCGCGTCCAGTTTTGCAAACACTTTCGCTCCTTGCGTTGCTTGCAGTATACTGTCTACTGTGGGAACTGGCTGTTGTCGTATCAAATCAAACTTTATTTGTCACATGCGCCGAATACAACAAGTGGAGACCTTACCATGAAATGCTTACTTACAAGCCCTTAACCAACAGTGCAGTTCAAGAAGAGTTAATATTTACCAAATAAAAAATAATAAAAAGTACCATAATACCATAACAATAATGAGGCTATATACAGCGGGTACCAGTACTGAGTCAGTGTGGAGGCTATATACAGGGGGTACCAGTACTGAGTCAGTGTGCGGGGGTACAGGTTAGTTGATGTAATTTGTACATGTAGGTAGGGGTGAAGGGACTATGCATAGACAATAAACAGTGAGTAGCAGCAGTGTATAAAACAACCGGGGAGGGGGGGGGTCAATGTAATAATCTGGTGGCCATTTGATGAATTGTTCAGCAGTCTTATGACTTGGGGGTAGAAGCTGTTAAGGAGCCTATTGGTCCTAGACTTGGCGCTCCGGTACCGCTTGCCTTGCGGTAGCAGAGAAAACAGTCTATGACTTGGGTGACTGGAGTCTCTGACAATATTATGGGCTTTCCTCTGACACTGCCTATTATATAGGTCCTGGATTGCAGGAAGCTTGGCCCCAGTGATGTACTGGGTTGTACCCACTATCCTCTGTAGCACCTTACGGTCAGATGCCGAGCAGTTGCCATACCAACCGGTCAGGAAGCTCTCAATGGTGCAGCTGTAGAACTTTTTGAGGATCTGGGGACCCATGACAATTCTTTTCAGTCTCCTGAGGGGGAATAGGCTTTGTCGTGCCCTCTTCACGACTGTCTTGGTGTGTTTGGACCATGATAGTTCGTTGGTGACACCAAGGAACTTGAAACTCTCGACCCGCTGCACTACAGCCCCGTTGATGTTATTGGGGGCCTGTTCGGCCCGCCTTTTCCTGTAGTCCATGATCAGCTCCTTTGTTTTGCTCACATTGAGTGAGAGGTTGTTGTCCTGGCACCACACTGCCAGTTCTCTGACCTCCTCCCTATAGGCTGTCTCATCATTGTCGGTGATCAGGCCTACCACTGTTGTGTCGTCAGCAAACTTAATGATGGTGTTGGAGTCGTGTTTGGCCATGCAGTCATGGGTGAACAGGGAGTACAGGAGGGGACTGAGTATACACCCCTGAGGGGCCCCAGTGTTGAGGACCAGCGTGGCAGACATGTTGTTGCCTACCCTTACCACCTGTGGGACGGCCCGTCAGGAAGTCCAGGATCCAGTTGCAGAGGGAGGTGTTTAGTCCCAGGGTCCTTAGCTTAGTGATGAGCTTCGTGCGCACTATGGTGTTGAACGCTGAGCTGTAGTCAATGAACAGCATTCTCACATAGGTGTTCCTTTTGTCCAGGTGGGAAAGGGCAGTGTGGAGTGCGATTGAGATTGCGTCATCTGTGGATCTGTTGGGGTGGTTTGCGAATTGGAGTGGGTCTAGGGTATCCGGAAGGATGCTGTTGATGTGAGTCATGACCAGCCTTTCAAAGCATTTCATGGCTACAGACGTGAGTGCTACGGGTTGGTAGTCATTTAGGCAGGTTACCTTAGTGTTCTTGGGCACAGGGACTATCGTGGTCTGCTTGAAACATGTAGGTATTACAGACTCAGTCAGGGAGAGGTTGAAAATGTCAGTGAAGACACTTGCCAGTTGGTCCGCGCATGCTTTGAGTACACGTCCTGGTAATCCATCTGGCCCCGCGGCTTTGTGAATGTTGACCTGTTTAAAGGTCTTGCTCACATCGGCACAGTCATCCAGAACAGCTGGTCCTCTCGTGCATGCTTCAGTGTTGCTTGCCTCGAAGCGAGCATAAAAGGCATTTACCTCGTCTGGTAGGCTCGTGTCACAGGGCAGCTCGCTTCTGCATTTCCCTTTGTAGTCCGTAATAGTTTTCAAGCCCTGCCACATCCGACGAATGTCAGAACCGGTGTAGTAGGATTCAATCTTAATCCTGTATTGACGCTTTGCTGGTTTGATGGTTCGTCGGAGGGCAGAGCGGGATTTCTTATAATCGTCCGGATTAGTGTCCCACCTCTTGAAAGCGGGACACTAGCCTTTAGCTCGATGCAGATGTTGCCTGTAATCCATGGCTTCTGGTCAGGATATGTACGTACGGCCACTGTGTGGACGACGTCGTCGATGCACTTATTGATGAAGCCGATGACTGAGGTGGTATATTCCTCAATGCCATTGGATGAATCCCGGAACATATTCCATTCTGTGCTAGCAAAACAGTCCTGTAGCGTAGCATCCGCGTCAACTGACCACTTCCGTATTGAGCGAGTCACTGGTACTTCCTGCTTTAGTTTTTGTTTGTAAGCAGGAATCAGGAGGATAGAATTATGGTCAGATTTGCCAAATGGAGGGCAGGGGAGAGCTTTGTATGCATCTCTGTGTGTGGAGTAAAGGTGGTCTAGAGTTTTTTTTATTTATTTTTTTCCTCTGGTTGCACATATGACATGCTGGTACAAATTTGGTTAAACTGATTTAAGTTTGCCTTTATTAAAGTCCCCAGCCACTAGGAGTGCTGCTTCTGGGTGAGCATTTTCTTGTTTGCTTATGGCCTTATAGAGTTGGTTGAGTATGGTTTTAGTGCCAGCATCGGTCTGTGGTGGTAAATAGATGGCTACGAAAAATATAGATAGTGTGGTCTACTGCTTATCACAAGGCACTCTACCTCAGGTGAGCAATACCTTGAGAGTTCTTTTATATTAGACATTGCGCACCAGCTGTTGACAAAAATACACACACACCCACCCCTCATCTTACCAGACGTAGCTTCTCTGTTCTGCCAGTGCATAGAAAATCCCGCCAGCTCTATATTATCCATGTCGTCGTTCAGTCACAACTCAGTGAAACACAAGATATTACAGTTCTTAATGTCCCGTTGGTAGGATAATCGTAATCGTAGGTCATCAATTACATGTTAGCAATTAGAATGGATGGCAGTGGGAGTTTACTCGCTCGCCTACGGATTCTCAGAAGGCAGCCCGATCTGCAACCTCTTTTCTTCTGTCTTTTCTTTATGCAAATTATTGGGATTTGGGCCTGTTCCCAGGAGAGCAGTATATCCTTCTCGTCGGACTCGTTAAAGGAAAAAGCTTCTTCCAGTTCATGGTGAATAATCGCTGTTCTGATGTCCAGAAGTTATTTTTGGTCATAAGGGATGGTAGCAGCAACATTATGTACAATATAAGTTAAATTATTTTTTACAAACAACGCAAAAAAACTAACAAAATAGCACAATTGGTTAGGAGCATGTAAAACGTCAGCCATCCTCTTCGGCGCCATCTTAACATATGACAGCATATGACAGCTGCTTGGTTCGGTTCTCGAAAGTTTCTGACTTATTTTGTGTCTTTCTTTGGAATGAGGAGAAAATTGAAAATCCACTCTGATCCTTCATTCACTTCTTTGATAATATCATCATCATCTAACATCTTGTCCAGTTCTTGATTGACAGCTTCCAGCATTGGATAAGGAACGTGTCTCAGGCTTTGAGCAACAGGGGCTATTTGCTAATTGACTAACTTTGTGACTGTATCCATTGATATGTCCAAGTCCTTGGAAAAGGGACTCATATTCCTGTGCTAGCTGCATGAATCTACCTGGTGATTGCTCTATTGAATTGACATTATCTCTTGTGCTCAGCATTTTCCTTCCCATCAATGCTTGGACATTCCTTCTGATCACAAAGATCAGTTGTACTTAGTATTCTATACTATCTCTGCTTCCAAGTAACCTACACACTGTAGTGGAGTAGTCTGAGCACAAGCATATCACTTTCTTAGTCTATTCAAGTTCCATACCTGTGTGTGCAAACGTTCTCTTGAACAGGGCTTCTCCCCGATTTAAATTCCTTCGAATGCCTGTATCAATGATAATTTTCAGCGTTTGACCACTGACTTTCACTGTTTCTTTCCCCCCTTGATCAATTGAATAGACTAACTCGCCTGAGTCAGATCTAGATTCATTCACAGCTCTAACTGGTTTGTCAGTCTTTATTTTTGTCCCCTTGCTTTTGTTCTTTTGAATTGTCTTTTTTTTCTACAGACCCTTGCATAATGGCCTGTTTTCTTACAGTACAATCATTAAGCTTCTTTAGCTCCACATTCATCTGCTTTGTATGTTGTCAGTCCACATCTGAAACACTTGGTGTCACTATTGCATTCCTCTGCAACAGTGCTTTCGTTTCCGTTTCTCGCTCTGCCTCTCTGTTTATTCGCATTTGCTCGTCCTCCAGTATAATTAGCATGACTGTCTTTAGCCTTGCCAAAATGATCAGAAAGCTTTTGATTCTGCCTGTGCTGCTTCAAATATTCTAGCAACGGTGAGCGCTCTTTGTAGTGTTAACCCTTCTTCCTGCAGCAATTTATCTCTCAGTCTTTTGTATGTGCATTTTTCCACCTGCTGATCGCTCAACATGTCTGAGTCCAGAGCATCAAACTCACATGACTTAGCCAGTTCTCTTAATGTGTTCACATAAACATCAATAGTTTTGTCTTGAGCCTGTGCTCGTTGTCTAAACTTGTGCCTTTCCAACACCACGTCTCTGTAAAGTAGGAATCAAACGCGGCTACAGTCTGTGCGAATATACCTTTTTCTCCGGATAGATTGGGAAGATTCTCTGCGCTGGTGCTCCAATACAATGTAGCAATGTAGCTCGTCTCATTGGGTTCGCGGTTCCTCCGGTTCCACTGGCGATTTCAAAGAAGTTGGAAGATTCCATCCATATCTTGTAGTCCGTGTACAAGTCTGCTGCTCCGAGATTCAATGGAATTGGCGGGGCTAACTGACCATAAGCAAGAACAGGTGGCTGTAGTCTACTAACCTGTACCCCCGCACATTGACTCGTTATTGTTATTTAATTGTGTTACTTTTTTTGCTTTAGTTTATTGAGTAAATATTTTCAGGGGGCTCCGGACTGACGTCCTTCGTTGGAGGCTTCGTGCCATGGATCCTCACTGGAGGCTTCGTGCCATGGATCATCACTGGAGGCTTCGTGCCATGGATCATCACTGGAGGCTTCGTGCCATGGATCATCACTGGAGGCTTCGTGCCATGGATCATCACTGGAGGCTTCGTGCCATGGATCCTCACTGGAGGCTTCGTGCCATGGATCCTCACTGGAGGCTTCGTGCCATGGATCCTCACTGGAGGCTTCGTGCCATGGATCCTCACTGGAGGCTTCGTGCCATGGATCATCACTGGAGGCTTTGTGCCATGGATCATCACTGGAGGCTTTTTGCCATGGATCATCACTGGAGGCTTTGTGCCATGGATCATCACTGGAGGCTTTGTGCCATGGATCATCACTGGAGGCATTGTGCCATGGATCATCACTGGAGGCTTTGTGCCATGGATCATCACTGGAGGCTTTGTGCCATGGATCATCACTGGAGGCTTCGTGCCATGGATCATCACTGGAGTGGAGAGACACACAGGAGGCCTGGCTCTGGGAGAAGGCACAGGACTCACCAGGCTGGGGAGACATGCAGGAAGGTTAGAGCTTAGCACATGCACAAAACTCACCAGGCTGGGGAGACATGCAGGAGGCCCTGTCCTTGGCCGAGGCACCGGATGCACTGGACCGTGGAGGCGCACTGGCTGTCTCGAGCGCAGAGCTAGCACCACTCATCCTGGCTGGATCCCCCCTGATGCCCGGCAAGTGCGGGGAGTTGGAACAGGCCGCACTGGGCTGTGCTGGCGAACTGGGGACACCGTGCGTAGGGCTGGTGCAGTATACCCCGGCCCGTGGAGAAGCACTGGAGACCAGATGCGCTGAGCCTGCATCATCCCTCCTGGCTCGATGCCCACTCTAGCCCGGCCAATTCGAGGAGCTGTGATGTAGCGCACCGGGCTATGCGTGCGCACTGGGGACACCTTGCGCTTCCCCGCATAACACGGTGCCTGCCCAGTCACTCTCTCGCCACGGTAAGCACGGGGAGTTGGCTCAGGTCTCTTACCTGAGTCCGCCAATCTCCCCGTGTGCCCCCCCCAAAAAAATTCTGGTGCTGCCTCTCATGCACTTTTCCTCGAGCCAACTCCTCATAGCGTCGCTGCTCCGCCTTAGCTGCCTTCAGCTCCTTTTCCAGACGGCGATACTCTCCCGGCTGTGCCCATGGTCCTTTGCCGTCCAAGACTTCCTCCCATGTCCAGGAGTCCATTCCACCACGCTGCTTGGTCCCTTGTTGGTGGGTGGTTCTGTAACGATTGTCGTCGGGAGAAGGAGAGGAGGACCAAAGTGCAGCGTGGTACGTATCCATAATACTTTTAATCAAGATGAATACACGAACAAAAACAACAAAAATGTCAAACGAACAGTTCTGACAGGTGCAACAAACACTAACCAGAAAATAACCACCCACAAACAAAAGTGGGAAAACAGGCTACCTAAGTATGGCTCTCAATCAGAGACAACGATAGACAGCTGCCTCTGATAACCATACCAGGCCAAACACATAGAAATAGAAAACCTAGACCTACAACATAGAATACCAGACATAGAATGCCCACCCAAACTCACGCCCTGACCAACCAATAGAGACATAAAAAGGATCTCTATGGTCAGGGCGTGACACAACTAGTACTTTTCTAGGTTTCACAGTTCAAAGCCATTTTCATTCTCTTGTTCTAGTCCCGTCTTCATCACTATAACAAGTAGGTAATCTCGCGATAGCCCAATCACTATACGACAGTATCTTTCAAATAAATTATATTAAAAAAACAAAAGGTTAAATTACTACACACCTTTTATAGGGTTAGGGTTCCCACTTGCAGTGTTAGGATTGCCATATTTTCATGTTACAGTGCTTGTTTCCGGAAAACAGACGGAAGACAAAGGCATACCTGTGCTAATTAGCTATATGTGTCTCAACACCTGTGTGTAAACGGAAGACGGATACCATAAACGTGATGTCAATGAAAAATACTGTCGGCTGCAACTGTGTCAAAACAGGTTAGAACACCGTACAGTAAGTATGGATTTGGTATTTGTGAAATTATTTGGATGTGATATCAAAGTAGAGGGCTTTATGTTTCTAGAACCATAGCCCAATTGAGAATCGATTCACATTTAGATGGAGTATTTGGCTGTTTTGGCTTCAAGGCCAATACGCCTCTAAACAAAACATGTAAGGTCCTTGGACTATAAGAAGTCGCATTAGGCTCCTCTAGCCCATTATTGAGCTAGGCCTACAAAAGCAACTCAAGATAAGATACATTTGACCCAAACATGTTGTAACAGGAATTTCCAGGTGAACAAGGAGAGCAGTCGTTGATAACATCAATCAAAATAATTTCGGTTTAATTACAAGTTGCAACAGGGAGGCACCTTCAGCACCGAAACAGAGAAAATATCTAACGGGACTCTTGGAGACAGGCCCTTTATATTCTAATCAGACATTAGCAAATGTTTTCTACATATCAGCCCAAGAGGCTGTACGAAATGACTTTGCCAGCTGCTACCGACTGGCTTCCGGGTTAAGTGGGCATTGTGTCAAGAAGCAGTGAGGCTTGGTTGGGTTTCGTTTCAGAGGACGCGCGGCTCTCGATCTTTGCCTCTCCCGAGTCCGTACGGGAGTTGCAGCGATGAGACAAGACTGTAACTACCAATTGGATACCACGAAATTGGGGAGAAAAAGGGGTAAAAATGTCATCAATACAATAATTATCAGTGTCCTCGGTCCTTGTATCTTCAGTAGCTCTGGCATCAATCACTATCAAACTATATGAGAACAATCCGTACCATTCAGTATCAGGGTCTTTCCAAGAAATGGGTGCCTTTTGGACATGCAAACTTTTAAGAAACTTTAAAATATCGTTCAACATTGAATTGCATGGAGGATATGTTTAGGTTACGGAAAACACTTGTTCCATCTCAGGCATTAAAATCCTATCAACTAAGAACATTTTATCCTCACTTGTACCACGCTGTCTGGTGTCTTCCAACCCTGTTACGGAGTCTTATGTAACTGACAAACTGTTATTTAAAAGCATATTTGAGATAATCCAACATTTTCTCATTGATCAAGTATCCTTGGTACAAATAAACTTGCATATAATATCAAACTGCTAAAGTAAGTTTCGGCCTCTAACAGGGTTGAGATAGGCCATTAGTCCTCATGTGGTGAAGAGCATGGGACCACATAGTGTTCATGAAACCACATGGTGTTCCACACAGAATTAAAGTTTAATATCATTCTAGTTTTTCTAACATTAACTGAGCGAACAGGGTTGACGTGATGAGCTCGACCACTTGAGTCAAAGATGACTGAGGTGGTCGCCAACGAGTGGGCAGCTCTGGATGTTCTGCTTACTCCGGCCCTAATCCCCGGGACTCGAAAGAGGAAACAGTGGCGAAAAGAGGCAGGCGAGGTGGCCTCCTAACTAGATTACGTTGGCGAACAAATAGACCGCTATTGCCTTCTGTTCTGTTGGCGAATGTGCAGTCACTGGAGAACAAACTGGAAGAAATCCGTTCGAGACTATCCTATCAACGGGACCTGAAGAATTCTATATTTTTCTGAGTGTTTATTATTTTTACTTCACTGAACAAGGACATGCATAATATACTGTATATCTTGCGTCTTTCTCCATGCATCATCTAGACCTCACAGCAGCCTCGGGTAAGACTAAGGGGGAAGGTGTGTTTCTTTTTTAACAGCAGCTGTTGCACGATCTCTAATGTTTAGGAAGTCTCAAGTTTTTGCTCGCCTGAGTTAGAATACCTCACGATAAGCTGCAGGCCGTACCATTTACCAAGAGTTTTCATCTATATTTTTTGTGGCTGTCTATTTTGTAGCTGTCCACAAAACGATGCTGGCACTAAGAACACACTCAACGAGCTGAAGAGGGCCATAAGCAAAAAAGAAAATGCACATCCAGAGGCGGCGCTCCTAGTGGCCGGTGATTTTAATGCAGGGAAACTAAAATCTGTTTTTCCTCATTTTTACTAGCATGTCACCTGTGCAACTAGAAGCGGCAAAACTTTTGATCACCTTTATTCCACACACAGAAATGCATACAAGGCTCTCCTTCGCCCTCCCTTTGACAGCTCTGACTATAACTCTATCCTCCTGATAACTGCTTACAAGCAAAAACTCAGACAGGAAGTACCAGTACAATACGAAAGTGGTCTGATGAAGCGGATGCTAAGCTACAGAACTATTTCGACAGCACAGACTGGAATCGAGGAGTTTACATCAGTTACTTGATATGGAATAGAGTTCCATGTAGTCATGGCTCTATGTAGTACTGTGCACTTCCATAGTCTGTTCTGGACTTGGGGACTGTGAAGAGACCTCTTGTGGCATGTCTTGTGGGGTATGCATGGGTGTCCGAGCTGTGTGCCAGTACTTTGGACAGACAGCTCGGTGCATTCAACCTCTCATAAATAAAAGTAGTGATGAAGTCAATCTCTCCTCCGCTTTGAGCCAGGAGAGATTGACATGCATATTATTAATATTAGCTCTCTGTGTACATCCAAGGGCCAGCCGTGCTGCCCTGTTCAGAGCCAATTGCAATTTCCTTTTTTGTGGCACCTGACCACACGACTGAACAGTAGTCAAGGTGTAACAAAACTAGGGCCTGTAGGACCTGCCTTGTTGATAGTGTTGTTAAGAAGGCAGAGCAACGCTTTATTATGGACATACTTCTCCCCATTTTAGCTATTGTATCAATATGTTTTGACCATGACAGTTTACAATCCAGGGTTACTCCAAGCAGTTTAGTCATCTCAACTTGCTCAATTTCCACATTATTTATTACAAGATTTAGTTGAGGTTTAGGGTTTAGTGAATGTTTTGTCCCAAATACAATGCTTTTAGTTTTAGAAATATTTAGGGCTAACTTATTCCTTTCCACCCACTCTGAAACTAACTGCAACTTGTTGTTAAGTGTTGCAGTCATTTCAATCGCTGTAGTAAATTATGTGTATAGTGTTGAGTCATCCGCATACATAGACACTCTGGCTTTACTCAAAGTCAGTGGCATGTCGTTAGTAAAAATTTAAAAAAGCAAGGGGCCTAAACAGCTACCCTGGGGAATTACTGATTCTACCTGGATTATGTTTGAGAGGCTTCCATTAAAGAACACCCTCTGTGTTCTGTTAGACAAGTAACTCTTTATCCACATTATAGCAGGGGGTGTAAAGCCATAACACATACGTTTTTCCAGCAGCAGACTATGATCGCTATTGTCAAAAGCTGCACTGAAGTCTAACAAGACAGCCCCCACAATCATTTTATCATCAATTTCTCTCAGCCAATCATTAGTCATTTGTGTAAGTGCTGTGCTTGTTCAGTGTCCTTCCCTATAAGCGTGCTGAAAGTCTGTAAATTTCTTTACTGTGAAATAGCATTGTATCTGGTCAAACACCATTTTTTCCCCAGAAGTTTACTAAAGTTTGGTTACAGGCTGATTGGTCGGCTATTTGAGCCAGTAAAGGGGGCTTTACTATTCTTGGGTAGCGGATTGACTTTAGCTTCCCTCCAGGCCTGAGGGCACACACTTTCTAGTAGTCTTAAATTGAAGATGTGGCAATATTGTCTGCTATTATCCTCAGTAATTACCCATCCAGATTGTCAGACCCCAGTGGCTTGTCATTGTTGATAGACAACAATAATTTTTTCACCTCTTCCACACTGACTTTACGGAATTCAAAAGTACAATTCTTGTCTTTCATAATTTGGTCAGATATACTTAGATGTGTATTGTCAGTGTTTGTTGCTGGTATGTCATCCCTAAGGTTGCTTATCTTGCCAATTAAAAAGTAATTGAAGTAGTTGGCAATGTCAGTGGGCTTTGACGAATGAGCCATCTGATTCAATGAATGAGCCGAGTTAGCTTTTTTTCTCAAATTTCATTTAAGGTGCCCCAAAGGTTTTTATTCTTGTTCTTTATATAATTTATCTTTGTTTCATAGTATAGTTTATTTAGTTTAGTCACATGATTTCTTAATTCGCAGTATGTTTGCCAATAAGTTGGGCTGCCTGACTTTTGCCTCATCCCTCTCAACCATACAATTTTTCAATTCCTCATCAATCCAAGGGGATTTAACAGTTTTTAGTCATTTTCTTAATTGGTGCGTGCTTATTAGTAACTGGAATAAGCAATTTCATAAATGTGTCAAGTGCAGCGTCTGGTTGCTCCTCATTACACACCACAGACCAGCAAATATTCTTTACATCATCAACATATGAATCACTACAAAATGTATTGTATGACTACTTATACACTATTAGGCCCAGCCTTTGGAACGTTGGTTTTCCTAGATATGGCTATTATATTGTGATCAGTACATCCTATGGATTTGGATACTGCTTTAAAGCAAATTTCTGCAGCATTAGTACAGATGTGATCAATACATCTTGATGATTTAATTCCTGTGCTGTTTGTAACTACACTGGTAGGTTGACTGACAACCTGAACCAAGTTGCAGGCACTGGTTACAGTTTAAGTTTTTTCTTGAGTAGGCAGCCTGATGAAAGCCAGTCAATATTTAAATCACCCAGAAAATATACTTCTCTGTTGATATCACATACATTATCAAGCATTTCACACACATTATCCAGATACTGACTGTTAGCACTTGGTGGTCTATAGCAGCTTCCCACCAGAATGGGCTGTAGGTGAGGCAGATGAACCTGTAGCCATATTACTTCAATAGTATATAACATTAGATCGTCTCTAAGCTTTATAGGAATGGGGTTCTGAATATAGACCGCAACACCGCCCCTGTTGGCATTTCTGTCTTTTCGGTAGATGTTATAACCATGTATTGCTACCACTGTATCATCAAAGGTATTATCTAAGTGAGTTTCAGAGATAGTCAGAATATGAATGTCTGTTATAAGTTATTGACTTCATGGACTTTATTTCTCAGGCTGCATATGTTAATATTGACAATTTTTAGCACTTTTCTGGTTTGCTTGATTGTTTTTAATGCTTTACTGTTTTACTGTTTTTAATGCTTTATCAGAAGTAGACTTACTCATGTTATTTATATTGGAGCTGATAGTGCACGGTGAGCTACATAAAGTGGTTTTCCTACTAGGGCACACTGCTTCAGTGTTAACAGTGTAACTCTGGTTCATAGGCTCATGATTACAGCTTACAATAGCTGTAGGATAAACAGAAATATTCGGTGCAATTAGGGGCACATAAATTAAGTTACTTACATTGTGTTTGCCAATGCCCCTAGGATCATATACATTTGATGCAGCATTATGATGACTCATTGTCACAATGGTAGGGATTAACTGAGCTGGTCTTGGATCATTTACCTGTCAGGTTTTGGCCAGGACTGTTCTGGTTTTTGTCACTAGATGTCCCCATTGCACCTTTTTTGTACCTTTTGTTTTTCCCTTGCTCTAATTATTGTTTGCACCTGTATGTCGTTCCCTTGTTAGTATTTAATCCCTGTGTGTTCCTCAGTTCCTTGCTCAGTGTTTGTATGTTAGCACCCAGCCCCAGCCCAAGCCTTGTTGTGAATATATATTTTTCTCTTGTTGGATTTTCCAGAGGTTCTCTGGTTTTGTTCTTTTGTATTTTGGATTAGTCTTTTAAGGTTTGTTTTTCCCTTGCTGTTTTTACCACTTTGTGGATTTCTTTGTATTTTTGGAAGATATCTATTTTTTATTAAACCACCATCTCTAGTACTGCTGTGTCTGCCTCATCTTCTGGGTTCTGCCGATTTCTGTCAGGACCCGGTGCGAGAAACAGTCACTAAATCGGCAGAACCCAGAAGATGAGGCAGACACAGCAGTACTAGAGATGGTGGTTTAATAAAAAATAGATATCTTCCAAAAATACAAAGAAATCCACAAAGTGGTAAAAACAGCAAGGGAAAAACAAACCTTAAAAGACTAATCCAAAATACAAAAGAACAAAACCAGAGAACCTCTGGAAAATCCAACAAGAGAAAAATATATATTCACAACAAGGCTTGGGCTGGGGCTGGGTGCTAACATACAAACACTGAGCAAGGAACTGAGGAACACACAGGGATTAAATACTAACAAGGGAACGACATACAGGTGCAAACAATAATTAGAGCAAGGGAAAAACAAAAGGTACAAAAAAGGTGCAATGGGGACATCTAGTGACAAAAACCAGAACAGTCCTGGCCAAAACCTGACATTACCAGTCATTGTTTCAACACAGCTTTGAGATGTCCAGGAGCCAGGATGATTTGGATGGACTCCGTCATTCCTGTAGAGTATCTTCTGTTTCCAGAAGGTGTCAAAGTTTTCAATAAAAGGTACTCCAGCAGAGCTACAGTAGTGTTTTAGCCAGATGTGTAATGCCAGCAGTCTGCTGAATATTTCACACCCGCGGCCCAACGATGGTGCTGGACCTAAAATGATTAGTCATTTTTGGAGTCTTTTAATGCTAAAATAAAATAAAATAATCCATTTGGTGTGTAGTAAGAATATGATTTTCAACTACAAACAGTTCTGATGCTGGTAGCACTGTCACGACTTCTGCCGAAGTCGTTGCCTCTCCTTGTTCGGGCAGTGCTCGGCGGTTGACGTCACCGGTCTTCTAGCCATCATTGATCCATTTTTCATTTTCCATTGGTTTTGTCTTGTCTTCCCACACTCCTGGTTTCAATCCCATTCATTACCTGTTGTGTATTTAACCCTCATGTCTTTGTCAGAGATTGTTTTATGTCAGTGTTGTTTCTGGTTGTATAGGTGCGCGACGGGTCCTCGTACCGATGTTTATTTTATATATGTACATATCAGTGTTTGGAGCATGTTAAGTGGACATTTATTAAAAGACTCCATTTACACTCCGATTGACTCTCCTGCGCCTGACTTCCCTGCCACCTATACACACGACTCTGACACACTGTTGTTGTAGAATATGTCCTGTTAGTAGTAGTAATCACAGTTATATTTTCTGCTCTACTAGCCCAAAAAAACAAACTTTTGATATAGTAATCTAAAAGAATACCTTATCCATTTTCATTATATACAGCCCCCCTGCCGCCCCCTTCCGCTCTCTCTCTTTCTCTCTCGCTTTGTCTTTCTTTTTCTCTCTCTTTCTCTCTCTTTCAATTCAAGGCACTTTATCGGCATCGGAAACATAAGTTAACATTGCCAAAGCAAGTGAAGTAGATAATAAACAAGTAATAAAAATTAACATTAAACGTTACACTCACAAAAGTTCCAAAAATAATAGACATTTCAAATGTCATATGTGCAAATAGTTAAAGTACAAAAAAGAAAATGAAAAACATAAATATGGATTGTATTTACAATCACTACAGCGGCCTTTCTCAATAGCAAGGCTATGCTCACAAAGTTTTCCTTAAGTTTGGGTCAGTCACAGTGGTCAGGTATTCTGCCACTGTGTACTCTCTGTTTAGGGCCAAATAGCATTCTAGTTTGATCTGTTTTTTTGTTAATTCTTTCCAATGTGTCAAGTAATTATCTTTTTGTTTTCACATGATTTGGTTGGGTCTAATTATGTTGCTGTCCTGGGGCTCTGTTTGTGTTTGTGAACAGAGCCCCAGGACCAGCTTGCTTAGGGGACTCTTCTCCAGGCTCATCTCTCTGTAGGTGATGGCTTTGTTATGGAAGGTTTGGGAATCGCTTCCTTTTAAATGGTTGTAGAAGTTAATGGCTCTTTTCTGGATTTTTGATAATTATCGGCCTAATTCTGCTCTGCATGCATTATTTGGTGTTTTGCGTTGTGCACAGAGGATTCTGCATGCAGAGTCTCAATTTGGTGTTTGTCCCATTTTGTACATTTTTGGTTGGTGAGCGGACCCCAGACCTCACAACCATAAAGGGCAATGGGTTCTATAACTGATTCAAGTATTTTTAGCCAGATCACTTCTCTCTTTCGCTCTCGCTCTCTCTCTCTTTGTCGCTCTCTTTCTCTGTCTCTCTCTTTGTCTCTCTCTCGCTCTTTGGATGTTCTTTCTCGCTCTCTTTCTCTCTTACTCTCTCTTTCTCTTTTTTTCTCTTCTCCATCTCTCTTTCTCACTTACTAACTCTCTTTCTCTCTTTTTCTCTCTCTCTCTCTCTCTCTCTCTCTCTCTCTCTCTCTCTCTCTCTCTCTCTCTCTCTCTCTCTCTCTCTCTCTCTCTCTCTCTCTCTCTCTCTCTTTCTTTCTTTCTTTCTTTCTTTCTGATCTGAAATCTCCAATTTGCTTGGGGAGAATAAACAAGTAGTAACATTTATCACACACGGCCCTTAATTCCCAGAGTGAAAAGCTGCCCTTTTGCCCTCCCTGCTCACAGTTATATGGAATTGCTTCAGCAATCCTGTGAGAAAAGAGTGGAGAAGCTTCGTTCCAGTGTAAAAATACCATCTCAATTCCCAGTGTTCAGATTTAGAAAACATTTCTGGGAACTAAAACTGAGTTTTAGGATACTGATGGTGATGAGGATGATGATGAGGAGGATGAGAATCAATGTTTTTTTGTGAGAAAGTGTAGGCCTACAACATTTTGATTTCCTTCTCTGTTTATTTAAAGAAACCACTTCTAAGATCCTATCATTGTACCTTGTAGGCTGTTTCACCCACACCTCAGTCAGAGCAGATCAGAGCTGTGAAGTAAAGGGTGAGGCCCTCCGGCTGAGGATCTCTGGATGCCCTCAGAGAAACAATCCCCAAAAGGTACGGAACTATGTCCAGTGTAAACAAACTGCCTCTTGTAGACAATCCCAGCCAAGCGCACGTAGCCCGTCTCTCCGACCATTTAGGTAACATATTTGCACATCATCCAAGATGACAAAATACACAAGCAACGCTCTCTGGAGAGAGTCTGTTATATACAAGAGTCTCTGGCTCCTGGCTGTGTCTTGCTAAATGCAAAAAGCCAAAGACAACTGTTGTAAACTGAAATTGTTGACAGTTTACTATATTTAGAGCAGGTATTGATATTAAATCTCAAATGTTAACATTTTGCATTATTTATTTCCATCATTATATTTTCTCAGAGTAACATGAATGGATGGTGACATTGGATAGTTTGTGAAACAAAATACCCCCTAAGTAAACTAATAACTTCCGTTCAAATATTTACAAGAAAATATCAAAATTAACTTCAATTTGAGATCTATTCCCCAAAACAAACCATCTCTGAAAATGTATCTGATTTTTAAAATCTATTTTTGAATTCGATAATAACAAGCTCAAAGTGCTCTCCTCCAAAAATATTTTTGTGTGTAGGACTCAATAAAAGCAAAGAACTAGGAGCCTTTTTTTGTGCGTGAAATCGACCAAAAAAAAGGGTATTTTTCACTTTGCACATTTTTGCTCGCTGAACCTAAGCTCCAGAGTTCCAGAGCCTGAGAAGGGTCTTAAATCACTCCCTGGGGTTTTAAGAGGGCCACACTGCAGCCCATATTGGAGCCATTTCCTGTCTCTGGAGTGGGTGAGAGGGGCACCTGGACCCCCAAACCCCCACCCCAGCTGAGCTCAGGGCAAGCAGTGCACCACTCTTTAAGTCAACATCCTCACACTGAGAAAGGGGAATCATTTTCCAGAACAGAGGAACAGAACACCAATGGCAGAAAGGAAAGATCTGAATAGTTCACATCAGTGAGGTCACAGGATGTGTCTTGTCTTACAGATAATGAATGGGTGTGAGAAGAGTACAATCATCTGTAAAAGGTCATTATATTTCTACATTGAAAAAATACCAGTGAGATCTGAGAATAAGCAGAATCACAGTTTATGGACTGTAGTCTGTGGAACTTCACAAAGACTCAACAGGACTGGAATGTCTTTCCAATTGTCTTGCTGCCTGTTACGGTAATAGAGATGTAGGCTATTCTCTAATAAAGGTGCATGGAAACATCTGTGAGATGAGAGAAGAAATGCCAAATCTGACCATATCCAAGAGTTGGTTTCTCTAGTTTACATGATTCAGTTACTTGGCTATGTCTGCAGCACAGGAGGTTGGTGGCACCTTACTTGGGGAGGACGGATTCGTGGTAATGGCTGGAGCAGAACAAGTGGAATGGTATTAAATACATCAAACACATGGTTTTCATGTGTTTGATGTCAGTCCATTCGTTCCATTCCAGCCATTATTATGAGCCGTCCTCCCATCAGCAGCCTCCTGTGGTCTGCAGGAAGTTGGTCTGGTATTTGTATTTGTAATTATTAGGGATCCCCATTAGTTCCTGCCAAGACAGCAGCTACTCTTCCTGGGGTCCAAACACATTAAGGCGCTTACATTACACATAAAACAAAAGATAAAACTGTAAATCAAATAACATTATTACACCACTACATATCTACAATAAAATATGTATAATACCACCATATAACAATATTACAGTGTACGTTTGTGTAGAGTGCATGTGCTAGCGTGTGTGTGCGTATGCGTGTGTCTCTTCACAGTGCCCGCTGTTCCATAAGATTAATTTGTATCTGTTTTTTAAAATCTGATTCTACTGCTTGCATCAGTTACCTGATGTGGAATAGAGTTCCATGTAGTCATGGCCCTATGTAGTACTGTGCGATTGTGAAGAGAACTCTTGTGGCATGTCTTGTGGGGTATGCATGGGTGTCCGAGCTGTGTGCTAGTGGTTTTAACAGACACCTCGGTGCATTCAGCTTGTCAACACTTCTTACAAAAACAAGTAGTGATGACGTCAATCTCTCCTCTACTTTGAGCCATGAGAGATTGACATGCATATTATTAATGTTAGCTCTCCGTGTACATTTAAGGGCCAGCCGTGCTGCCCTGTTCTGAGCCAATTGTAATTTTCCTAAGTCCCTCTTTGTGTCACCTGACCATAAGACTGAACAGTAGTCCAGGTGCGACAAAACTAGGGTGTGAACTTGACACATACAGTAAAACAGAAGGCTATTGTTTTTTTGCTGCTGTGTACCAAGCATGGTCCTATTACGGTAAGAGTCAAGGACACATTATCATTACTATGCTGAGTCCATATTCCAGATGGCTTAAATAAGGACCTAACCTCACTATACTACAGTAGCACTAAAACACTAGACAAAGGAAAAAACAGGGGAATGAGGGAGAGGGGGAGAAAGAGAGAGGAAATTTAATTGAATTGAGAAAATGAGAGAGATGTAGAGAGTGAGAGAGAGAGAGAGTGGGGAGGGAAAGAGGGAGAGACAGAGAGAGAGAGAGACAGAAAAATATAATTACTTGACACATTGGAAAGAATTAACAAAAAAACTGATCAAACTAGAATGCTATTTAGCCCTAAACAGAGAGTACACAGTGGCAGAATACCTGACCACTGTGACTGACCCAAAATTAAGGAAATATTTGACTATGTACAGACTCCGTGAGCATAGCCTTGCTATTGAGAAAGACCACCGAAGGCAGACCTGGCTGTCAAGAGAAGATAGGCTATGTGCACACTGCCCACAAAATGAGGTGGAAACTGAGCTGCTTGTCCTAACCTCCTGCCAAATGTTTGACCATATTAGAGACACATATTTCCCTCAGATTACACAGACACACAAATAATTCAGATAAACTCCCATATCTATTGGGTGAAATTCCACAGTGTGCAATCACAGCAGCAAGATTTGTGACCTGTTGCCACAAGAAAAGGGCAACAGTCATTGTAAATACAACTCACTTTTGTTTATTATCTATTTCACTTTCTTTGGAAATGTAAACATATGTTTCCCAAGCCAATAAAGCCCAAAAATTGAAATTGAATTGAGAGGGGGAAAGAGGGAGAGATAGATAGAGAGAGAGAGCTACAGGAGAAGAACAAGGAGTGAGAGAAAGCAATGTCATGTTTCAACATCTGCTCTTAGACTTGACAATGGTAGGAAGTGGTGTTCTGTAGCCTCCTATCAGGGGCCTGTTGCACAAAACTAGGATAAGGGATTAAGCCAGGATATCTTGGTGATCCTGGCTCAATTGATCCGTAATCCGGTTGCACTAAAGATGGATAGGGGGCAGGAGGATATGTTATGGTATAAATTACCATGGAGATTTATTCTGTGGAGCTAGCCTGCTCCAGACCAGGCTAAATTCCAGGATCTATTTAATCTCATCCCTAATGTCAGTCAGCAGTCACCACAAATGGAAACCAATAGTTATTTCACTGCTCACTATACATTGTTATCACATATAACTAGACCCACTGTTATTATTTAAACGTTTGTGATCATTAATTTCAATGATTTTGGATAAAAAATGATTTTTAGATGATGTTGCTATCATTAGATAATTTACAGTTTCCCATAGACTATAAGGCTATATATAAAATGATAGAATATTAGGGCCACAGAGGGGAAAAAAACACAAGTCATAATATTGTAACCAGTTGTTTTAAAGGAGGACAGTTGTTAAAATGACAGATGTGGGGCATTTCGTGAAATTGTACTTCAGTATGGTTTCATAAACAAAGACATGCTGATGTGCCAGAATATTAAGTATCACATTGTCATAAGTATCAAAACTGTAAAAACAATATGTAGCTTTTCTGCAGAAAGAACCAGCCTCATAAATTTATGACTTTATCCTTTTTCTTCAGTGTGGCCCAAGTACTCTGTCATATAAACAAATACACATTCCATATGAATATAAAAACACAATGTGTAACATTATGTTCCTTTATTGAATAAGGACAAAACAAAGCAGGTAAACCATCAGCTCCTTTCGAAACTGAAGTCACAGTGACTCTACAAGATGGAAAGCACAGAATCCAAGCATATTATACAAAATGATACATACACATTCAAAGGTCTGTATATAACACACCCTGCATGTCTGCACACTAAAATAAATGCAGGACAAATCCATACACATCAACTGAACAGACAAATGAATGGATGCAGTAGCCTCCCTGCAGCCTTGTATTACACACAGTATACCGCACAAACATCATAAGAGGCCAAATTCGTCAAAAAACGAACCCAAAAAAACCCAAATTCCTCTGCCACCGCAGGACATATTTAACCAAAATTGAAAGCACACATACTAACTAAAATAATTCAACACATATTGGTCCCTCAGCAGCCGACCACTGTCGTCATCAGGGAAGATTGCCGGATTGTCCCAGTCCATGGCTGGTGGCACTCTGGGGGCCCTCTCCTTCCTCAGGCAGGCCACATTGTGGAGGACAGCACAAGCCACAGTAATATCACATGCCCTAACAGGGCTGACCCTTAATTTGTGAAGGCAGTGAAAGCGTGCCTTCAGGAGGCCAAAGGTCATTTCAACTCTGGCCCTGGTCCTGGCATGGGCATGGTTGTAGGCCTGCTGTGCTTCCTGGGGGTCTGTGAAAGGTGTCAGGAGAAAAGGCTGGCAGCCATACCCCCTGTCTCCCAGCAACACACCAGAGAATTCACCTGTCAACACAAAATCTCATCATTACTACCTCATAAACACAGTGATATTCTTGACACAGCCATGATGGTTATAAATAGGGGTTGTGTGGCTTACCTTGTGATAGGCACTGATAGATTTCAGAGGCCCGAAAGATTCTGGAGTCATGGACTGAGCCAGGCCATTTTGCCACAACATTGCTGATCACACAGTCAGCATTGCAGACCATCTGAAATCATAAGATGAGGAATATTACACCAATCAATGCACATCACTGGCAATGCAGAGTGTTCGTCAATGGACAATATCAAAAAGTTATGTTCACCTGAACATTAATGCTGTGAAAGGATTTCCTATTCACAAAATCGGCCTCATGGGCACCTGAGGGGGCTTTTATCCTTATGTGTGTGCAGTCCACTGCACCAATGACATTGGGGAAACCTGTCACACAAAGTAATGAGTATCCTACTATGTGTTAACAGTTGTCCTGTAATTTGTAGATCCTCTTACCTGCAATCCTATAGAACTCCTCTTTGATGTCACAGAGTCTTCTGTGGCCAGGGAAGGAGATGAAGACATCTGCTAATGCTTTGATAGCCAGACACACACTCCTTATTGTGCGGCAAATTGTGGCCTTGTTCAGCTGTTCTGCATCCCCCACTGAGTACAGGAAGGCTCCACTAGCAAAAAAGCGCAAGGCCACACAAACCATTTGCTCCACACTCAGTGCATGGCTCCGTGCAGTGCGGTGCTTAATCCTGGGACCCAGTAGTCTGCATAGATACCTGATGCCATCTGCAGAAAACCTGTATCTTTCATATAGATGGTCATCAGGGAAGGCCAGTGGGTCCAACCGGTCCCTGAAGACCCTTTCTCACGAATGGGCATGCCATTGTCAGAGCAGAAAGGAACACACAATTTTGGGCCTTCATATAGGCTAGTGGCCACACCTGGTGCTGGGGGGGTGGGCAAAAGAGGGCGATGCCTTATAACGATGACTTGGTTGTACTGATTGCTGGGAAAATAAAAAAAACCTTAGAAAGATGCCACCGTCCTGTGTGCTCACAATAAGAGCTCATATGTCATGGCTCACTTGACTTTACGAGAATATACCTAATTTTTATTTTGAGCTGTGTCATCTTCTTGGAGCTGGGGGAGGAAAGAAAAATAATGATTAATACATTTGTGTTACAGTTAGCATACAGTGTACATTGAAGGCATATCTCACCTCCCTCTCAAGTTTTTTTATTTCAAGGTCCAGTTTCCTAATTGTCCTCTTTTTTATTTCGGACTCCAGTGCAAGATTTTCCATCTTTTTCTTCTTGTACTGAATGTCTATGTCTGCCAGTTCTATTTGGCGCCGGAGGTGGTTGCCATACAACTTTCTGATAGCTTGTGAGCTCTGTGAACACAATACAATTAGCGCAGCTGGAATTTGGCAGGATGTGGTGTCCTTTTATTAATACGCACTATGTTGCCAGGCTGGTTTTCCCACTGTATAGCATCTGGGTCCTGTAAAATAAATTAGATTTTTTGATTTTGATGAGGACTCCTCACCATTGTAGAGTAAATAGTACTTTCACAGTCTTAACATGATACCTCATGCCTTCTGGAATCCAGAGAGATGGTCTCCTCCTCATCATCGTCTCCATCATGTGCTGTTGCTGCTGCACTGGGGCCTTCACCCTATCACATTTAATCGGATTCATATTGAAGCTAGTAGACAAGACATGCCAGGCCTACAGTATGCCTTTGATGGAGTACTCACTGGATCAGCATCGTCTGGTGCTTGTGCTGGTGGCTCTAACAGGAACACAGTGCTGCCAGACACTGCAAGGCAATAGGTAAACCAAAGTCAGACAGTCCAAATTGATTCAATATGAATGTGGTTGTATCCCATGTAGAGATGGAAGGACATACCTTGAATGAAGCGGGTGGCATCTTGGGAGGAACCTATGCTCGTCTCTTTCCCCCCAGGGATCCCCTCTAAGACGGGCCTGCCTTTATTTAGCTCCAAGGCCATGTCCTCTGCTGGGGTAAGGTCAGCCTTTGGTGACCCACCACCCGTGCCTTGTCTGTGGGTATTCTTTTTCACTGCTAAAACAGTACAGACAATGTGTGAGCAGGCACCTTCTGGGTACAATATATGCTTGTGCTTTGTTAAATATTAGTCAGGGACCATACCATTCTGCAGAATGTTCTTGTATTTGATTTTGACCTGCTGCCATGTCCGTTTTGGCCCGTTCATGTTTAATCTACACACACACACACACACACACACACATTTAATGGAGTCACACTGCAAAAAATTACTTGGTATTTTTGTCTTGTTTTCAGTAAAAATATCAAAAAATTTATCATAGCTTTATACAGTGTGATGGAGTTACTTTACACAATTTCACTCATATCTGCAGTGCATTTCAATTAAAAATTTAACCGTTTCATAATTACAGTACAACTGCATTTTTGGAGATGTGAATTAAATATTTGAATTGTAATTGTGATGTTTCAGCGGAGCGGTGAGTGTGTAATTGTGCACTACTTACGCATTCAGGCGGTCTGCAATACTTTGCCACGCTTTTTCTCTTTGCTTTATCACTGTGGCGGTGTTGCCTTTCTTCTTAATTATATCTTTTACCTCCTCGTATGCCTCCATGAGGATTTGTGCTTCCGACGGGGAAAAGTACGCGGCTCTAGTTGCCATGGTAAATCAGTTAATCTGTGATCTGTGGCGGGGTCTATTTGAGTGAGCCGTGAGCGCGCACCTATCCAGGATTGGTTTCACCTGGCTTAATGAATCCGTGTCTGCTCATCCTGGCTTGGTCTTTGTGCAACCAATTAAGCCTGGACGCACATGTTTTGGCTTCATTGAGCTCAGCTGAGTCATTTATCCCGGATGTCTTAATTCTACTTTTGTGCAACAGGCCCCAGGAGAGTGGACTGTACCATAACAATAATATTATGGTGAATTGGGAGGGAGAGACAACATTAACACTAATGCAATGTGTGTAAGTAAGGGTCACACAGTAAGTGTTTGTTGGAATGTCATTGTGACTTTTCATATCGGCTGTTAAGTGTCACATTCATGAAGGCGATAATAATTACCCCAAAATATGATTTTCATCATCTCACATGCTTAGCAAGAGCATGGTGTTCTCCATAGCATTCATGTCTTTAATGGTATGTAGCGCATAAGAATTCTAGGGACTGGAACAAATCCTCAAAGAAAACAACAAATGTTTTTTACACCTTGGAATATCTCCAGCACTGTAAAGATAATTGAATTACCCTACACTGTTTGTTTTGGTTTTATTCTTAAGGGGGTACTCTCATTGTGCAAATGGTGGATTACATTTATCCATCCAATCCAAAATGTGTTTTGCATCCAAACAATGGACTACACGCTCACTTTCCTCTCCAGCCCCAGTGGATCAGCTCAGGAAACTTAACAATAGAACCCTACTGCCACACACACACACACACACACACACACACACACACACACACACACACACACACACACACACACACACACACACACACACACACACACACACACACACACACACACACACACACACACACACACACACACACACACACACACACACACACAGACTAGGGTTGCTTCCCGGCTTTCTACACTTCACCCAAAGTTTTGCGTAAGCATTGGCTGGAGGGGAGGGGTTTACACCATTACTAAATCCATGAGAGGTAGTGTGTAAATACACACTTAAATTGAAGGGTGGAGAACATATCGTATAGAAGGGTAGAGAACATATCGTATAGAAAGTTAGAAAACATATCGTATAGAAGGGTAGAGAACATATTGTATAGAAAGTCTAGTCAAATGTCCTAATCTCTATTCCCTTGACTAAGACTGCTTCCCGATTCTCTTCCCTTCTCCTGAAGTATGGTCTTCTCCTGAGGTATGGTCTTCTGCTGAAGTATGGTCTTCTCCTGAAGTATGGTCTTCTGCTGAAGTATGGTCTTCTGCTGAAGAATGGTCTTCTCCTGAAGTATGGTCTTCTCCTGAAGTATGGTCTTCTGCTGAAGTATGGTCTTCTGCTGAAGAATGGTCTTCTCCTGAAGTATGGTCTTCTGCTGAAGTATGGTCTTCTCCTGAAGTATGGTCTTCTGCTGAAGTATGGTCTTCTCCTGAAGTATGGTCTTCTGCTGAAGTATGGTCTTCTCCTGAAGTATGGTCTTCTCCTGAAGTATGGTCTTCTCCTGAAGTATGGTCTTCTGCTGAAGAATGGTCTTCTCCTGAAGTATGGTCTTCTGCTGAAGTATGGTCTTCTCCTGAAGTATGGTCTTCTCCTGAAGTATGGTCTTCTGCTGAAGTATGGTCTTCTCCTGAAGTATGGTCTTCTGCTGAAGTATGGTCTTCTCCTGAAGTATGGTCTTCTGCTGAGGTATGGTCTTCTGCTGAGGTATGGTCTTCTCCTGAAGTATGGTCTTCTGCTGAAGTATGGTCTTCACCTGAAGTATGGTCTTCTGCTGAAGTATGGTCTTCTCCTGAAGTATGGTCTTCTGCTGAAGTATGGTCTTCTCCTGAAGTATGGTCTTCTGCTGAAGTATGGTCTTCTCCTGAAGTATGGTCTTCTGCTGAAGTATGGTCTTCTGCTGAAGTATGGTCTTCTGCTGAGGTATGGTCTTCTCCTGAAGTATGGTCTTCTCCTGAAGTATGGTCTTCTGCTGAAGTATGGTCTTCTGCTGAAGTATGGTCTTCTGCTGAGGTATGGTCTTCTCCTGAAGTATGGTCTTCTGCTGAAGTATGGTCTTCTGCTGAAGTATGGTCTTCTGCTGAGGTATGGTCTTCTGCTGAAGTATGGTCTTCTCCTGAAGTATGGTCTTCTGCTGAAGTATGGTCTTCTCCTGAAGTATGGTCTTCTGCTGAAGTATGGTCTTCTGCTGAAGTATGGTCTTCTGCTGAGGTATGGTCTTCTGCTGAAGTATGGTCTTCTCCTGAAGTATGGTCTTCTGCTGAAGTATGGTCTTCTGCTGAGGTATGGTCTTCTGCTGAGGTATGGTCTTCTGCTGAGGTATGGTCTTCTGCTGAGGTATGGTCTTCTCCTGAAGTATGGTCTTCTGCTGAAGTATGGTCTTCTGCTGAAGTATGGTCTTCTGCTGAAGTATGGTCTTCTCCTGAAGTATGGTCTTCTGCTGAAGTATGGTCTTCTCCTGAAGTATGGTCTTCTGCTGAAGTATGGTCTTCTGCTGAAGTATGGTCTTCTCCTGAAGTATGGTCTTCTGCTGAAGTATGGTCTTCTGCTGAAGTATGGTCTTCTCCTGAAGTATGGTCTTCTGCTGAAGTATGGTCTTCTCCTGAAGTATGGTCTTCTGCTGAAGTATGGTCTTCTCCTGAAGTATGGTCTTCTGCTGAAGTATGGTCTTCTCCTGAAGTATGGTCTTCTGCTGAAGTATGGTCTTCTCCTGAAGTATGGTCTTCTGCTGAAGTATGGTCTTCTGCTGAAGTATGGTCTTCTCCTGAAGTATGGTCTTCTCCTGAAGTATGGTCTTCTCCTGAAGTATGGTCTTCTGCTGAAGTATGGTCTTCTCCTGAAGTATGGTCTTCTGCTGAAGTATGGTCTTCTCCTGAAGTATGGTCTTCTGCTGAAGTATGGTCTTCTCCTGAAGTATGGTCTTCTCCTGAAGTATGGTCTTCTGCTGAAGTATGGTCTTCTGCTGAAGTATGGTCTTCTGCTGAAGTATGGTCTTCTCCTGAAGTATGGTCTTCTCCTGAAGTATGGTCTTCTGCTGAAGTATGGTCTTCTCCTGAAGTATGGTCTTCTCCTGAAGTATGGTCTTCTGCTGAAGTATGGTCTTCTGCTGAAGTATGGTCTTCTCCTGAAGTATGGTCTTCTCCTGAAGTATGGTCTTCTGCTGAGGTATGGTCTTCTGCTGAAGTATGGTCTTCTCCTGAAGTATGGTCTTCTCCTGAAGTATGGTCTTCTGCTGAAGTATGGTCTTCTGCTGAAGTATGGTCTTCTGCTGAAGTATGGTCTTCTGCTGAAGTATGGTCTTCTCCTGAAGTATGGTCTTCTCCTGAAGTATGGTCTTCTGCTGAAGTATGGTCTTCTGCTGAAGTATGGTCTTCTGCTGAAGTATGGTCTTCTCCTGAAGTATGGTCTTCTCCTGAAGTATGGTCTTCTGCTGAAGTATGGTCTTCTGCTGAAGTATGGTCTTCTGCTGAAGTATGGTCTTCTGCTGAAGTATGGTCTTCTCCTGAAGTATGGTCTTCTGCTGAAGTATGGTCTTCTGCTGAAGTATGGTCTTCTGCTGAAGTATGGTCTTCTGCTGAAGTATGGTCTTCTGCTGAAGTATGGTCTTCTGCTGAAGTATGGTCTTCTGCTGAGGTATGGTCTTCTCCCTGTCATGGATTTGCAGTAAAAGCATTGTATTCGTGTTAACATTGACTGGTGGGAGTTACCAATGAGGCTAAATCCATCAGAGGGAGGGAGGAAATGCACCCTTCAGGAGAACGATAGAGAACCTAACTTAATTCTAGACCTGCATGCCAAGCCCGAAAGACCATAGAGAGTTGAACACAGAACTGCAGTGCGAAGGCTAATCTTCTATTTCATCTCTACCAGGATGAGCCTGTTTTGGTCCTCTTTCTACCCAGGATGACCCTGCCCTCCAGCCCATAGGCTAGCTATCTACGGATAACCCTTCCCTCAGGCTGCTCTCTATCTCTGGTCAAAGTATCAAAGGCTAATATGTGTTTCAATCCAAAATGAAGGAGTTAGAGGGGGTAAAAGTCATCTTAATTTGAGCACCACGAGGGAGCATGGAGACCTTATGATCTCAATCATGTCTCGTTACTCGAGTCGAGGCAATTTAGCATGGGTCAGATCTATACTCTACAACATGGGTCAATTCCCCAACACCGGAAAGCAATGCTGCAGACACTTGAGGAGATTTGACTCCCCTGAAGTGTATCAATTTTAATGACACACAGCCCTGGGCAGATTGAACTCACCATGACCAGAGGAAAGCTGTCAAACCAGAAGGAAGTCAAAAATAGAGGATCCAGTCAGACTGTCACTGATCCTGAGTGGATCAGATGTTAGTCAATTAAATTAGTCAAAGTATAAAATGCAGCGCAACAGTAAGCAGCATCACTGTACAGTGTGATGTCCAGTTGATGTTCATGCCATTGCCTATGTTGTTAATGTTGTGCTTTACAAAGGGCCACCCATGTATTCAACATAAATATTTTAAATGCTTTGCTCAAGGGGTCTAAATTCTAGAAGCCGTATCATTTTTAGGGATTGAACTTGCGGTCACAAGTCTGATCCTCTGACCACTTCTCTACTCATGTCATATGTCACGCTTGGGGCTTCTCCTGTTCAGAACTGCTGCCCAAGAAGAATCTGATATCCTCCAATTGCAATGAGCGATGGAAATGCACTGAATGTAATGTCACGTTGCAAACAATTGTGTAGTAGACTGGTAGCCTCTGAATTCCTATGACAATACCTCACAGAACCACTGCTTGCATGCTGCAACCCTGTGAATACGATTGGTGTGAAACTGCACGTTGGGGGGAAAGTTACTGCTGAGGTGTAGCTTGGCATCCTTTACTGTTCACCCCACTTACAACAAATTACTGGAAGAGGGGATTTGTTTTTTTATGGGTGCCGGTAGAAGTAGCTTTCGTAAAAACAAAGAGAGAGTTCACTTAGATCTGAATAACAAAGTTCACAGCATGCAGTGACTTAGGATCAATGGCAAAATGCATTGAATTTCATAATGGCTTGGCTTCCAACTTTGGAACGCTCCTTCACAACAATCCAATTTAGCCCCATAAAATCTGTCAACTGTAAACGACTCAGAGAGAGAACATGTTTCACAACACCAAAAGTAACTGGGAGAGAGGGGAGAGAGGTTATGCCCTTGCTGTAACCCCCAGCTTTGAACTATTGTTGACAGAGTCAAAAGGCAAGGGCACGCTGATAGCCTAGGCATGGTCGTGAAAACAGAGCGCGAGTGAAAGAGAAGGTGACAGACAGAAAGAGAGAGAGAGAGAGAGAAAGTTGAAGAAAGAGAGTGAGAAATAGGGACATCGAGAGAGAGAGAGAGAGAGAGAGAGAGAGAGTTGAAGAAAGAGAGAAAGAGATGAAGAGGAGAGTTGAAGAAAGAGAGAGTTGAAGAGAGAGAGAGAGAGAGAGAGAGAGTTAAAGAGAGAGAGAGAGGGAGTTGAAGAAAGAGAGAGAGAGGGAGTTGAAGAAAGAGAGAGAGAGAGAGGGAGTTGAAGAAAGAGAGAGAGAGAGAGAGAGAGGGAGTTGAAGAAAGAGAGAAAGAGATGAAGAGGAGAGTTGAAGAAAGAGAGAGTTGAAGAGAGAGAGAGAGAGAGAGAGTTAAAGAGAGAGAGAGGGAGTTGAAGAAAGAGAGAGAGAGGGAGTTGAAGAAAGAGAGAGAGAGAGAGTTGAAGAAAGAGAGAGAGAGGGAGTTGAAGAAAGGGAGAGAGAGAGGGAGTTGAAGAAAGAGAGAGGGAGTTGAAGAAAGAGATAGAGAGAGGGAGTTGAAGAAAGAGAGAGAGAGAGAGAGTTGAAGAAAGAGAGAGAGTTGAAGAAAGATAGAGAGAGAGTTGAAGAAAGAGAGAGAGAGTTGAAGAAAGAGAGAGAGAGAGGGAGTTGAAGAGAGAGAGAGAGGGAGTTGAAGAAAGAGAGAGAGAGAGAGTTGAAGAAAGAGAGAGAGAGAGTTGAAGAAAGAGAGAGAGAGTTGAAGAAATAGAGAGGGAGTTGAAGAAAGAGAGAGGGAGTTGAAGAGAGATAGAGAGAGAGAGTTGAAGAAAGAGAGAGAGTTGAAGAAAGATAGAGAGAGAGTTGAAGAAAGAGAGAGAGAGTTGTAGAAAGAGAGAGAGAGAGAGGGAGTTGAAGAGAGAGAGAGAGGGAGTTGAAGAAAGAGAGAGAGAGAGTTGAAGAAAGAGAGAGAGAGAGTTGAAGAAAGAGAGAGAGAGTTGAAGAAATAGAGAGAGAGTTGAAGAAAGACAGAAAGATAGAGAAAGAAAGAGAGACAGAGAAAGAGGGAGAGAAAGTGAGAAAGACAGAGAGACAGAGAGGGAGAGAAAGTGAGAAAGACAGAAAGAGAGACAGAGAAAGAGAGGGAGAGAAAGACAGAGAGAGAGAAAGAGAGAGAGAGAGAGAGATGATGTTTGAGCGATTAAAACCCTTGTATGTCTAAGCCCTTAGATCGCAATATCTACTAAGCTAAGCTATGGAATTGTTTTAAGGGGGTCATAAAATGTATAATTTAGCCATTTGATTTTGCATTTTAGGACCCCTTTAGGTATAAAAATATATATACATATATAAAAAATGTATGAAACATTGAATTTTGCCTTTACCGCTATAGCCCATAGAAAGTCATTGAATAACACGTTAATGAAAGGCAACACAAAGTCAAAAAATTGATATTAAGGAAAAAGGTTTTGAAATGTCTGTCCTTTATCTAAAATATAAGACAACTATAATACTAATGTAGAACTATGTTTATTTTTGGCTCATTTTACCTCTTATTAACTTTTTCATTTTTTGCAATTTGTACAGCCTGGTCCTGGGTTACCTTCGGAACTCCCCTGAAGCTTGTGTGTGTCATAGAGCAGATCAAACCGGATCGGTCTGGACAGTCGGTTTTGTGAGAAGATCTCTTCGAAATCAGGATGTCCAGGACAGAGAGTTGAGACGACTGCCATAAAGCATGTGGATGTCGTAGAGCTAAACAACTGACGCTGTCATGTTCCTGAAAGTCTCCCCTTTCGGTATTGGTGACATATTAGTTTGTAGCTCACACGGTTCGGGTTTTACAGATGATTGCATGGCGATTTTCTTGTCCAGATCCTCTCATGTGTAGAAAAATGCCGCTTTCCCAAGCCACATGTTATGGAATAGGTGCATAATTTATAATGGGAGAAAGAGGGGATTGAGCTGCAGCCACTACAAGAAACGATAAGTCTCTAGCATAAACCCACGGGGATCTATTCAAGATTCAAAATTATGTCACTGTTTGATGCGGTAGAGCGTCAATCGACATTAGGGGGATATTATTAAACCTCTTGAAGCTAGGGGGCAGAATTTTTATGTTTGGAAAAATAACGTTCCCAATGTAAGCTGCCTATTTCTCAGGTCCAGATGCTAGAATATGCATATAATTGACAGAGTAGGATAGAAAACACTCTAAAGTTTCCAAAACTGTCAAAATATTGTCTGTGAGTATAACAGAACTGATTTTGCAGGCGAAAACCTGATGAAATCCAACCTGGAAGTGACTCTTATTTTGAAAAATCACTGTTCCATTGCCTGCCTTTCGTCCATTTAAAGGGATATCAACCAGATTCCTTTTCCTATGGCTTCCTCAGGGTGTGAACAGTCTTTAGACATAGTTTCAAGCTTTTATTCTGAAAAATGAGCGAGATTTATCAAATCGCGTCAGTGGATAGCTGAATGTCCTTCCATTAGTTCATGCGCGCGAAAGTTGTAGCTCGACATTTTCTTTATCTCTGTTATTGAATAGTTTACCGTCCGGTTGAAATATTATCGATTATTTATGTTAAAAACAACCTGAGGATTGATTATTAAAAACGTTTGACATGTTTCTACGAACTTTACGGATACTATTTGGAATTTTCGTCAACCCTTGATGACCTGCCTAAGGCTGTGGAATACTGAACATAACGCGCCAAACAAATGGAGGTTTTTTGATATAAAAATAATCTTTATCGAACAAAAGGAACATTTATTGTGTAACTGGGAGTCTCGTGAGTGCAAACATCTGAAGATCATCAAAGGTAAGCGATTAATTTGATTGCTTTTCTGACTTTCGTGACCAATCTACATTGCTGCTAGGTGTTTGTAATGTTTTGTCTAGTGATCGATAAACTCACACAAATGCTTGGATTGCTTTCGCTGTAAATCATATTTTCAAAATTTGACACGACAGGTGGATTAACAACAAGCTAAACTGTGTTTTGCTATATTGCACTTGTGATTTCATGAATATAAATATTTTTAGCAAATTTTTTATTTTATTTGGCGCTCTGCAATTCAGCGGTTGTTGATGAAAATGATCCCGCTAAAGGGATCCGTGCGTCAAGAAGATTTAAGAGAGAGAGAGACGAGAGGCTATGTTTGAGCCATTGTTGACAAAACCGAAATGCCACAGCACCCTGATGTCCTAGGCATGGCCATTAGGACAGAGGAGCAGATAGGGCCTCCAGGGGCCTGAGGAGGGTACATGGGGCGGGGCCAGAGTGTTTACATGGCTCTAATTGGCCAAGATAAGTTGTGTCTCGTCAAACCCAGAAAGTAAAGCACTGATGTTGGTGATTCATTGTATCACCTTGGAAATCACAGCTGCCATTCCCTAAAAGGCATTTCCTGTTTATTGGGTATGTGCAACGCGTTTTAAACTAACTATCCAAATACTGTTCCTAAATTAGGCTGAAACAAGGAAGTAAAAAAGGGAAAAGTCTAGTTTCTCTTTGAGAACAAGATGACTCATCACCCCTCCCATGTCTGGTTCATGTTTACATTGCCTTTCTTCTCCGTCATAGTTCTGAGAATAGAATCAGTAGAATCACTCTGCTTTATTTCATGCTGAGTTGTCAGAAAATGGTTTGAACCCTTTCCAATCCATGTCCCCTGTGTAGGAAAAGGTTACTGACTCAATATCCACATTGAGCTAAACAGGGTTTCCCTAGCCTGCGGTATTCATCTTTAACAGGGAGTGGATTCAGGGTTTTAAAAATGGTCAGAGAGCGAGGGAGGGAGAGACAAGAAAGCAGTAAATAAATGAAATAAGAGAAAGCAAACTTCTTACTGTCTTTTCTTATTTCTGTCATGACTAATTTGATTATTTGATTCAGAGAGGGGAACTTAATTCGCTCTATCTATCTTCCATCTTTAGTCATTCACATTAACTAACATTTTATTGTTTTATAGTTCCTGATTGACCTCTTCCTTCATCTCTTCCAACATCCGGGAGATTTGGATCTGGGTTCTGAGATGAGTATTTTGAGAATATGAAAATACCACAGAGTTCAGTGTTTAGTGGTGGTTTAATCAGTGAGATGTCAACCATCCAGAATACATAAAAGCAAACATAACACACATAAAATACAAGCTCCAGTTTCTTATGTATATTCCAGGTTCCTTGTATGTAACAGACTCCTAGTTGTTCAGTGAAAATCCCATTCACTACAGGGAATATGAAATAAGCAGGGATTTACTTTACTGTGGCATTACGCTAATTTGGTGACTGGTAGTCCAGTAGGCAAATATCTTCCTGTTAGGATACACAATCTAAACAAATTTCCTTCATTTATAAAGGATTTGCTCAGGACAAGCATCTTCATAAGCTGTCTGTAGTATGTATATTTCCTATTCTACGATACATCTCCCATAACAGGCAGTGACAGTGGGAACGGACATAGGTGGGGTGGGGTAGAAAGGGAGGATAAAATATGACCACTAATCAGTGTCTTCCTGGTATATAGTTGTGTGTCCTGGCACTTACTGTAAGAGTAGGGGTGTTAACCCTGGTGTCCTGACTCTCTGTGGTCACTAAAGATCCCCATGGCACTTACTGTAAGAGTAGGGGTGTTAACCCTGGTGTCCTGACTCTCTGTGGCACTAAAGATCCCCATGGCACTTACTGTAAGAGTAGGGGTGTTAACCCTGGTGTCCTGGCTAAATTCCCAATCTGGCCCTCATACCATCATGGTCACCTAATCATCCCCAGTCTACAATTGGCTCATTTATCCTCTCCCCTGTAACTATTCCCCAGGTTGTTGCTGTAAATGATAATGTGTTCTCAGTCAGCCTACCTGGTAAAATAAGGGTTAAAGAAAAAATGTTGCCAGTTGCCTATTTAAATGTGAAGTATTAGGTATAGGGCTGGGGGCACCTGCTATTTTCCCCTAATTCCACAAGTTGTAGCAAATGAATATCTTTTGAAATAGGGTATGGAACACAACACTGGTGGTGGTGGAGTACTGGCAAAAAAGGTTGACATTTCCAAGACAAATTGGTTTGGTAGCGATTCCCCATTCCAAAATAACTAACCGCTATTATTTCCAGAGTCGGACGTCTCTGTCACTGGTTTTATTTGCATGGTAAGATTTTCCCATGGGTCGACTTGGCAAGCCAACTCCCACACACTCAGTGCCTATGATATCAGGGTGAACTGAAGTCTTGGGTCCTGACTTCTTCTCCCGGCACCGTCCACTCCACACAGTAGCCTACGCAGCAGAAGAGGATATGGAGCAGTGATGTGCCGGGAGACCAGGAGAATAATAACACTTATTTTTAAAAACGGAATAAATGCCCGTCTTTAAGTGACAGTTACAGGGTTCCTCTTGTAAATTTAAAATACTTCAAACGCAGATGCTAGCATGCAGGAAATGCCAGACTAATTCTCAGATTATTTCAATCACCCCTCACGCCTCTAGAGAGTTCTGTCTTCAGTTGAATATTGCGCGTCTGACGGGAAGGGTCGAAGAATACCAGCTCCAGCCGCCGTGGAAACTGATTATTCCAAGATGCTCCGGCAAATGCAATATTTGAAATTAACGACAGCACTCGGTAGGTGATATTTTCTCTGAATATGCATGTTATCACCAGTTTATTAACCTACAAGCGAACAGTCTGTCGCGCGCGCATGTTTTAACTTGTGTGTGTCCACTATTCAGGTTCCTGTGCGCGTCCCACAGGCACACATGTAACGGATGTGAAATGGCTAGCTAGTTAGCGGGTACGCGCTAATAGCATTTCAATCGGTTACGTCACTTGCTCTGAGACCTGAAGTAGGGTTTCCCCTTGCTCTGCAAGGGCCGCGGCCTTTGTGGCGCGATGGGTAACGATGCTTCGTGGGCGACCGTTGTTGATGTGTGCAGAGGGTCCCTGGTTCGCGCCCGTGTCGGGGCGAGGGGACGGATTGCTTGGATTGCTTTTTGCTGTGCCTTCAAAAAGTATTCAGACCCCTTTGACTTATTCCAAATTTTATTGTGTTACAGACTGAACTCAAATGGATAAAAAAAAAAAAAACTGCTCAACTGACAGACCTTACAGATAATTGACTATGTGCGGTACTGTCACGTCCTGACCAGAGTTCTTATGTGTTGTGCTTGTTTTAGTGTTGGTCAGGACGTGAGCTGGGTGGGCATTTCTATGTTGTGTGTCTAGTTTGTCTGTTTCTGTGTTCAGCCTAATATGGTTCTCAATCAGAGGCAGCTGTCAATCGTTGTCCCTGATTGAGAATCATATATAGGTGGCTTGTTTTGTGTTGGGATTTTGTGGGTGGTTGTTTCCTGTCTCTGTGTTTGTGTTCTGCACCAGATAGGTCTGTCTCGGTTTTCACATTTGTTATTTTGTATTTTGTATAGTGTTCACGTATTCGTCTCTTTGTTTATTAAATATGTTGAACACTAGCCGCGCTGCATTTTGGTCCTCTCCTTCACCAATGGAAGAAAACCGTTACAGGTACAGAGATGAGGTAGTCATGAAAAAACGATGTTAAACACTATTATTGCACACAGAGTGAGTCTATACAACTTATTATGTGACTTGTTCATTTTTTACTCCTGAACTTATTTAGGCTTATCGTAACAAAGGGGTTGAATACTTATTGACTCAATACATTTCAGCTTTTCATTTTTAAGTAATTTGTCAAAATGTTGAAAAACATAATTCCTCTCTGACATTATGATGTTTTGTGGGGCCTGGTACACAACAAAATCTGGAAAAAGTCAATGGGGGTGTGAATACTTTCTGAAGGCACTATGTAGGAATATATTTATCAACAATTTTGGTTTTTGTCTAAATTGTGATGTCTTGTATTTCGGAATACAATCAGTGCTGAGATAAAATGGGTAAGTACCTACAGTAATAATAAGTAATCTGAAGTGAATTAAATGGAGTTCCTGTGTGGTGTTAGTCCAAAGCCAGACCTCATGTCACGCAACCAGGTGTAGGATTTCTGACACTGCCGGTGATGTAATAAATTATCAATATAATTTCATTTTCAATATTCCAAAGACCAATTATTGAAAGTTTGCACATTTGGAACTCTGGGCTTATCAATATGAACTCATTTAATTTTCAGACACTTTTAAAGCCTATTTTGTACCGGTGTGTATTTGAAAACAGATATGCCTGTTGCTGGTGTGGGAAGTCCCGCAGTGACTTGTGACTGAACACTCAGTTATAAGTCCAGCAGTACTGAATTAACTTCTCAGGTCATGTTCCTGTAGTTCTAAAAGGGGGGAAAGTACCAACAATGTATTTGAGACTGGGTCTGCTTCCTAAATGGCACCATTCCCCATATAATGGCCTACTTTTGATCAGAGCCTTATGGGCCTTGGTCAAAAGTAGTTCAATACATAGGGAATAGGTTGCCATTTGGGGCGCAGCCTGGGACTGGGTCTGAAACCTTGAAATGCTCCTCTGTTACTGTAAAGTCAACAGTGTGAGCGTCCCTCTTATTCTCAGATTCCTACGCTCACATGTGACATCGGCTCGTCACCGGCTCGTGACCGTCATTAGAGAATTGAGTTAGAGGCTCACATTAGCCGCTATCACATCACACCAAGTTTGCGTCCCAAATGGTATCCTATTCCCCAGTTAGTGCACTACTTTTGAGCAGGGTCCGTAAATAGGGAATAGGGTGCCATTTGGTGCAAAGACCAAGAGTCTCCCTACTTAGGCTCTGGGTCCTCTCCCCACAGACCACTGACTGCATACTCAGACCCAGTTCATTAAACACCAAATGGAAGTAAACAGAAGTTAACAGGGAGAGACTACTTTTACATTTTCTGCTGCAAAACATTTTCCGTTCCATGACCTAATGAATCTGACCCTAGACTTCTTTAGTTCAGATGGAACACATCTATAGTAGTGGGATAACTCATATCTCATCAGTTCCATGCCCCCTCCCTCACCCCTCCCCTCCTTGGAATAATGCATTTGTGAGGAGCTTTGTTTAGTGGTTATTGTCCGAGCTACTCGTCCTGAGTATTGAACCAATCAATGACCTTGTCTACCTCTGTGAGCTGCCTGATTGTTTATGAATGAGGGGGGCTTGGCTGGAACCTACTGGTTGGGACCATACTCAGAAATCCCATGTTAAGCTAGGAGTGCCGCTCCAGCGTGGCCCAGGGGCCCACATGTGGTTATTGTAGTGGCGGCATTTGAACCGTATAAATTCCTAACGGAGATGGGAGTACAGGTGCTTTTGGTTTGGGACCTCGAGGAGAGCTCATCTGGCTTCAATCAGGGGTGTGTGGGACTGGGACAAGTCAACTTACTCTGGACACTTGAAAACACGCGGATATGCTTAGCCATATGAATGTAAGAACACACGCACACAATCCGACCGCACACACTGATGTTCTAACTCTTATACAGAATGGACACACAAAGCTCTTGGACATGTAGATTACAGTGATGTTTGTTCTTGAGGATGAAGGTGTCGAGGGATTATTTATGGTGGTCTTCTTGCTCATAATCTTTAGCCACGGTGGTTGTAACACATCAGGCAGAACATGATACACAAGAGTGTGTATTCATACATTACAGATTGTTTCTTATATCTCAGATTCTGTCATTATGTTTTTTTTGTCAGTCTCAATGTCGCTAATCAATTTATGGTATGTACAGTAGGGCTTATGTAGCCGACTCGTAATAACACATTGTGTACATTCACGTATTCATGTTACTCACAGATGTGTGTGGTATGATACTTACAAAGGGTGTTCATTGAACATCTGTACATCTGTTCACATATGCAATCAAGGAGTAATGTTTTATGCCTTTCAACTGAAATTTGAGGGAACGCACTCAAAAATACACAGAGAAGCGAATCCTCAGCATTCTTTAGAGAAGTGAGATTGTTCCCATCGCCGTATATCAGCAGGTGTAAATAGGACCACAGTGTATCTCCCTCTCCACAGTGTATCACCCATCTCTCCACCAACAGTATACATGTAATGGGTGCGTGTTGGTGGCAGGGAAGTCAGGCGCAGGAGAACGAACTTGGTATAAACAGAGTCGTTTAATGAGTGCTGACCAAACTCCAAAAACCAAAATATACAAAAATAACAAAAACCCGTCGCACACCAACACATACTAGCACAATCACATACAGTAAAACAATCTCTGACAAGGACATGAGGGGAAACAGAGGGTTAAATACACAACATGTAATTGATGGGATTGGAACCAGGTGTGAAGGAAGACAAGACAAAACCAATGGAAAATGAAAAATGGGTCAGTGATGGCTAGAAGGTTGGTGACGTCGACCGCCGAACACCGCCCGAACAAGGAGAGGGACCGACTTCGGCGGAAGTCGTGACAATACATTTTTAGGGTTTCATTCCAAAAAGATGGTAAATTTGCTTTTTTATTTCAAGAAATTATCAAATAGATTGGTGTGTTTTTTTACTATCTATTGATGTCATGCGGTTGTTCAATGACAGACATGTATTTGTTTAAAATCTTGGATTCTGTAACGGCAGCCTTCCTCCTCGTCTGAAGAGGAGGTATAGCAGGGATCGGACCAAGACGCAGCGTAGTCTGTGCTCAACATGATTTAATTAAGACGATAACGTGAACACTTACAAAATAACAAACGTGGCAAACCGAAACAGTCCTCTCTGGTGAAATGAACACAAAGACAGGAAACAACCACCCACAAACCCCAACACAAAACAAGCCACCTAAATATGATTCCCAATCAGAGACAACACAAAACACCTGCCTCTGATTGAGAACCATATTAGGCCAAACATAGAAACAGACAAACTAGACACACAACATAGAATGCCCACCCAGCTCACGTCCTGACCAACACTAAAACAAGTAAAACACACAAGAACTATGGTCAGAACGTGACAGATTCACTGGTTTTCATTTCAGAGACAAATAATGCTAGGTTTTACACAAATGTAACAAATAAGTAAATTTTTTATAAAGAAATGTAAAAATTATACATTTGTGACATCAATGTAAAACTTTTTTCATTTGTTTTAGTCATTTAGCATATGCTCTTATCAGAGCAGCTTACAGTAAGTACATTCATCTTAAGATAGCTAGGTGAGACAATCACATATCACAGTCAAATATACAGGATACGAACATTCCATTCCAGCTAAACAATGGATATATAGCGTTTAGCAAAATAAAAAACACTGTCTTAAATCTATGAATAAAAAATCTGAGAATAGATACATTTTACACACAAAATATCCATAAGCAATCATTTCTGGTGAAAAATATATATATATAAAAAATTGGTGCATATAGCATTTTGTAAATTAACTCTTAATTTCTTTCACTGTCTGAAGGTTCCTTTATGTATGGAATGCTGCTGCAGCTGATTTGATTAAAGAGCTAATTCATTGGCTGTTTGAAGATGAGTGAAGGGGTGGAGGCTGGGCAGTTTGTCTGAAGACATTAGTGGTCTGGCTGTATTTATGAGTCTGGAGAAGAGGAGCCAGTCTGAACTGAACCCACAGCCCGACAGTCTGAATCTCTCCCATAGCAGCATCATCCTCTATAAGTAGTTCACTATGCAGATACAGTAGATGTTTGCAACCGCTGCTAATTTAATATGCACTGTATATTCCAAAAATGAGATCGTCATTTATTTTCATTCAGTGAACTCCAGCATGCCTCATTCAATGGAACCAATGGAATAGTCCCAAAAGTGCAAACCCGCCCATCTGTCTCTCCAGGCAAGTTCAATAAAAGTATTTGAAATCATTTTGAACCCAGGTCAGGGTATACCAGTGGAGTGAGAGAAGGAGTGATGGTCAAGCTTTGTCCAACAGACAGGCTGCCACTCAGTCCCCTTAACCCTGGCCCTGGCATTGAGGGTCTCTTCTCCCCCTTTGCTTGGTCGGTCGTAAATCCAGAGCATCCCCTGGCAGAAGCCCCAGATCTCCCAGAAGATCTCACTCTGAACGTCTCCCTCCATACTTGGAGCCTAAAAAAACACATTCCTTTACTGGCTGTCTGACGGGCTGACCCACTGTCTACTGTCTTGTCTTTTATTGGCTCACATGAAACACTGGAAGCAAGCAGCTTGTTGTTTGTTACTGAGAACTAGAAACTACACTCTTAGAAAAAAGTGTTCCAGAATTGTTCTTCGGTTGTCCCCATAGGAGAACCCTTTTAGGTTCCATGTATAACCTTCTGTGGAGAGGGTTCGACATGTAACACAAAAGTGTTCTACCTAGAACCAAAAATGGTTCTTCAATGGGTTCTCCTATGGGGACAGCCAAAGAACCCTTTTAGGTTCTAGATAGGACCCTTTTTCTAAGAGTATAGATATCATGAAGGTTTTCTTTGAGAGGTTACATCAATATGGTATGGCAGTCCCAGAAAAGAAATACGAGAACTGAAAAATATGACTAAATATGACTTCATGAGACTCCACAAACAGTCAACATGTAAATATTGTAACAAGACATCAGGTAAAATAAACAATACCATGTGTGTCCAGGGAATAGTATGTAGTGTCTAGTATCTACTGACTGTAACAAGACATCAGGTAAAATAATCAAGACCATGTGTGTCCACAGTCCCAATAAGCGGCCTAGCCCACTGTAAGCTGATCCCATGTCTTGACAGATCCCATATACTGGTGTTGACAAAGCTTTTAAGAGCTCAGATGAGTAATGTTTGCCATTGAGAAAAATTACCTTGTGAAAGGGTTTAGCTCAGGCATACCAAACAACCTCTATCAAACATCACTGTATGCCAGTAGACACAATTACTGGCTTGGAAAGCAGCCAACTATAATGCTTTGTAGGAGTTTCATGTCTATACACTTGCAATCATTTAACCGGACAAATAATTGGTTTGGAAATATCAAAACCTTTGTGCTGAATGTAAAATATGACAATCTTGCGGTCAGGAAACCTTAGTAGAATTTATAGGAAAACATTTCCTGAAATTCCACCAACACATCTCCTGTGTTACACGTGGAGAGAGGACGCGTGACCATTGTTATTCTCCCTTCCATGACAGCTACAAGACCCTCCCCCTTTGGCAAATCAGATCACGCCTCCATTCTGCTCTTCCCCGCATATATACAGAAATTTAAACAAGAAGCACCCGTGATAAGGACTGTTCAGCGTTGGTCTGACCAATCAGAATTCATGCTACAGGACTGTTTCTCGATCACGTGGACTGGGAAATGTTCTGGGTCACCTCTGGAAATAACATCGACAACTACACTGACTCTGTCACTGGGCTCATCAGATAGTGCATAGAGGATGTTGTTCCTACTGTGATGATTAAAATGTAACAAACCAAAAACTGTGGATAGATGGCAGCATTCGCGCAACACTGAAAGCACGGCCTTGACCGGGAGACCCATGAGGCAACGCACAATTGGCCCAGCCTCGTCCAGGTTAGGGGAGGGTTTGGCCAGCCGGGATTTCCTTGTCAAATTGTGCTCTAGCGACTCCTTGTGGTGGGCCGGGCACCTGCAAAATTACTTTGTTTCGCCAGTTGGACACGGTTTCCTCCAATACATTGGTGCGTCTGGCTTCCGGATAAGGAAGCAATGTGTCAAAAAGCAGTGCTTTTGGTCTCCTCATGTGTTGGATTCCACCATGTGTTGGAGTAATCCCAATGTAATGAAACATATTAGGGTTAAAAGCCAAGTTTCTCCCTTAATTATTTTAAAAGAACAACCGTGACTCTCTGGTGGGACTGGAGCAGGTGTGACGGCACATTTAGAGTCCACTCATCTAGCAACCCCAAGGTCGTGACCTCCGGTGACCCCGGTCCCAGAGCCTCAAGAGACCCACCTCACATAAAACTGGGAAGGAGAGGTGGGGAGGATGGGTGAGAAGGAGGAGGAGGGGAAGAGGACTGTGGGAGGTGAGGAGGTGTGGGAGGTTGGTTATCTTCACTTTAGAACAACAATAAGAACAACAACAGTGGGAGAGAGGCTAGAGAGACGCCAGGCACCAGCTACAGCAACCAGGGTCGTTAGGTTCACAAACAAACACCAGCTCTGAGAAAAGATAAGAAGCTCCACAAAGCTCTGAGGGGAAGGAAAGTCAAGCTCTTCAAATGTCAAGATATAAGATAGTAGACATTTAGCTTTTTTTTCTGATGAAATGTAATAATCCGGCCATGGAAAAAAAAATTCTGGTATGTCTTGATTGTGTTAATCCTGTTTTACACAATGCTTCAATGCTTTGAAAACAGAAAACTCTGTCCATGGTACTCTGGTGTTCTGGTGTTCTCTGGTGTTCCAGATGCACTATCAACACGCCACCAAAAGAAACACACACACACACACACACACACACACACACACACACACACAGAGGATCAGAGGCTGTCAGCAGATACACAAGGCCCCTGAGGGGTGTATGTGTGTGTGTGTGTGCATAAATGTCTGCATGCGTGCGTGCATCTGTATCTGTGTGTGTGTCTGTGTGTGTTTCTGTGTGTGCTTCAGCCCTGCATCATCTGTGCACCAGGCCTCAGAGCAGTGATCAGACCTGCCACCCAACCCCCCTCTCTTTCCTCTCACCCCCAGCAGCAAGAGGCCAGACCCATCCATCACTGTGGCATCACACTGAGATGATGTACAGGCTGCACGGGGCACCTCGTTCACATTATCCACAGTCCTCAGCTACTGCAGGGCAACACACAATCCACTGCACCACCATGTTGTTCTTCTCCAAAACAAATGTTTTTTTAATTCTGATTTTCTCTTCTGATCTAGGCCAGGAGGGCAACAATGCAACACACACTCAGTTTTTTCTTCAAGACAAATGTTTTTTTTCTAAATTGTTGCACTTTCGGGTCAGGGAAACCTACTTGCAAAGCATTTAGACATTCTTCATGATTGATCTGCCTGGCTTATGTACATGCCTCTGAACTTTGACCCATGGAACCCTAGAAAAGTTAGCTAGTTCAAGTTTACACAGTTCCTACACTAAGTTATTACTGTATAGTTACAGATGATTTACAGTTGATGAGAAGCACATCTATTTATTGATAATGATGTGGGTTAGAAATGTCCTCTTGATTGTTGCTGATCACCTGTAAAATATGAGAAACATGTATTAGAGTTTGAGTTTGGAGCGTCAGCATATGGTTTTGCGCCGAAACCCATTGTTGAGCGTTTCGGAATCAGAATCACCGATATTCACTAATTACATTGACACAGTCAGAATGTTACTTGGTGATATGGTGCTGCTAGTGATATCCAACATACTCAGAATGTTACTTGGTGATATGGTGCTGCTAGTGATATCCAACATACTCAGAATGTTACTTGGTGATATGGTGCTGCTAGTGATATACAACATACTCAGAATGTTACTTGGTGATATGGTGCTGCTAGTGATATAGACAACATACTCAGAATGTTACCTGGTGATATGGTGCTGCTAGTGATATAGACAACATACTCAGAATGTTACTTGGTGATATGGTGCTGCTAGTGATATAGACAACATACTCAGAATGTTACTTGGTGATATGGTGCTGCTAGTGATATAGACAACCTACTCAGAATGTTACTTGGTGATATGGTGCTGCTAGTGATATAGACAACCTACTCAGAATGTTACTTGGTGATATGGTGCTGCTAGTGATATACAACATACTCAGAATGTTACTTGGTGATATGGTGCTGCTAGTGATATAGACAACATACTCAGAATGTTACTTGGTGATATGGTGCTGCTAGTGATATCCAACATACTCAGAATGTTACTTGGTGATATGGTGCTGCTAGTGATATACAACATACTCAGAATGTTACTTGGTGATATGGTGCTGCTAGTGATATAGACAACATACTCAGAATGTTACCTGGTGATATGGTGCTGCTAGTGATATAGACAACATACTCAGAATGTTACTTGGTGATATGGTGCTGCTAGTGATTGGTGATATGGTGCTGCTAGTGATTGGTGATATGGTGCCGCTAGTGATTGGTGATATGGTGCTGCTAGTAATATCGAACACACTCAGAATGTTACTTGGTGATATGGTGCTGCTAGTGATATAGCCAACCTACTCAGAATGTTACTTGGTGATATGGTGCTGCTAGTGATATAGACAACATACTCAGAATGTTACTTGGTGATATGGTGCTGCTAGTGATTGGTGATATGGTGCTGCTAGTGATTGGTGATATGGTGCCGCTAGTGATTGGTGATATGGTGCTGCTAGTGATATCCAACATACTCAGAATGTTACTTGGTGATATGGTGCTGCTAGTGATATACAACATACTCAGAATGTTACCTGGTGATATGGTGCTGCTAGTGATATAGACAACATACTCAGAATGTTACTTGGTGATATGGTGCTGCTAGTGATAGACAACATACTCAGAATGTTACTTGGTGATATGGTGCTGCTAGTGATAGACAACATACTCAGAATGTTACTTAGTGATATGGTGCTGCTAGTGATAGACAACATTTAGAGACAGAACACAGACAGCGAAGTTGACACAAAGTTTGCATACATTATATACAACTAGGTAGAGTGAGCATAGAGCTATAAGAGAATGAGCAGATATACACATGTACAGTGGGTATACCAGTGGAGGCTGCTGAGGGGAGGACGGCTCATACACTATATATTCAAAAGTATGTGAACACTCCTTCAAATTCGGCTATTTCAGCCACACCCTTTGCTGACAGGTATGTAAAATTGAGCACACATCCATGCAATCTCCATAGACAAACATTGGCAGTATAATGGCCTTACTGAAGAGCTCAGTGACTTTCAACGTGGCACCGTCATAGGATGCCACCTTTCCAACAAGTCAGTTCATAAAATTTCTACCCTGCTAGAGCTGCCCCGGTCAAATGTAAGTGTTGTTATTGTGAAGTGGAAACGTCTAGGACCAAGAACAGCTCAGCCACGAAGTAGTAGGCCACACAAGCTCACAGAACGGGACCAACAAGTGCTGAAGAGCGTAGCGCGTAAAAATTGTCTGTCGGTTGCAACACTAACTATCGAGTTCCAAACTGCCTCTGGAAGCAACAGCACAACAATTGTTTGTTGGGAGCTTAATGAAATGGGTTTCCATGGCCGAGCAGCAGCACACAAGCCTAAGATCACCATGCGCAATGCCAAGCGTCGGCTGGAGTGGTGTAAGGCTCACCGCCATTGGACTCGGTCCGACGGTCGAATCTGGGGTTGGCGGATGTCAGGAGAATGCTACCTGCCCCATTGCATAGTGCAGCAGGCAGACGCAGACCCAAACCAGATGGTGATGGAGGAGGTGAGGATGGACTGATCTGTAAAACCGGATCAGGATTGTCAGGGAGATTTTTTCAGCTGCCGCAAGTAATACATATGCCTTTGTGCCTTCTTGGTGACCGCTGTGATGTTATCCACCCACTTGACGTTTTGGGAGATGATTGTGCCCAGGAATTTGAATAATTCAGCTGTGCTGAGCCATCAATCTTGAGGGGGAGAGATGGTGGGAGGCGTTTTCTGAAGTCAACCACCATTTCTACAGTTTTTTCTGTGTTGACTTATAGGTTATTGCGACTAGCCGGTCGACCTCTCCACGGTACATGGACTCATCGCTGTCGGTGATGAGACCGATCAGAGTGGTTTTTATCTGCAAACTTTAGTAGTTTGACAGATGCGTTGTTGGAAGTGCAGTCGTTGGTGTCGAATGAGTAGAGTAGAGGTGAGAGCACGCAGCCTTGCGGCGCACCAGTGCGGAGGGATAAAGAGTCCGAAAGGTGTTTTTCAAATCAAATGTATTTGTCACTTGTGGCAAATACAACAGGTGTAGACCTTGCAGTGAAATGCTTACTTACAAGCCCTTAACCAACAATGCAGTTTTAAGAAAATACCGCCCAAAAAGTCATATTTAAAGAGCAGCAGTAAATAGCGGGGGTATATGCAGGGGGTACCGGTACAGAGTCAATGTGTCAATGTGCGAGGGCACCGGTGTCGAGGTAATTGAGGTTATTATGTAAATGTAGGTAGAGTTATTAAAGTGGCTATGCATAGATAATAACAGAGAGTAGCAGCAGTGTATGGGGGGGGGGGGGGGGGGCAATGCAAATAGTCTGGGTAGCCATTTGATTAGCTGTTCAGCAGTCTTATGGCTTGGGGGTAGAAGCTGTTTAGAAATCTCTTGGACCTAGACTTGGCCCTCCGGTACCGCTTGCTGTGCGGTAGCAGAGAGAACAGTCTATGACTATGGTGGCTGGAGTCTTTGACAATTTTTAGGGCCTTCCTCTGACACTGCCTGGTGTAGAGGTCCTGGATGGCAGGAAGCTTGGCCCCGGTGATGTACTGGGCCGTACTCACTACCCTCTGCAGTGCCTTGCGGTCGGAGGCCGAGAAGTTGCCATACCAGGCAGTGATGCAACCCGTCAGGATGCTCTCGATGGTGCAGCTGTAAAACCTATTGAGGATCTGAGGACCCATGACAAATCTTTTCAGTCTCCTGAGGGGGAATAGGTTTTGTCGTGCCCTCTTCACGACGGTCTTGGTGTGCTTGGACCATGTTAGTTTGTTGGTGATGTGGACACCAAGGAACTTGAAGCTCTCAACCTGCTCCACTACAGCCCTGTCGATGAGAATGGGGGCGTGCTCGGTCCTCTTTTTCCTGTAGTCCACAATCATCTCCTTGATCACGTTGAGGGAGAGGTTGTTGTCCTTGCACCACATGGTCAGGTCTCTGACCTCCTCCCTATAGGCTGTCTCATCATTGTCGGTGATCAGGCCTACCACTGTTGTGTCATCAGCAAACTAAATGATGGTGTTGGAGTCGTGCCTGTCCGTGCAGTCATGAGTGAACAGGGAGTACAAGAGGAGACTGAGCACGCACCCCTGAGGGGCCCCCGTGTTGAGGATCAGCGTGGCGGATGTGTTGTTACCTACCCTTACCACCTGGGGGCGGCCCGTCAGGAAGTCCAAGATCCAGTTGCAGAGGGAGGTGTTAAGTCCCAGGGTCCTTAGATTAGTGATGAGCTTTGAGGGCACTATGGTGTTGAACGCTGAACTGTAGTCAATGAATAGCATTCTCACATAGGTGTTCCTTTTGTCCAGGTGGGAAAGGGCAGTGTGGGGTGCAATAGAGATGGCATCATCTGTGGATCTGTTAGGGCGGTATGCAAATTGGAGTGGCTCTAGGGTTTCTGGGATAATGGTGTTGATGTGAGCCATGACCAGCCTTTCAAAGCATTTCATGGCTACACTCGTGAGTGCTACGGGTCAGTAGTCATTTAGGCAGGTTACCTTAGTGTTCTTGGGCACAGGGACTATAGTGGTCTGCTTGAAACATGTTGGTATTACAGACTCAGACAGGGAGAGGTTGAAAATGTCAGTGAAGACACTTGCCAGTTGGTCAGCGCATGCTCGGAGTACATGTCCTGGTAATCCGTCTGGCCCTGCGGCCTTGTAAATGTTGACCTGTTTAAAGGTCTCACTCACATCGGCTGCGGAGAGCGTGATCACACAGTCGTCCAGAACAGCTGATGCTCTCATGCATGTTTCAGTGTTACTTACCTCGAAGTGAGCATAGAAGTCATTTAGCTCATCTGGTAGGCTCGTGTCACTGGGCAGCTCTCGGCTGTGCTTCCCTTTGTAGTCTATAATAGTTTGCAAGCCGTGCTACATCCGACGAGCGTCGGAGCCGGTGTAGTACGATTCGATCTTAGTCCTGTATTGACGCTTTGCCTGTTTGATGGTTCGTCGGAGGGCATAGCGGGGTTTCTTATAAGCTTCCGTGTTAGAGTTCCGCTCCTTGAAAGCTGCAACTGTACTCTTAGCTCAGTGAGAATGTTGCCTGTAATCCATGGCTTCTGGTTGGGGTATGTACGTAGTCACTGTGGGGACGACGTCCTCGTTGCACTTATTGATAAAGCCAGTGACTGATGTGGCGTACTCCTCAATGCCATCAGAAGAATCTGCCTGTGCTAGCAAAACAGTCCTGTAGTTTAGCATCTGCTTCATCTGACCACTTTTTTATAGACCGAGTCACTGGTGCTTCCTGCTTTAATTTTTGCTTGCAAGCAGGAATCAGGAGGATAGAGTTATGGTCAGATTTACCAAATGGATTGCAAGGGAGAGCTTTGTACACGTCTCTGTGTGGAGTAAAGATGGTCTATAATTTTTTTCCCTCTGGTTGCACATTTAACATGCTGATAAAAATTAGCTGGAGAGCTGTTGCTCTATCCTGTCTTTGTACTGCTGTTTGGCTGAATTCATGAGGGTACCTTTTTCTTGGCCTCTCTATAGAGGTCCCTGGTCTTGCTCGTGTGGTCTTCCTCTTTGGCACTGCGGAGAGCCCTAAGCTCACCAGTGAACAATGGCAAGTCATTGCTGTGTAATAGAAACATATTTGATGGTATGCAGTTCTCTTCCTATGAATTGATTTAGGATGTGAACCTGTCTGTGGAGTCGTGTATGTTGGCATTGTTGTCCTTGAATATGTTCCAATCCGTGGTGTCTACGCAGTAACATTTTATTATTTCTTATCATGTATGTAACAATCAGAAGTTACCTCTATAATGTGATCATGTTTAGTAAATGAAACGTTAAGCTGAATCTACCTAAATTTGAATTATTACCTTGTTTATTGTGATTGAAGAGTTCTATCCATTTCCTGGTCAGAGATTTGACATTGAAATGAGGGTCGGTTCGAGCGCAAGGTTTTTCATGGTACGAGATATGCGGATGTAGCTTATTCCCAGGGCGTATATGTTCATATCCCTAACTTCAATTTGTACTTAATGCATGGTGTAGCACCTTAATTGAAGTGTGTGTGCTATGGAAATAAATGTATGTTTATAATATGAACAGGTATATAATGTAATGGTTTCCCTTGTTTGTTAATTGATCAATGTGTGAAACGTATTCCCATTGGCTGATGCATAGTGGGTATTCTTATAAGAATCCTGTTTTTTCTTTGAGAGCGGCAGGGAATAGGCCGGCATGCTGCCTAATTTAAACGTACACTTACTGCTCTCTTCTTTTGAAGCTGTATTTGATTATTATAATTTTTTTCTTGTGTTGAAAGGTCCAGTTAATTTTTTGTAGATATTGTACAGTAGCCGGTCTTTATCGGCACTTCATAAAAATGCCTCATTCTGGGCAAGAAATCAGTTCTGCATTGTTATCTCCTCGCTGTGAAATCCAACCTTCACAGTGTTGTACAGATTTTTATTTAACTAGGCGAGTCAGTTAAGAACAAATTATTATTTACAATGACGGTCTACCCCAGCCAAACCCTAACAACGCAGGACCAATTGTGCGTCGCCCTATGGGACTCCAAATCTTGGCCAGTTGTGATACAGCTTGGAATCGAACCAGGGTCAGTAGTGACAGCTCTAGCACTGAGATGCAGTGCCTTAGACCACTGCGACACTCGGGAGCCCAAATCATTACAACACAGTTCCAGTGTAGCAGAAAAAGGAAACAGTGTAATGCATTGTAACGCAGTGGAATGCAAGTGGATTTTTATGCTTGGAGACTTATGAAACAAAGCATAAAAATGTCACTGTCTGTGGACAAATTATGAAATAAAAAATGCCTATCTAATGAAATGAAAGGATAGACAATACATGTTCTCTTTTCTCATCCCTCATTGTCTGTTGAGCACAAGAGAGAAAGAGAGAGGCCCACTGCAATATTGCCTATTGGCTGAGATAACAAAGCTTTCATTTATTTTATAGTCTACATATTGACACCATTGTCAAATAGGGCGATCTGCTACAGTATGCTTATGGTTTATGAATCAATTTACAGTTAACAGTTTCTTGTGGACTGTTTACCCACAAACTTTTGCTGCTCACTGACTCTCTCTAAAATTACACTGCTGATTATTTGCTTTAGGTTGCCTAAGTGGAGATGAAGGTTGCCTATGGGGAGATGAAGGTTGCCTAAGGGGAGATGAAGGTTGCCTAAGGGGAGATGAAGGTTGCCTAAGGGGAGATGAAAGTTGCCTAAGGGGAGATGAAAGTTGCCTAAGGGGAGATGAAAGTTGCCTAAGGGGAGATGAAAGTTGCCTAAGGGGAGATGAAAGTTGCCTAAGGGGAGATGAAAGTTGCCTAAGGGGAGATGAAGGTTGCCTAAGGGGACATGAAAGGTTGCCTACGGGGACATGAAAGGTTGCCTACGGGGACATGAAAGGTTGCCTACGGGGACATGAAAGGTTGCCTACGGGGAGATGAAAGGTTGCCTACGGGGAGATGAAGGTTGCCTACGGGGAGATGAAAGGTTGCCAAAGGGGAGATGAAGGGTTTCCTACGGGGAGATGAAGGTTGCCAAAGGGGAGATGAAGGGTTTCCTACAGGGAGATGAAGGGTTTCCTACGGGGAGATGAAGGTTGCCAAAGGGGAGATGAAGGGTTTCCTACGGGGAGAGGAAGGTTGCCTAAGGGGAGATGAAGGTTGCCAAAGGGGAGATGAAGGTTGCCAAAGGGAGATGAAGGTTGCCAAAGGGGAGATGAAGGTTGCCTACAGGGAGATGAAGGGTTTCCTACGGGGAGAGGAAGGTTGCCAAAGGGGAGATGAAGGTTGCCTACGGGGAGAGGAAGGTTGCCTACGGGGAGAGGAAGGTTGCCCTACGGGGAGATGAAGGTTGCCTACGGGGAGATGAAGGGTTTCCTACGGGGAGATGAAGGTTGCCTACGGGGAGAGGAAGGTTGCCTACGGGGAGAGGAAGGTTGCCTAAGGGGAGATGAAGGGTTTCCTACGGGGAGATGAAGGTTGCCAAAGGGGAGATGAAGGTTGCCAAAGGGGAGATGAAGGTTGCCTACGGGGAGATGAAGGTTGCCTACTGGGAGAGGAAGGTTGCCTACGGGAGATAGAAGAAGTGAACCCTGTAACCTCATCACGGGGTGTATTTCTCTGAAATGTTTAATCGAGCGCAGCAGCTCCCTTAACTCCTATCCCAGCTTTGTGTTGCAAGTTAGCTCCGCTGATAAAAAGCTTTGTGATCAGCACTTTTGAACATGAGTTGGTTGTTAGTAATATTTGGATGAGGGTTAGGATGAGTTTGTGGGTGTGTGATAGAGCACGATTGGGGATGGGGAAGATTCTGGCATGAAATCCTTGACAACCAGCAGGGAGAATTATGTAATTCCGTGGGTGGTGACTTGTATTCCTATTCCTTGTTCCAGGCCTTTAAAAATCAGCGGTCCAATGAATAGATTTGGAAGTTCCAGTTCCAATATGGAATCAGATATGGCAGGCAGCTCCATGGACTTCACATACAGTGCATACTGTAGATGGACACACAGTGAATGAATGGGAACGGTCCTTATTGAATGAATTGGTAAATTGGGAACAGTCCCTATTGAATGAATTGGTCAATGGGGAACGATCCCTACTGAATGAATGGGTCTATGGGGATCAGTCCCTATTGAATGAATTGGTTAACGGGGAACAGTCCCTATTGAATGAATTGGTTAACGGGGAACAGTCCCTGTTGAATGAATTGGTTAACGGGGAACAGTCCCTGTTGAATGAATTGGTTAATGGGGAACAGTCCCTGTTGAATGAATTGGTTAATGGGGAACAGTCCCTGTTGAATGAATTGGTTAATGGGGAACAGTCCCTGTTGATTGAATGGGTCTATGGGGAACGGTCCCTATTGAATGAATTGGTTAACGGGGAACAGTCCCTGTTGAATGAATTGGTTAACGGGGAACAGTCCCTGTTGAATGAATTGGTTAATGGGGAACAGTCCCTGTTGAATGAATTGGTTAATGGGGAACAGTCCCTGTTGAATGAATTGGTTAACGGGGAACAGTCCCTGTTGAATGAATTGGTTAACGGGGAACAGTCCCTGTTGAATGAATTGTTTAACGGGGAACAGTCCCTGTTGAATGAATTGGTTAATGGGGAACAGTCCCTGTTGAATGAATTGGTTAATGGGGAGCAGTCCCTGTTGAATGAATTGGTTAACGGGGAACAGTCCCTGTTGAATGAATTGGTTAATGGGGAACAGTCCCTATTGAATGAATGGGTCAATGGGGAACAGTCCCTGTTGAATGAATTGGTTAACGGGGAACAGTCCCTGTTGAATGAATTGGTTAATGGGGAACAGTCCCTGTTGAATGAATTGGTTAATGGGGAACAGTCCCTGTTGAATGAATTGGTTAACGGGGAACAGTCCCTGTTGAATGAATGGGTCTATGGGGAACGGTCCCTATTGAATGAATTGGTTAACGGGGAACAGTCCCTGTTGAATGAATTGGTTAATGGGGAACAGTCCCTGTTGAATGAATTGGTTAATGGGGAACAGTCCCTGTTGAATGAATTGGTTAATGGGGAACAGTCCCTGTTGAATGAATGGGTCTATGGGGAACGGTCCCTATTGAATGAATTGGTTAACGGGGAACAGTCCCTGTTGAATGAATTGGTTAATGGGGAACAGTCCCTGTTGAATGAATTGGTTAATGGGGAACAGTCCCTGTTGAATGAATTGGTTAACGGGGAACAGTCCCTGTTGAATGAATTGGTTAATGGGGAACAGTCCCTGTTGAATGAATTGGTTAATGGGGAACAGTCCCTGTTGAATGAATTGGTTAATGGGGAACAGTCCCTGTTGAATGAATTGGTTAATGGGGAACAGTCCCTGTTGAATGAATTGGTTAATGGGGTACAGTCCCTGTTGAATGAATTGGTTAATGGGGAACAGTCCCTGTTGAATGAATTGGTTAATGGGGAACAGTCCCTGTTGAATGAATTGGTTAATGGGGTACAGTCCCTGTTGAATGAATGGGTCTATGGGGAACAGTCCCTGTTGAATGAATGGGTCAATGGGGAACAGTCCCTGTTGAATGAATTGGTTAATGGGGAACAGTCCCTGTTGAATGAATTGGTTAATGGGGAACAGTCCCTGTTGAATGAATGGGTCAATGGGGTACGTTCCAATTGACTCTGAGGCATTATGTTACTGTATGGCTGCCAATGTTGTTCTTGTTTAATGTACAGCGTCCTCTGCCTACATCCATTCCAGCTAACACTTGACTTGACCAATAGGACTCATCTTATGTTTTCTCAGTCCTGTCTTCATTGCATATTAAGACACGTCTGTGTTTGAGCACAACCTACACACATTCTGTTACATCCTACGCACACATTAAATGACTTTCCACTGAGATTTATAGGGACTCTAAATAGACAGCCACATCTATGGGTAGAGATGACTTTGTAGCCTAATCATATAACAATACATTAATTAATTTTTTATTTAACTAGGCAAGTCATCTTATTTACAATGACGGCCTACTCCGGGCCAATTGTGTGCCGCCCAATCACAGCCGGATGTGATGCAGCCTGGATACAAACCAGGAGCTGCAGTGACACCTCTTGCACTGAGATGAAGTGCCTTAGACCGCTGCACCACTCGGGAGCTGATTGGCGCCGCGGTGGCGCATAAAACAGTGCCTAAGCAAATAGATTAATTTTACTGTGAACATAATGAAGTGATCACAGCAGAAGTTGAAGTCTCTCCAGTTGGAGTAAAAACCAACTTCATAACCCAATAGAACCCAAGAGAGAACCAATGTCAGAACCCAGTAGAGCCCAAGAGAGAACCAATATCAGAACCCAATAGAGCCCAAGAGAGAACCAATTTCAGAACCCAATAGGACCCAAGAGGGAACCAATTTCATAACCCAATAGAACCCAAGAGAGAACCAATTTCATAACCCAAAGGAACCCAAGAGAGAACCAGTGTCAGAACCCAATAGAACCCAAGAGAGAACCAATATCAGAACCCAATAGAACCCAAGAGAGAACCAATAGAACCCAAGAGAGAACCAATATCGGAACCCAATAGAGCCCAAGAGAGAACCAATATCAGAACCCAGTAGAGCCCAAGAGAGAACCAATATCAGAACCCAGTAGAGCCCAAGAGAGAACCAATATCAGAACCCAATAGAGCCCAAGAGAGAACCAATATCAGAACCCACTAGAACCCAAGAGAGAACCAATATCAGAACCCAATACAAGCCAAGAGAGAACCAATATCAGAACCCAATACAAGCCAAGAGAGAACCAATATCAGAACCCAATAGAACCCAAGAGAGAACCAATATCAGAACCCAAGAGAGAACCAATATCAGAACCCATAATAAAGAAAACAACCCAAGAGAGTGTTCCCCAGAACACAGTGACCAAGCAGTCAGGACGAGAGAGAGGGACAGAGAGAGAGAGGGGTGGGGGGTGGATAGAGAGTATGATAATGTGCTCCTGGTCCATGCCAACATATGTCTCAGAGAAGCAGTGTCAGACTATCCTTCTCATTAGAGAGCAGATCACTGTGCTGCTGACGTCTCTTAATTCTTTCCCTGACTACCACTGCCTGCCAACTGATTTAGGATCAGTTTTACCACAGCCTGGAATGAGTTAGTGAACACTGCTTCCCGGAATGATCAGATTATAGCGAACTGATTTAGGATCAGTTTTTTATCACGGCTCACCGCTAGCCTGAACTGAGTTAGTGATCACATCTGGCTCGGAGGGTCAAACACCAGACGCTGACTTAGGATCAGTTTAACCACGGCTCACCTCACCACCTAACCTGAACTGATATGTAAGATCAATGTCAGGTTGCTCCACTTAATGGCTACCAGTCCTGAAGTTTGATATTTTCAACAGGGTCAGTTAGTTTTACTTTTGTCAAGTGTGGCTGATCACACTTCTAACACTGATTGGGGATCAGTTTTATGGTTACGTCTGGCTAACAGGCCTGTAGTGCTGATTTAAGGTGGGCTTTATTGTGGCTAAGCATGGCTGACAGGTCGGGGGCGACCACAGACATGACGCAGAAAGGGTGTCGGTCTGGTTGGTATATATATCACCCCACATCAGAGGAGGACTGGATTTCATCTGAGACGTGCTGAAAGGATTTGAGTGCCTCTCACTGGGAGTGTTAAGTCACTTCTAGATTTTGTGTGTGTGTGTGTGTGTGTGTGTGTGTGTGTGTGTGTGTGTGTGTGTGTGTGTGTGTGTGTGTGTGTGTGTGTGTGTGTGTGTGTGTGTGTGTGTGTGTGTGTGTGTGTGTGTGTGTGTGTGTGTGGTGTTTATTGTGTGTGCATGTGTGTGTTGTGCTTGTTCAATTCAATCACCTAAAGACGCGACACACATGCAAGATGTTGTGATATTCTTAGTGGGAGGCAGGGCTGGCCAGTGGAAGGAAACGTTCCTCTTCTGTTCCCCTCAGTGCAGCATGTCTCCTACACATCAGGTATTCCCAAACTGGGGTACACGCAATGCCGCCGGGGGTACGCCAAATAAAAATGTGATTAAAATAAAAAAAACATTATAAACATTTTTTCTTCACATTTTCAAACGGTACATTTATATTTTCCAACGGGGCTATACATTTGGGTGAGGTTTTTTTCTCGCCTGAGTATCTTCGTTTCACTGCCAAAAATAAAATGAAATTATCTAGTGTTCAGCGAAATAACAACACAATGTCAAATACAGGTAGCCTAGTCAAATAATTAACATCCAATCACATTAACTGTTATTCTCTCGCGGGAAACCTTCACTCTGCGCAGACATTTAGAAACGAAACATAACAATTTGAAAAATAAGCCACAGGAGTTTTTTGAGCGAGAATAAAGACGACTTTCGAGTAGTAAGATATGTATAAAAGCAACAGATACCATTAATAAGAAGGGGCTAGAAGCGTCTTATATGGTGAGCTACCGAATTGCTAGGACAGGCAAGCCCCATACTATTGTGGAGGACTTAATTCTTGTTCCCCCTGCTGCGGATATGGCTGGGACAATGCTGGGGAAAAAGCCAAAAACATTATACACAGACAATGCCTTCATCAAACAACACTGTTTCACGCATCAGTGAACTCAAGCTTACGGACAATGTCAAATGTGATATAGCGAAGCACCTGAGTGAGTTGGGTGCGCAATTACGCAGGTACTTTCCCGAAGCGGACAACACAAACAACTGGATTCGTTATCCCTTTCATGCATGCCTCCAGTCTACTTACCAATATCTGAACAAGAGAGCCTCATCGAAATTGCAACAAGCGGTTCTGTGAAAATTTTATTTCATCAGAAGCCACTGCCAGATTTCTGGATAGGGCTGCGCTCAGAGTTTCTTGCCTTGGCAAATCGCGCTGTTAAGACACTGATGCCCTTTGCAACCACGTACCTATGTGAGAGTGGATTCTCGGCCCTCACTAAAATGAAAACTAAATACAGACACAGACTGTGTGTGGAAAATTATTTAAGACTGAGACTCTCTCCAATACAACCCAACATTGCAGAGTTATGTGCATCCTTTCAAGCTCACTCTTCTCATTAACCTGTGTTGAGTTATTCACAATTTTTGATGAACAAATAACGTTTTATATGTAAGATGGCTAAATAAAGAGCAAAATTATTGATTATTATTATATTATTATTTGTGCCCTGGTCCTATAAGAGCTCTTTGTCACTTCCCACGAGCTGGATTGTGACAAACTCACCCTCATTCTTATGTTTAATAAATGTATCGTATAGTGTGTGTGTGGCAGGCTTACAATGATGGAAATAAACAACATTTGAGGATGCGCTGAATCTGGTGCTAGAGGGGGTACGCATCTGGAGGTTGAATGTTTGAAGGGGTACGGGACTATAAAAAGTTTGGGAACCACTGCTCTACACCATCCAGACCTGAATGTGATCAGTGGAAAAGGCCTCACTAGCTTGAGGCCATCTTGAATCAGCTAAATGAGCAGTGTTTTCTGGCGGGGACGTGGGAGAGGAGGCTTACCTGGCTGGTGTTCCAGTCTCTGCAGTTCTCTCTCTCTCTCTCTCTCTCTCTCTCTCTCTGTCTGTCTCTGTCTCTGTCTCTGTCTCTGTCTCTCTGTCTCTCTCACAATCTCTCTCTGTCTCTCTCTCAACTATGAACTGTACTCATCATTAATCAAATAGATATACAGGGATGGTGACTTTATTTAATACAGGCAGAACGGAAGGTGGAATGGAGAGGAACATTTTATATGATACTGCATCAGCAGCAATATCATATAAAAAAATCCTCCAGTATGTTTCTTGAATTGGCTTGGGCCCTGAGGATGGCCTTTCTTAAACCCTTTACTCCATCAGGACCATGGTTATCCTCTACCACACGCGTGTGTGTCGTTCATTTGGTTCAGATATGTTTGTGTGCCTGGGGGTAGCACTAGGCTGTTAAGCCCTATCACCCTGTAACATGCATTACCACCCTGTGGCCCTATCACCCTGTTACATGCATTTTCACTGTGTGGCCCTATCACTCTGTTACATGCATTACCATCATGTGGCCCTATCACCCTGTTATATGCATTACCACCGTTTGGCCCTATCACCCTGTAACATGCATTAGTGTATTATTTCATTATGGGATGTGTAATGACTTACTTCTCCATCCTGTTCTCAGTGTCCAGACGATGGATCTGAGATTGACTGTTCTGGGAGGCACCTCAGGGTATATCTGTGTCTCTGGCCGTGTCTGTGGCTGCGTCCCATATGGCACCCTATTCCCTATTTAGTGCACTACGTTTGACCAGATCTTTATGGACTCTGTATAGTGCACTACATAGGGAGTAGGGTGCCGATCAGGACACAGCTATGGCTCCTGTTTACAAGCCACATCGGAGATTGCAGAGGAAGCTCATCATGTTTATCTAGCACCCCAAAACGAAGTAGATGCTCCCAAAGGCAACAGGCTGATAATAACCAGCCATGATATCCGTGCTGATGCTCACGGACACATTCAAAGTCAGGACAGGACAGAGATGGTGCAATGAACAGCTCCCTAGAAAAAAAGGTTGCTCCCTAAAATAACAAAGGGCAATGACCCATTTTAACATTTATTTAACTAGGCAAGTCAGTTAAGAACAAATTCTTATTTACAATGACGGCTTACCACGGCCAAACCCGGACGACACTGGTCCAATTGTGCGTCGCCCTATGGGACTCCCAATCACGGCTGGATGTGATTCAGCCTGGATTCAAACCAGGGACTGTAGTGTCACCTCTTGCACTGAGATGCAGTGCCTTAGACCGCTGCGCCACTCGGGAACACGTCCATCCAGTCTGGTCCCGGGGATATAGAGGCATTCATACTCTGGTCCCAGACACATACTGGTTAGGGTATTCAAACTCAGGACTGGACAGAAGTAACCTCGTCCCCAGGCTAATTGTTGACAAAGGAATTGTTGGGGAGGAAGTGTCTGGCTCACTAGACTAGGACAGGAGGTGGTGTATAGAAAACAGAACCTGAATATGACTCACCAAGTCCAGTCTGGTCTTAGGAATGTTCTGTAGTGTAGGGGCATTCATGGAGGTGGTGTATAGAAAACAGAACCTGATTACCATGACCACGTAGGGGCATATGGTCTTGCTCTGGTCTTGCTCTCATAATGCTGTCTAAAACTCAGGACAGGTCAGAGTTGGTGCGAACAGAATGACTCATTTGGAGAAAGGCCAGTGGTGTCCAAGTGGTTGCAGTGTACAGACAGCGTAATACGTTTTAATAAGAGTCCTCTGTAAAAGACCTACAGAATATGCTGCAGACAAAGTAGATGAAGCACTGGAAATGGAAAGTGGCTTGGAAGTCTTACAGTGAGCTTTGAATGGATGGCCTGTGGCTAACTGGCTGCACGTGGACCATTCATATTAACCATGTCTGCTCTGCTCTCTGACACTCAGTACAGTACACTGGTTCTTCTGTCTGCTTCTGTTTGTCTGTGACAAATACATAATCGACCAGTGTTAAGGCTTCCTGCATGGCGCCGTGTCCACCTCCAAGTGTAGCATAAAGTGAATGTGTACTCCCACAGCTGATCTCCATACTGTAGGCATCAGTACAGTATGTTTTTGTGATGTTTGGCTGTGGGATGCTCAGTCCTCATCACTAGAAGACAAGTCTGTGTTGTGTCCAGTATTCATTCTCTGTGTGTTTGGTGGTCTTCGTGTTTTGTCTCTCTCCTCTATTACTCAGTCTCTTGGCCCATGTTGCAGTGCTCTGCTAATCCTCACATCCCCCTCACAAATCCAGGAATTGAATACATTTCTTGGAGGAATTCCATGGCACACTAAAAATGAAAAGTGTCGTTGTTGGCGGAAGCACAATGAGACGTTCAAAGTCTATATTTAGATATTTAGTGGGTCTATAGTTCACAGTAGCTAAATAGCGGACTGGGGAGGTCTGGTGAAGACAGCATTGTCTTGAAGGGGTCAGATGTTAGAGGTCAGAGGAGGCAGAGGGGTCTCTGACAGACAGAACTCTCTTAGCATTCTATGATGACATTCCTCTGTCTTCTATGAACACAGGAAGGGCTCTCTCTTTCTCTCTCTCTCACACTTTCTCTCTCTCACACACTTTCTCTCTCTCTCTCACTTTTCTCTCTCTCTTTCTCTCTCTCTCACTTTCTCTCTCTCTCTCACTTTCTCTCTTTCTTTCTCTCTTTCTCACTTTCTCTTTCTCTCTTTCTCACTCTCAATTCAATTCAATTCAAGGGGCTTTATTAGCATGGGAAACATATGTTAACATTGCCAAAGCAAGTGAGGTAGATAATATACAAAAGTGAAATAAACAATAAAAATGAACAGTAAACATTACACTCACAGAAGTTCCAAAATAATAAAGGCATTACAAATGTCATATAATGTATATATACAGTTGTAACGATGTACAAATGGTTAAAGTACAAAGGGGAAAATAAAGACGCATTAATATGGGTTGTATTTACAATGGTGTTTGTTCTTCACTTGTTGACCTTTTCTTGTGGCAACAAGTCACAAATCTCTCTCTCTCTCTCTCTACAGTGGTTATGATTTCCTTATAGTACGTCCATCTCACTGCCTTCTGTATTCTATACGGGTCAATTCGAAATGCTTTATTGGCATGACAAACATTACATTTGTATTGCGAAGGCAACAAAACACAAGTAAAAACCCTATTTAGGAACATGTAAGATATGCAGGGGGATATCCTGATCCACCCATGGAACTTGTAATAACAAAATGGTGCTAATAGTGGGAAAAGTGAGCCGTTTTTCATCCTGCATTTCTGCAGCTGACTTTTCAGTGCTTGTAGTTTGTGTAACATATTGTGTAAATATTGATGGTTTAGATTTTTCCTGCTTGCCAATAACTTCTCTGTAAATATGAGGGAAGATCATTGACACTGCAATATTTGACCAAAATGACATTTCTATCTCATTATCATATCATTTTTGGGTAATAATTACGTACCTTACTGTGATTGTTTTCAATTAAAATGGTCAAAAAGGAACAATAATAGCTTCTTAGCAAAGAGCAATTTCTCAAGCAAGAATTTAGCTAGTTCTGTCTGGGAGTGGTCTGAGTGGGGAGGGGAACACTGAAAACTAGCTGTTATTGGCAGAGAGGTCTCTCTTTCTTTTTTGGTCTACTAACTGATTTACCTCCTGGTGATGTCACCATGGAATGCCAAAACTCCATCCCAACAAAACAGGCTTAAATTTCAGGCGGTCTTTTCAAACAGCTGTTACACTAAAATGGCATTATCATAATTTTCAGAACCTCATAGTGTTAAAACTCATGAAAATCACGTTTTTGACTGCATCTAGATCTTTTCTCAAATAAAAGTGTTTGTTTTCTCTGTAGTAACAACAGTTCTTTTCTTGCAGTGTTGCTACCGTGTGTGTTGTCATTTAACGTGGATGACAAGAATGGGGAGACTTTCAATGGTCCGCTGGAGGACATGTTTGGATACTCAGTCCAGCAGTTTGAGAACAGTGAGGGGAAGTGGTGAGTCCATTCGTGTTATCATCCACAAGACCTGGGTTCACATAGTGTCTGTTTTCTTTCAAATACTTTAGCTGCACTTGATTAAGCTTGCCTGGTTCCATGGAATCAATGAAATAGTCCCAAAAGTTTAAACAGCAAACGCAGCCCAACTGGCATTCCAGACAGGCTCAATAAAACACTGAAAGTATTTAAAGAGAAAACAAATACTATTTGAACCCAGGTCTATTTGAACCCACTCTAACACTTGTCACTGGCCATGTCTGAATACCCATACTTGCGTTCTAAGTAGTAACATTTTAGGTATGCGAAAATAGAACGTTGGGTATGTGACATCTCGATAATCGAGTATGCTTTCAATTGCAGGATGTTATACTAATTTAGATGATTTCGGCTTTTCATTGAGTAGAATTCACTGCACACTTTTGAGGAAGGGAATGGGCTTTCCAGACTCACCTGTGTTTGACAGCAGCTTATCATCAGCTGATAATGAGATAAGAGGACGCTCTTTAATAAATGTAACGAATAGCGTGCACATTGGATAACACATTCTCATGATGGGTGAGCCTAGTGCGTTATTTGTTGCTCACTGTATTCGTTTTTGACTAACTGCTTTCCAAAAAATGATGTAGTACGATTAGTACACACACAGTATGTAGTTTTAGTAAGTAGTAGGCAAGACAGATATCAGACAAGGCCACTGTCTTTTTCCACTTATCTCTCCTGCCTTGTGGTTGAAATCAGTCAGTACTGGTAGTTGGGGTTGGGGTCAATTCCATTTAAATTCCAATCAATTCAAGAAGTACACTGAAATTCCAATTCTAAATCTCTTCAATGAATTTCAATGAGGAACATTTTCACTTGGAATTGGAATTTGGGTTAGTTTCTGAATTGACTGGAATTTAAATGGAATTGACCCCAACCCTGACAGTAGTTTGGTGTCCTGTTAGCTGAACAAGTTCAACATTGAGATACAGTATCTTGCAATACCGATTGCAATCATATCGTGACTTATGTGTCCCTCCCTGTAAATTTGACAATTTCATAATTTTTTCCTTTATAGAGAAATTAACATATTGAACATACAGGATTTTGTAATAATAAAATTGGTATGTAAAGAAAAGAGAAACAAAAAGAGGTTGTTCTACACCCCCAACTCCCCATCCCATTCCCGCTTGTATCAGTTAGGCCTGCAGCCTAACACCGTCTGTCTCATATAAAGAGTCCCTCCCTCCGCCTGTTAAGTGAACACAACCTACCAGAGTATCCACTCAGCCCGCCAGTAAAGACACCGTGAAACCATGATCCCTCTCTTAATTGGTCAAAGAACACATATTTACATGCTAGTAAACTACGTCTGCCCCCCTTTAGAGAAAGGTACTGTTCCCTCAGACAGAGAGAGACAGTCGGCCCCTATAGTTCTCCTACGGAGGCCCTGACAGTGTGAGCCTCTGGGTGTGTCCTAAATGGCACCCTATTCCCTACACAGTACACTACTACCTAAATAGGGAATAGGGGGGCATTTGGGACTCAACCTCTAACTAGCTAACTATCCCCATACATTCAGCTGGAATGGGCTTATTAAACTCATATGGAACCAGTTACAGTAATTCAGTCCTTCTCAATCAGCAGGAGCAGCTGTGATGAGGAACGATGAACGATCCCACAGCTTTCTTCTTTTACAGAGTTCATGTAGAGAATTCCCTGATGGCTCCAGTTACTCTCACGTGTACACAGATAGAAACCACTGTATAAGAGTGACGAGGGCAAGTTATGTGTTTGTTCCAATATCCACACTTGCATACCACTTGAAGGCATGTTTACACTTGGAATTTCACCCAAAGATCATGTTAAAGCAAGACCTGATAGTTCCAGTTACTTTCTAGTGCACAAATACTACACATGCTAACATACCATACCAT